>NW_028188622.1:103100-484842 GCF_978046115.1 Saccoglossus kowalevskii | reverse complement strand
CTGAAAAGTGTGGCAAAGTAATGAAAAGTAGTGGCAAAGTCGTGGCAAAGTACTGAAAAGTGTGGCAAAGTAATGACAAGTTGTGGCAAAGTGCTGAAAAGTCGTGGCAAAGTACTGAAAAGTGTGGCAAAGTGCTGAAAAGTAGTGGCAAAGTACTAAAAAGTGTGGCAAAGTACTGGAAACTTGTAGCAAAGTGCTGTAAAGTAAGGGCAAAGTGCTGAAAATTGTGGCAAAGTAATGAAAAGTGTGGCAAAGTACTGAAAAGTTGTGGCAAAGTCGTGGCAAAGTACTGAAAAGAGTGGCAAAGTACTGAAAAGTTGAGGCAAAGTCGTGGCAAAGTACTGAAAAGTTGTGGCGAAGTGCTGAAAAGTCGTGGCAAAGTACTGAAAAGAGTGGCAAAGTATTGAAAAGTTGTGGCAAAGTACTGAAAAGTGTGGCAAAGTACTGAAAAGTTGTGGCAAAGTGCTGAAAAGTAGTGGCAAAGTACTGAAGAGCAGTTGCAAAGTACTGAAAAGTGTGGCAAAGTACTGAAAAGTCGTGGCAAAGTCGTGGCAAAGTACTGAAAAGTGTGGCAAAGTACTGAAAAGTTGTGGCGAAGTGTTGAAAAGTCGTGGCAAAGTACTGAAATTGTGGCAAAGTACTGAAAAGTTGTGGCAAAGTGCTGAAAAGTAGTGGCAAAGTGCTGAAAAGTGTGGCAAAGTACTTAAAAGTTGTGGCAAAGTGCTGAAAAGTAGTAGCAAAGTACTGAAGAGCAGTTGCAAAGTACTGAAAAGTGTGGCAAAGTACTGAAAAGTCGTGGCAAAGTCGTGGCAAAGTCCTGAAAAGTGTGGCAAAGTACTGAAAAGTTGTGGCGAAGTGCTGAAAAGTCGTGGCAAAGTACTGAAAAGTGTGGCAAAGTACTGAAAAGTTGTGGCAAAGTGCTGAAAAGTAGTGGCAAAGTGCTGAAAAGTGTGGCAAAGTACTTAAAAGTCGTGGTAAAGTACTGAAAAGTGTGGCAAAGTACTGAAAAGTTGTGGCAAAGTACTGAAAAGTGTGGCAAAGTACTGAAAAGTTGTGGCAAAGTGGTGGCAAAGTACTGAAAAGTGTGGCAAATTACTGAAAAGTTGTGGCAAAGTGCTGAAAAGTCGTGGCAAAGTACTGAAAAGTGTGACAAAGTGCTGAAAAGTAATGGCAAAGTGCTGAAAAGTGTGGCAAAGTACTGGAAAGTTGTGGCAAAGTCGTGGCAAAGTATTGAAAAGTGTGGCAAAGTACTGGAAAGTTGTGGCAAAGTACTGAAAAGTAGTGGCAAAGTGCTCAAAATTGTGGCAAAGTACTGTAAAGTTGTGGCAAAGTGCTGAAAATTAGTGTCAAAGTACTGAAAAGCAGTGGAAAAGTATTGAAAAGTTGTGGCAAAGTGCTGAAAAGTGTGGCATAGTACTGAAAAGTTGTGGCAAAGTGCTGAAAAGTAGTGGGAAAGTTCTGAAGAGCAGTTGCAAAGTACTGAAAAGTGTGGCAAAATACTGAAAAGTCGTGGCAAAGTACTGAAAAGTGTGGCAAAGTACTGAAAAGTTGTGACAAAGTACTGAAAAGTGTGGCAAAGTACTGAAAAGTTGTGGCAAAGTGCTGAAAAGTGTGGCAAAGTGCTGAAAAGTAGTGGCAAAGTACTGAAAAGTCGTGGCAAAGTACTGAAAAGTGATGCAAAGTACTGAAAAGTTGTGGCGAAGTGCTGAAAAGTTGTGGCAAAGTACTGAAAAGTCGTGGCAAAGTCGTGGCAAAGTACTGAAAAGTGTTGCAAAGTACTGAAAAGTTGTGGCGAAGTACTGAAAAGTGTGGCAAAGTAATGAAAAGTAGTGGCAAAGTCGTGGCAAAGTACTGAAAAGTGTGGCAAAGTACTGAAAAGTTGTGGCAAAGTGCTGAAAAGTAGTGGCAAAGTGCTGAAAAGTGTGGCAAAGTACTTAAAAGTCGTGGAAAAGTACTGAAAAGTGTGGCAACGTACTGAAAAGTTGTGGCAAAGTACTGAAAAGTGTGGCAAAGTAATGAAAAGTAGTGGCAAAGTCGTGGCAAAGTACTGAAAAGTGTGGCAAAGTACTGAAAAGTTGTGGCGAAGTGTTGAAAAGTCGTGGCAAAGTACTGAAATTGTGGCAAAGTACTGAAAAGTTGTGGCAAAGTGCTGAAAAGTAGTGGCAAAGTGCTGAAAAGTGTGGCAAAGTACTTAAAAGTTGTGGCAAAGTGCTGAAAAGTAGTAGCAAAGTACTGAAGAGCAGTTGCAAAGTACTGAAAAGTGTGGCAAAGTACTGAAAAGTCGTGGCAAAGTCGTGGCAAAGTCCTGAAAAGTGTGGCAAAGTACTGAAAAGTTGTGGCGAAGTGCTGAAAAGTCGTGGCAAAGTACTGAAAAGTGTGGCAAAGTACTGAAAAGTTGTGGCAAAGTGCTGAAAAGTAGTGGCAAAGTGCTGAAAAGTGTGGCAAAGTACTTAAAAGTCGTGGTAAAGTACTGAAAAGTGTGGCAAAGTACTGAAAAGTTGTGGCAAAGTACTGAAAAGTGTGGCAAAGTACTGAAAAGTTGTGGCAAAGTCGTGGCAAAGTACTGAAAAGTGTGGCAAATTACTGAAAAGTTGTGGCAAAGTGCTGAAAAGTCGTGGCAAAGTACTGAAAAGTGTGACAAAGTGCTGAAAAGTAATGGCAAAGTGCTGAAAAGTGTGGCAAAGTACTGGAAAGTTGTGGCAAAGTCGTGGCAAAGTATTGAAAAGTGTGGCAAAGTACTGGAAAGTTGTGGCAAAGTACTGAAAAGTAGTGGCAAAGTGCTCAAAATTGTGGCAAAGTACTGTAAAGTTGTGGCAAAGTGCTGAAAATTAGTGTCAAAGTACTGAAAAGCAGTGGAAAAGTATTGAAAAGTTGAGGCAAAGTGCTGAAAAGTGTGGCATAGTACTGAAAAGTTGTGGCAAAGTGCTGAAAAGTAGTGGGAAAGTTCTGAAGAGCAGTTGCAAAGTACTGAAAAGTGTGGCAAAATACTGAAAAGTCGTGGCAAAGTACTGAAAAGTGTGGCAAAGTACTGAAAAGTTGTGACAAAGTACTGAAAAGTGTGGCAAAGTACTGAAAAGTTGTGGCAAAGTGCTGAAAAGTGTGGCAAAGTGCTGAAAAGTAGTGGCAAAGTACTGAAAAGTCGTGGCAAAGTACTGAAAAGTGATGCAAAGTACTGAAAAGTTGTGGTGAAGTGCTGAAAAGTTGTGGCAAAGTACTGAAAAGTCGTGGCAAAGTCGTGGCAAAGTACTGAAAAGTGTTGCAAAGTACTGAAAAGTTGTGGCGAAGTACTGAAAAGTGTGGCAAAGTAATGAAAAGTAGTGGCAAAGTCGTGGCAAAGTACTGAAAAGTGTGGCAAAGTACTGAAAAGTTGTGGCAAAGTGCTGAAAAGTAGTGGCAAAGTGCTGAAAAGTGTGGCAAAGTACTTAAAAGTCGTGGAAAAGTACTGAAAAGTGTGGCAACGTACTGAAAAGTTGTGGCAAAGTACTGAAAAGTGTGGCAAAGTAATGAAAAGTAGTGGCAAAGTCGTGGCAAAGTACTGAAAAGTGTGGCAAAGTACTGAAAAGTTGTGGCAAAGTGCTGAAAAGTAGTGGCAAAGTGCTGAAAAGTGTGGCAAAGTACTGGAAAGTTGTGGCAAAGTCGTGGCAAAGTATTGAAAAGTGTGGCAAAGTACTGGAAAGTTGTGGCAAAGTACTGAAAAGTAGTGGCAAAGTGCTCAAAATTGTGGCAAAGTACTGTAAAGTTGTGGCAAAGTGCTGAAAATTAGTGTCAAAGTACTGAAAAGCAGTGGCAAAGTACTGAAAAGTTGTGGCAAAGTGCTGAAAAGTGTGGCATAGTACTGAAAAGTTGTGGCAAAGTGCTGAAAAGTAGTGGGAAAGTTCTGAAGAGCAGTTGCAAAGTACTGAAAAGTGTGGCAAAATACTGAAAAGTCGTGGCAAAGTCGTGGCAAAGTACTGAAAAGTGTGGCAAAGTACTGAAAAGTTGTGGCAAAGTACTGAAAACTGTGGCAAAGTACTGAAAAGTTGAGCCAAAGTCGTGGCTAAGTACTGAAAAGAGTGGCAAAGTACTGAAAAGTTGTGACAAAGTGCTGCAAAGTCGTGGCAAAGTACTGAAAAGTGTGGCAAAGTACTGAAAAGTTGTGGCAAAGTGCTGAAAAGTGTGGCAAAGTACTGAAAAGTTGTGGCAAAGTGCTGAAAAGTGTGGCAAAGTACTGAAAAGTTGTTGCAAAGTGCTGAAAAGTATTGGCAAAGTACTGAAAAGTCGTGGCAAAGTCGTGGCAAAGTACTGAAAAGTGAGGCAAAGTACTGAAAAGTTGTGGCGAAGTGCTGAAAAGTTGTGGCAAAGGACTGAAAAGTCGTGGAAAAGTCGTGGCAAAGTACTGAAAAGTGTTGCAAAGTCATGAAAAGTTGTGGCGAAGTGCTGAAAAGTCGTGGCAAAGTACTGAAAAGTGTGGCAAAGTACTGAAAAGTTGTGGCAAAGTGCTGAAAAGTAGTGGCAAAGTGCTGAAAAGTGTGGTAAAGTACTTAAAAGTCGTGGTAAGGTACTGAAAAGTGTGGCAAAGTACTGAAAAGTTGTGGCAAAGTATTGAAAAGTGTGGCAAAGTAATGAAAAGTAGTGGCAAAGTCGTGGCAAAGTACTGAAAAGTGTGGCAAAGTACTGACAAGTTGTGGCAAAGTGCTGAAAAGTCGTGGCAAAGTACTGATAAGTGTGGCAAAGTACTGGAAACTTGTAGCAAAGTGCTGTAAAGTAAGGGCAAAGTGCTGAAAATTGTGGCAAAGTACTGAAAAGTGTGGCAAAGTACTGAAAAGTTGTGGCAAAGTCGTGGCAAAGTACTGAAAAGAGTGGCAAAGTACTGAAAAGTTGAGGCAAAGTCGTGGCAAAGTACTGAAAAGTTGTGGCGAAGTGCTGAAAAGTCGTGGCAAAGTACTGAAAAGAGTGGCAAAGTACTGAAAAGTTGTGGCAAAGTACTGAAAAGTGTGGCAAAGTACTGAAAAGTTGTGGCAAAGTGCTGAAAAGTAGTGGGAAAGTTCTGAAGAGCAGTTGCAAAGTTCTGAAAAGTGTGGCAAAATACTGAAAAGTCGTGGCAAAGTCGTGGCAAAGTACTGAAAAGTGTGGCATAGTACTGAAAAGTTGTGGCAAAATGCTGAAAAGTAGTGGGAAAGTTCTGAAGAGCAGTTGCAAAGTACTGAAAAGTTGTGACAAAGTACTGAAAAGTGTGGCAAAGTACTGAAAAGTTGTGACAAAGTACTGAAAAGTGTGGCAAAGTACTGAAAAGTTGTGGCAAAGTGCTGAAAAGTGTGGCAAAGTGTTGAAAAGTAGTGGCAAAGTACTGAAAAGTCGTGGCAAAGTACTGAAAAGTGATGCAAAGTACTGAAAAGTTGTGGCGAAGTGCTGAAAAGTTGTTGCAAAGTACTGAAAAGTCGTGGCAAAGTCGTGGCAAAGTACTGAAAAGTGTTGCAAAGTACTGAAAAGTTGTGGCGAAGTACTGAAAAGTGTGGCAAAGTAATGAAAAGTAGTGGCAAAGTCGTGGCAAAGTACTGAAAAGTGTGGCAAAGTACTGAAAAGTTGTGGCAAAGTGCTGAAAAGTAGTGGCAAAGTGCTGAAAAGTGTGGCAAAGTACTTAAAAGTCGTGGAAAAGTACTGAAAAGTGTGGCAACGTACTGAAAAGTTGTGGCAAAGTACTGAAAAGTGTGGCAAAGTAATGAAAAGTAGTGGCAAAGTCGTGGCAAAGTACTGAAAAGTGTGGCAAAGTACTGAAAAGTTGTGGCAAAGTGCTGAAAAGTAGTGGCAAAGTGCTGAAAAGTGTGGCAAAGTACTGGAAAGTTGTGGCAAAGTCGTGGCAAAGTATTGAAAAGTGTGGCAAAGTACTGGAAAGTTGTGGCAAAGTACTGAAAAGTAGTGGCAAAGTGCTCAAAATTGTGGCAAAGTACTGTAAAGTTGTGGCAAAGTGCTGAAAATTAGTGTCAAAGTACTGAAAAGCAGTGGCAAAGTACTGAAAAGTTGTGGCAAAGTGCTGAAAAGTGTGGCATAGTACTGAAAAGTTGTGGCAAAGTGCTGAAAAGTAGTGGGAAAGTTCTGAAGAGCAGTTGCAAAGTACTGAAAAGTGTGGCAAAATACTGAAAAGTCGTGGCAAAGTCGTGGCAAAGTACTGAAAAGTGTGGCAAAGTACTGAAAAGTTGTGGCAAAGTACTGAAAACTGTGGCAAAGTACTGAAAAGTTGAGCCAAAGTCGTGGCTAAGTACTGAAAAGAGTGGCAAAGTACTGAAAAGTTGTGACAAAGTGCTGCAAAGTCGTGGCAAAGTACTGAAAAGTGTGGCAAAGTACTGAAAAGTTGTGGCAAAGTGCTGAAAAGTGTGGCAAAGTACTGAAAAGTTGTGGCAAAGTGCTGAAAAGTGTGGCAAAGTACTGAAAAGTTGTTGCAAAGTGCTGAAAAGTATTGGCAAAGTACTGAAAAGTCGTGGCAAAGTCGTGGCAAAGTACTGAAAAATGAGGCAAAGTACTGAAAAGTTGTGGCGAAGTGCTGAAAATTTGTGGCAAAGGACTGAAAAGTCGTGGAAAAGTCGTGGCAAAGTACTGAAAAGTGTTGCAAAGTCATGAAAAGTTGTGGCGAAGTGCTGAAAAGTCGTGGCAAAGTACTGAAAAGTGTGGCAAAGTACTGAAAAGTTGTGGCAAAGTGCTGAAAAGTAGTGGCAAAGTGCTGAAAAGTGTGGTAAAGTACTTAAAAGTCGTGGTAAGGTACTGAAAAGTGTGGCAAAGTACTGAAAAGTTGTGGCAAAGTATTGAAAAGTGTGGCAAAGTAATGAAAAGTAGTGGCAAAGTCGTGGCAAAGTACTGAAAAGTGTGGCAAAGTACTGACAAGTTGTGGCAAAGTGCTGAAAAGTCGTGGCAAAGTACTGATAAGTGTGGCAAAGTACTGGAAACTTGTAGCAAAGTGCTGTAAAGTAAGGGCAAAGTGCTGAAAATTGTGGCAAAGTACTGAAAAGTGTGGCAAAGTACTGAAAAGTTGTGGCAAAGTCGTGGCAAAGTACTGAAAAGAGTGGCAAAGTACTGAAAAGTTGAGGCAAAGTCGTGGCAAAGTACTGAAAAGTTGTGGCGAAGTGCTGAAAAGTCGTGGCAAAGTACTGAAAAGAGTGGCAAAGTACTGAAAAGTTGTGGCAAAGTACTGAAAAGTGTGGCAAAGTACTGAAAAGTTGTGGCAAAGTGCTGAAAAGTAGTGGGAAAGTTCTGAAGAGCAGTTGCAAAGTACTGAAAAGTGTGGCAAAATACTGAAAAGTCGTGGCAAAGTCGTGGCAAAGTACTGAAAAGTGTGGCATAGTACTGAAAAGTTGTGGCAAAATGCTGAAAAGTAGTGGGAAAGTTCTGAAGAGCAGTTGCAAAGTACTGAAAAGTGTGGCAAAATACTGAAAAGTCGTGGCAAAGTACTGAAAAGTGTGGCAAAGTACTGAAAAGTTGTGACAAAGTACTGAAAAGTGTGGCAAAGTACTGAAAAGTTGTGGCAAAGTGCTGAAAAGTGTGGCAAAGTGCTGAAAAGTAGTGGCAAAGTACTGAAAAGTCGTGGCAAAGTCGTGGCAAAGTTCTGAAAAGTGAGGCAAAGTACTGAAAAGTTGTGGCGAAGTGCTGAAAAGTTGTGGCAAAGTACTGAAAAGTCGTGGTAAAGTCGTGGCAAAGTACTGAAAAGTGTTGCAAAGTACTGAAAAGTTGTGGCGAAGTACTGAAAAGTGTGGCAAAGTAATGAAAAGTAGTGGCAAAGTCGTGGCAAAGTACTGAAAAGTGTGGCAAAGTACTGAAAAGTTGTGGCAAAGTGCTGAAAAGTCGTGGCAAAGTACTGAAAAGTGTGGCAAAGTGCTGAAAAGTGTGGCAAAGTACTGAAAAGTTGTGGCAAAGTGCTGAAAAGTGTGGCAAAGTACTGAAAAGATGTTGCAAAGTGCTGAAAAGTATTGGCAAAGTACTGAAAAGTCGTGGCAAAGTCGTGGCAAAGTACTGAAAAGTGAGGCAAAGTACTGAAAAGTTGTGGCGAAGTGCTGAAAAGTTGTGGCAAAGGACTGAAAAGTCGTGGAAAAGTCGTGTGCAAAGTACTGAAAAGTGTTGCAAAGTCATGAAAAGTTGTGGCGAAGTGCTGAAAAGTCGTGGCAAAGTACTGAAAAGTGTGGCAAAGTACTGAAAAGTTGTGGCAAAGTGCTGAAAAGTAGTGGCAAAGTGCTGAAAAGTGTGGTAAAGTACTTAAAAGTCGTGGTAAGGTACTGAAAAGTGTGGCAAAGTACTGAAAAGTTGTGGCAAAGTATTGAAAAGTGTGGCAAAGTAATGAAAAGTAGTGGCAAAGTCGTGGCAAAGTACTGAAAAGTGTGGCAAAGTACTGACAAGTTGTGGCAAAGTGCTGAAAAGTCGTGGCAAAGTACTGATAAGTGTGGCAAAGTACTGGAAACTTGTAGCAAAGTGCTGTAAAGTAAGGGCAAAGTGCTGAAAATTGTGGCAAAGTACTGAAAAGTGTGGCAAAGTACTGAAAAGTTGTGGCAAAGTCGTGGCAAAGTACTGAAAAGAGTGGCAAAGTACTGAAAAGTTGAGGCAAAGTCGTGGCAAAGTACTGAAAAGTTGTGGCGAAGTGCTGAAAAGTCGTGGCAAAGTACTGAAAAGAGTGGCAAAGTACTGAAAAGTTGTGGCAAAGTACTGAAAAGTGTGGCAAAGTACTGAAAAGTTGTGGCAAAGTGCTGAAAAGTAGTGGGAAAGTTCTGAAGAGCAGTTGCAAAGTACTGAAAAGTGTGGCAAAATACTGAAAAGTCGTGGCAAAGTCGTGGCAAAGTACTGAAAAGTGTGGCATAGTACTGAAAAGTTGTGGCAAAATGCTGAAAAGTAGTGGGAAAGTTCTGAAGAGCAGTTGCAAAGTACTGAAAAGTGTGGCAAAATACTGAAAAGTCGTGGCAAAGTACTGAAAAGTGTGGCAAAGTACTGAAAAGTTGTGACAAAGTACTGAAAAGTGTGGCAAAGTACTGAAAAGTTGTGACAAAGTACTGAAAAGTGTGGCAAAGTACTGAAAAGTTGTGGCAAAGTGCTGAAAAGTGTGGCAAAGTGCTGAAAAGTAGTGGCAAAGTACTGAAAAGTCGTGGCAAAGTACTGAAAAGTGATGCAAAGTACTGAAAAGTTGTGGCGAAGTGCTGAAAAGTTGTGGCAAAGTACTGAAAAGTCGTGGCAAAGTCGTGGCAAAGTACTGAAAAGTGTTGCAAAGTACTGAAAAGTTGTGGCGAAGTACTGAAAAGTGTGGCAAAGTAATGAAAAGTAGTGGCAAAGTCGTGGCAAAGTACTGAAAAGTGTGGCAAAGTACTGAAAAGTTGTGGCAAAGTGCTGAAAAGTAGTGGCAAAGTGCTGAAAAGTGTGGCAAAGTACTTAAAAGTCGTGGACAAGTACTGAAAAGTGTGGCAACGTACTGAAAAGTTGTGGCAAAGTACTGAAAAGTGTGGCAAAGTAATGAAAAGTAGTGGCAAAGTCGTGGCAAAGTACTGAAAAGTGTGGCAAAGTACTGAAAAGTTGTGGCAAAGTGCTGAAAAGTAGTGGCAAAGTGCTGAAAAGTGTGGCAAAGTACTGGAAAGTTGTGGCAAAGTCGTGGCAAAGTATTGAAAAGTGTGGCAAAGTACTGGAAAGTTGTGGCAAAGTACTGAAAAGTAGTGGCAAAGTGCTCAAAATTGTGGCAAAGTACTGTAAAGTTGTGGCAAAGTGCTGAAAATTAGTGTCAAAGTACTGAAAAGCAGTGGCAAAGTACTGAAAAGTTGTGGCAAAGTGCTGAAAAGTGTGGCATAGTACTGAAAAGTTGTGGCAAAGTGCTGAAAAGTAGTGGGAAAGTTCTGAAGAGCAGTTGCAAAGTACTGAAAAGTGTGGCAAAATACTGAAAAGTCGTGGCAAAGTCGTGGCAAAGTACTGAAAAGTGTGGCAAAGTACTGAAAAGTTGTGGCAAAGTACTGAAAACTGTGGCAAAGTACTGAAAAGTTGAGCCAAAGTCGTGGCTAAGTACTGAAAAGAGTGGCAAAGTATTGAAAAGTTGTGACAAAGTGCTGCAAAGTCGTGGCAAAGTACTGAAAAGTGTGGCAAAGTACTGAAAAGTTGTGGCAAAGTGCTGAAAAGTAGTGGGAAAGTTCTGAAGAGCAGTTGCAAAGTACTGAAAAGTGTGGCAAAATACTGAAAAGTCGTGGCAAAGTCGTGGCAAAGTACTGAAAAGTGTGGCATAGTACTGAAAAGTTGTGGCAAAATGCTGAAAAGTAGTGGGAAAGTTCTGAAGAGCAGTTGCAAAGTACTGAAAAGTGTGGCAAAATACTGAAAAGTCGTGGCAAAGTACTGAAAAGTGTGGCAAAGTACTGAACAGTTGTGACAAAGTACTGAAAAGTGTGGCAAAGTACTGAAAAGTTGTGGCAAAGTGCTGAAAAGTGTGGCAAAGTGCTGAAAAGTAGTGGCAAAGTACTGAAAAGTCGTGGCAAAGTCGTGGCAAAGTTCTGAAAAGTGAGGCAAAGTACTGAAAAGTTGTGGCGAAGTGCTGAAAAGTTGTGGCAAAGTACTGAAAAGTCGTGGTAAAGACGTGGCAAAGTACTGAAAAGTGTTGCAAAGTACTGAAAAGTTGTGGCGAAGTACTGAAAAGTGTGGCAAAGTAATGAAAAGTAGTGGCAAAGTCGTGGCAAAGTACTGAAAAGTGTGGCAAAGTACTGACAAGTTGTGGCAAAGTGCTGAAAAGTCGTGGCAAAGTACTGAAAAGTGTGGCAAAGTGCTGAAAAGTAGTGGCAAAGTACTGAAAAGTGTGGCAAAGTACTGAAAAGTTGTGGCAAAGTGCTGTAAAGTAAGGGCAAAGTGCTGAAAATTGTGGCAAAGTACTGAAAAGAGTGGCAAAGTACTGAAAAGTTGTGGCAAAGTCGTGGCAAAGTACTGAAAAGTGTGGCAAAGTACTGAAAAGTTGTGGCGAAGTGCTGAAAAGTCGTGGCAAAGTACTGAAAAGTGTGGCAAAGTACTGAAAAGTTGTGACAAAGTACTGAAAAGTGTGGGAAAGTACAGAAAAGTTGTGGCAAAGTGCTGAAAAGTGTGGCAAAGTGCTGAAAAGTAGTGGCAAAATACTGAAAAGTCGTGGCAAAGTCGTGGCAAAGTACTGAAAAGTGAGGCAAAGTACTGAAAAGTTGTGGCGAAGTGCTGAAAAGTTGTGGCAAAGTACTGAAAAGTCGTAGCAAAGTCGTGGCAAAGTACTGAAAAGTGTTGCAAAGTACTGAAAAGTTGTGGCGAAGTACTGAAAAGTGTGGCAAAGTAATGAAAAGTAGTGGCAAAGTCGTGGCAAAGTACTGAAAAGT
The DNA here is from genome assembly GCF_978046115.1 of Saccoglossus kowalevskii. NCBI lineage: Eukaryota > Metazoa > Hemichordata > Enteropneusta > Harrimaniidae > Saccoglossus > Saccoglossus kowalevskii. Next base: position 473,533 of record NW_028188622.1, on the reverse strand, counting down.
GTGGCCAAGTACTGAAAAGTTGTGGCAAAGTGCTGAAAAGTCGTGGCAAAGTACTGAAAAGTGTGGCAAAGTGCTGAAAAGTAGTGGCAAAGTACTGAAAAGTGTGGCAAAGTACTGGAAACTTGTAGCAAAGTGCTGTAAAGTAAGGGCAAAGTGCTGAAAATTGTGGCAAAGTACTGAAAAGAGTGGCAAAGTACTGAAAAGTTGTGGCAAAGTCGTGGCAAAGTACTGAAAAGTGTGGCAAAGTACTGAAAAGTTGTGGCGAAGTGCTGAAAAGTCGTGGCAAAGTACTGAAATGAGTGGCAAAGTACTGAAAAACTTGTGGCAAAGTACTGAAAAGTGTGGCAAAGTACTGAAAAGTTGTGGCAAAGTGCTGAAAAGTAGTGGCAAAGTACTGAAGAGCAGTTGCAAAGTACTGAAAAGTGTGGCAAAGTACTGAAAAGTCGTGGCAAAGTCGTGGCAAAGTACTGAAAAGTGTGGCAAAGTACTGAAAAGTTGTGGCAAAGTGCTGAAAAGTAGTGGCAGAGTGCTGAAAAGTGTGGCAAAGTACTTAAAAGTCGTGGTAAAGTACTGAAAAGTGTGGCAAAGTACTGAAAAGTTGTGGCAAAGTACTGAAAAGTGTGGCAAAGTACTGAAAAGTTGTGGCAAAATGCTGAAAAGTAGTGGGAAAGTTCTGAAGAGCAGTTGCAAAGTACTGAAAAGTGTGGCAAAATACTGAAAAGTCGTGGCAAAGTACTGAAAAGTGTGGCAAAGTACTGAAAAGTTGTGACAAAGTACTGAAAAGTGTGGCAAAGTACTGAAAAGTTGTGGCAAAGTGCTGAAAAGTGTGGCAAAGTGCTGAAAAGTAGTGGCAAAGTACTGAAAAGTCGTGGCAAAGTCGTGGCAAAGTTCTGAAAAGTGAGGCAAAGTACTGAAAAGTTGTGGCGAAGTGCTGAACAGTTGTGGCAAAGTACTGAAAAGTCGTGGTAAAGTCGTGGCAAAGTACTGAAAAGTGTTGCAAAGTACTGAAAAGTTGTGGCGAAGTACTGAAAAGTGTGGCAAAGTAATGAAAAGTAGTGGCAAATCGTGGCAAAGTACTGAAAAGTGTGGCAAAGTACTGAAAAGTTGTGGCAAAGTGCTGAAAAGTCGTGGCAAAGTACTGAAAAGTGTGGCAAAGTGCTGAAAAGTGTGGCAAAGTACTGAAAAGTTGTGGCAAAGTGCTGAAAAGTGTGGCAAAGTACTGAAAAGTTGTTGCAAAGTGCTGAAAAGTATTGGCAAAGTACTGAAAAGTCGTGGCAAAGTCGTGGCAAAGTACTGAAAAGTGAGGCAAAGTACTGAAAAGTTGTGGCGAAGTGCTGAAAAGTTGTGGCAAAGGACTGAAAAGTCGTGGAAAAGTCGTGGCAAAGTACTGAAAAGTGTTGCAAAGTCATGAAAAGTTGTGGCGAAGTGCTGAAAAGTCGTGGCAAAGTACTGAAAAGTGTGGCAAAGTACTGAAAAGTTGTGGCAAAGTGCTGAAAAGTAGTGGCAAAGTGCTGAAAAGTGTGGTAAAGTACTTAAAAGTCGTGGTAAGGTACTGAAAAGTGTGGCAAAGTACTGAAAAGTTGTGGCAAAGTATTGAAAAGTGTGGCAAAGTAATGAAAAGTAGTGGCAAAGTCGTGGCAAAGTACTGAAAAGTGTGGCAAAGTACTGACAAGTTGTGGCAAAGTGCTGACAAGTCGTGGCAAAGTACTGATAAGTGTGGCAAAGTACTGGAAACTTGTAGCAAAGTGCTGTAAAGTAAGGGCAAAGTGCTGAAAATTGTAGCAAAGTACTGAAAAGTGTGGCAAAGTACTGAAAAGTTGTGGCAAAGTCGTGGCAAAGTACTGAAAAGAGTGGCAAAGTACTGAAAAGTTGAGGCAAAGTCGTGGCAAAGTACTGAAAAGTTGTGGCGAAGTGCTGAAAAGTCGTGGCAAAGTACTGAAAAGAGTGGCAAAGTACTGAAAAGTTGTGGCAAAGTACTGAAAAGTGTGGCAAAGTACTGAAAAGTTGTGGCAAAGTGCTGAAAAGTAGTGGGAAAGTTCTGAAGAGCAGTTGCAAAGTACTGAAAAGTGTGGCAAAATACTGAAAAGTCGTGGCAAAGTCGTGGCAAAGTACTGAAAAGTGTGGCAAAGTGCTGAAAAGTAGTGGCAAAGTACTGAAAAGTCGTGGCAAAGTACTGAAAAGTGATGCAAAGTACTGAAAAGTTGTGGCGAAGTGCTGAAAAGTTGTGGCAAAGTACTGAAAAGTCGTGGCAAAGTCGTGGCAAAGTACTGAAAAGTGTTGCAAAGTACTGAAAAGTTGTGGCGAAGTACTGAAAAGTGTGGCAAAGTAATGAAAAGTAGTGGCAAAGTCGTGGCAAAGTACTGAAAAGTGTGGCAAAGTACTGAAAAGTTGTGGCAAAGTGCTGAAAAGTAGTGGCAAAGTGCTGAAAAGTGTGGCAAAGTACTTAAAAGTCGTGGAAAAGTACTGAAAAGTGTGGCAACGTACTGAAAAGTCGTGGCAAAGTACTGAAAAGTGATGCAAAGTACTGAAAAGTTGTGGCGAAGTGCTGAAAAGTTGTGGCAAAGTACTGAAAAGTCGTGGCAAAGTCGTGGCAAAGTACTGAAAAGTGTTGCAAAGTACTGAAAAGTTGTGGCGAAGTACTGAAAAGTGTGGCAAAGTAATGAAAAGTAGTGGCAAAGTCGTGGCAAAGTACTGAAAAGTGTGGCAAAGTACTGAAAAGTTGTGGCAAAGTGCTGAAAAGTAGTGGCAAAGTGCTGAAAAGTGTGGCAAAGTACTTAAAAGTCGTGGAAAAGTACTGAAAAGTGTGGCAACGTACTGAAAAGTTGTGGCAAAGTACTGAAAAGTGTGGCAAAGTAATGAAAAGTAGTGGCAAAGTCGTGGCAAAGTACTGAAAAGTGTGGCAAAGTACTGAAAAGTTGTGGCAAAGTGCTGAAAAGTAGTGGCAAAGTGCTGAAAAGTGTGGCAAAGTACTGGAAAGTTGTGGCAAAGTCGTGGCAAAGTATTGAAAAGTGTGGCAAAGTACTGGAAAGTTGTGGCAAAGTACTGAAAAGTAGTGGCAAAGTGCTCAAAATTGTGGCAAAGTACTGTAAAGTTGTGGCAAAGTGCTGAAAATTAGTGTCAAAGTACTGAAAAGCAGTGGCAAAGTACTGAAAAGTTGTGGCAAAGTGCTGAAAAGTGTGGCATAGTACTGAAAAGTTGTGGCAAAGTGCTGAAAAGTAGTGGGAAAGTTCTGAAGAGCAGTTGCAAAGTACTGAAAAGTGTGGCAAAATACTGAAAAGTCGTGGCAAAGTCGTGGCAAAGTACTGAAAAGTGTGGCAAAGTACTGAAAAGTTGTGGCAAAGTACTGAAAACTGTGGCAAAGTACTGAAAAGTTGAGCCAAAGTCGTGGCTAAGTACTGAAAAGAGTGGCAAAGTACTGAAAAGTTGTGACAAAGTGCTGCAAAGTCGTGGCAAAGTACTGAAAAGTGTGGCAAAGTACTGAAAAGTTGTGGCAAAGTGCTGAAAAGTGTGGCAAAGTACTGAAAAGTTGTGGCAAAGTGCTGAAAAGTGTGGCAAAGTACTGAAAAGTTGTTGCAAAGTGCTGAAAAGTATTGGCAAAGTACTGAAAAGTCGTGGCAAAGTCGTGGCAAAGTACTGAAAAGTGAGGCAAAGTACTGAAAAGTTGTGGCGAAGTGCTGAAAAGTTGTGGCAAAGGACTGAAAAGTCGTGGAAAAGTCGTGGCAAAGTACTGAAAAGTGTTGCAAAGTCATGAAAAGTTGTGGCGAAGTGCTGAAAAGTCGTGGCAAAGTACTGAAAAGTGTGGCAAAGTACTGAAAAGTTGTGGCAAAGTGCTGAAAAGTAGTGGCAAAGTGCTGAAAAGTGTGGTAAAGTACTTAAAAGTCGTGGTAAGGTACTGAAAAGTGTGGCAAAGTACTGAAAAGTTGTGGCAAAGTGTTGAAAAGTGTGGCAAAGTAATGAAAAGTAGTGGCAAAGTCGTGGCAAAGTACTGAAAAGTGTGGCAAAGTACTGACAAGTTGTGGCAAAGTGCTGAAAAGTCGTGGCAAAGTACTGATAAGTGTGGCAAAGTACTGGAAACTTGTAGCAAAGTGCTGTAAAGTAAGGGCAAAGTGCTGAAAATTGTGGCAAAGTACTGAAAAGTGTGGCAAAGTACTGAAAAGTTGTGGCAAAGTCGTGGCAAAGTACTGAAAAGAGTGGCAAAGTACTGAAAAGTTGAGGCAAAGTCGTGGCAAAGTACTGAAAAGTTGTGGCGAAGTGCTGAAAAGTCGTGGCAAAGTACTGAAAAGAGTGGCAAAGTACTGAAAAGTTGTGGCAAAGTACTGAAAAGTGTGGCAAAGTACTGAAAAGTTGTGGCAAAGTGCTGAAAAGTAGTGGGAAAGTTCTGAAGAGCAGTTGCAAAGTACTGAAAAGTGTGGCAAAATACTGAAAAGTCGTGGCAAAGTCGTGGCAAAGTACTGAAAAGTGTGGCATAGTACTGAAAAGTTGTGGCAAAATGCTGAAAAGTAGTGGGAAAGTTCTGAAGAGCAGTTGCAAAGTACTGAAAAGTGTGGCAAAATACTGAAAAGTCGTGGCAAAGTACTGAAAAGTGTGGCAAAGTACTGAAAAGTTGTGACAAAGTACTGAAAAGTGTGGCAAAGTACTGAAAAGTTGTGGCAAAGTGCTGAAAAGTGTGGCAAAGTGCTGAAAAGTAGTGGCAAAGTACTGAAAAGTCGTGGCAAAGTCGTGGCAAAGTTCTGAAAAGTGAGGCAAAGTACTGAAAAGTTGTGGCGAAGTGCTGAAAAGTTGTGGCAAAGTACTGAAAAGTCGTGGTAAAGTCGTGGCAAAGTACTGAAAAGTGTTGCAAAGTACTGAAAAGTTGTGGCGAAGTACTGAAAAGTGTGGCAAAGTAATGAAAAGTAGTGGCAAAGTCGTGGCAAAGTACTGAAAAGTGTGGCAAAGTACTGAAAAGTTGTGGCAAAGTGCTGAAAAGTCGTGGCAAAGTACTGAAAAGTGTGGCAAAGTGCTGAAAAGTAGTGGCAAAGTACTGAAAAGTGTGGCAAAGTACTGGAAACTTGTAGCAAAGTGCTGTAAAGTAAGGGCAAAGTGCTGAAAATTGTGGCAAAGTACTGAAAAGAGTGGCAAAGTACTGAAAAGTTGTGGCAAAGTCGTGGCAAAGTACTGAAAAGTGTGGCAAAGTACTGAAAAGTTGTGGCGAAGTGCTGAAAAGTCGTGGCAAAGTACTGAAAAGTGTGGCAAAGTACTGAAAAGTTGTGACAAAGTACTGAAAAGTGTGGGAAAGTACAGAAAAGTTGTGGCAAAGTGCTGAAAAGTGTGGCAAAGTGCTGAAAAGTAGTGGCAAAGTTCTGAAAAGTCGTGGCAAAGTCGTGGCAAAGTACTGAAAAGTGAGGCAAAGTACTGAAAAGTTGTGGCGAAGTGCTGAAAAGTTGTGGCAAAGTACTGAAAAGTCGTGGCAAAGTCGTGGCAAAGTACTGAAAAGTGTTGCAAAGTACTGAAAAGTTGTGGCGAAGTACTGAAAAGTGTGGCAAAGTAATGAAAAGTAGTGGCAAAGTCGTGGCAAAGTACTGAAAAGTGTGGCCAAGTACTGAAAAGTTGTGGCAAAGTGCTGAAAAGTCGTGGCAAAGTACTGAAAAGTGTGGCAAAGTGCTGAAAAGTAGTGGCAAAGTACTGAAAAGTGTGGCAAAGTACTGGAAACTTGTAGCAAAGTGCTGTAAAGTAAGGGCAAAGTGCTGAAAATTGTGGCAAAGTACTGAAAAGAGTGGCAAAGTACTGAAAAGTTGTGGCAAAGTCGTGGCAAAGTACTGAAAAGTGTGGCAAAGTACTGAAAAGTTGTGGCGAAGTGCTGAAAAGTCGTGGCAAAGTACTGAAATGAGTGGCAAAGTACTGAAAAACTTGTGGCAAAGTACTGAAAAGTGTGGCAAAGTACTGAAAAGTTGTGGCAAAGTGCTGAAAAGTAGTGGCAAAGTACTGAAGAGCAGTTGCAAAGTACTGAAAAGTGTGGCAAAGTACTGAAAAGTCGTGGCAAAGTCGTGGCAAAGTACTGAAAAGTGTGGCAAAGTACTGAAAAGTTGTGGCAAAGTGCTGAAAAGTAGTGGCAGAGTGCTGAAAAGTGTGGCAAAGTACTTAAAAGTCGTGGTAAAGTACTGAAAAGTGTGGCAAAGTACTGAAAAGTTGTGGCAAAGTCGTGGCAAAGTACTGAAAAGTGTGGCAAAGTACTGAAAAGTTGTGGCAAAGTGCTGAAAAGTCGTGGCAAAGTACTGAAAAGTGTGGCAAAGTGCTGAAAAGTAGTGGCAAAGTACTGAAAAGTGTGGCAAAGTACTGGAAACTTGTAGCAAAGTGCTGTAAAGTAATGGCAAAGTGCTGAAAATTGTGGCAAAGTACTGTAAAGTTGCGGCAAAGTGCTGAAAATTAGTGTCAAAGTACTGAAAAGCAGTGGCAAAGTACTGAAAAGTGTGGCAAAGTACTGAACAGTTGTGGCAAAGTCTTGGCAAAGTACTGAAAAGTGTGGTAAAGTACTGAAAAGTTGTGGCAAAGTCGTGGCAAAGTACTGAAAAGTGTGGCAAATTACTGAAAAGTTGTGGCAAAGTGCTGAAAAGTCGTGGCAAAGTACTGAAAAGTGTGGCAAAGTGCTGAAAAGTAGTGGCAAAGTGCTGAAAAGTGTGGCAAAGTACTGGAAAGTTGTGGCAAAGTCGTGGCAAAGTATTGAAAAGTGTGGCAAAGTACTGGAAAGTTGTGGCAAAGTACTGAAAAGTAGTGGCAAAGTGCTCAAAATTGTGGCAAAGTACTGTAAAGTTGTGGCAAAGTGCTGAAAATTAGTGTCAAAGTACTGAAAAGCAGTGGCAAAGTACTGAAAAGTTGTGGCAAAGTGCTGAAAAGTAGTGGGAAAGTTCTGAAGAGCAGTTGCAAAGTACTGAAAAGTGTGGCAAAATACTGAAAAGTCGAGGCAAAGTCATGGCAAAGTACTGAAAAGTGTGGCAAAGTACTGAAAAGTTGTGGCGAAGTGCTGAAAAGTCGTGGCAAAGTACTGAAAAGTGTGGCAAAGTACTGAAGAGTTGTGGCAAAGTCGTGGCAAGGTACTGAAAAGAGTGGCAAAGTGCTGCAAAGTCGTGGCAAAGTACTGAAAAGTGTGGCAAAGTACTGAAAAGTTGTGGCAAAGAGCTGAAAAGTGTGGCAAAGTGCTGCAAAGTCGTGGCAAAGTACTGAAAAGTGTGGCAAAGTACTGAAAATTTTTGGCAAAGTGCTGAAAAGTGTGGCAAAGTACAGAAAAGTTGTGGCAAAGTGCTGAAAAGTGTGGCAAAGTACTGAAAAGTTGTGGCAAAGTGCTGAAAAGTGTGGCAAAGTACTGAAAAGTTGTGGCAAAGTGCTGAAAAGTAGTGGCAAAGTACTGAAAAGTCGTGGCAAAGTACTGAAAAGAGTGGCAAAGTACTGCAAAGTCGTGGCAAAGTCGTGGCAAAGTGTGGCAAAGTACTGAAAAGTGTGGCAATGTACTGAAAAGTTGTGGCGAAGTGCTGAAAAGTCGTGGCAATGTACTGAAAAGTGTGGCAAAGTACTGAAAAGTTGTGGCAAAGTGCTGAAAAGTGTGGCAAAGTACTGAAAAGTTGTGGCAAAGTGCTGAAAAGTGTGGCAAACTACTGAAAAGTTGTGGCAAAGTGCTGAAAAGTGTGGCAAAGTGCTGCAAAGTCGTGGCAAAGTACTGAAAAGTGTGGCAAAGTAAAGAAAAGTTGTGGCAAAGTGCTGAAAAGTGTGGCAAAGTACTGAAGAGTTGTGGCAAAGTCGTGGCAAAGTACTGAAAAGAGTGGCAAAGTGCTGCAAAGTCGTGGCAAAGTACTGAAAAGTGTGGCAAAGTCTGAAAAGTTGTGGCAAAGTGCTGAAAAGTGTGGCAAAGTACTGAAAAGTTGTGGCAAAGTACTGAAAAGTGTGGCAAAGTACTGAAAAGTTGTGGCAAAGTGCTGAAAAGTGTGGCAAAGTACTGAAAAGTTGTGGCAAAGTGCTGAAAAGTGTGGCAAAGTTCTGAAAAGTTGTGGCAAAGTGCTGAAAAGTAGTGGCAAAGTACTGAAAAGTCGTGGCAAAGTACTGAAAAGTGTAGCAAAGTACTGAAGAGCTGTGGCAAAGTCGTGGCAAAGTACTGAAAAGAGTGGCAAAGTGCTGCAAAGTCGTGGCAAAGTACTGAAAAGTGTGGCAAAGTACTGAAAAGTGTGGCAAAGTAAAGAAAAGTTGTGGCAAAGTGCTGAAAAGTGTGGCAAAGTACTGAAAAGTTGTGCCAAAGTGCTGAAAAGTAGTGGCAAAGTACTGAAAAGTCGTGGCAAAGTCGTGGCAAAGTACTGAAAAGTGTGGCAAAGTACTGAAAAGTTGTGGCGAAGTGCTGAAAAGTCGAGGCAAAGTACTGAAAAGTGTGGCAAAGTACTGAAGAGTTGTGGCAAAGTGCTGAAAAGTGTGGCAAAGTACTGAAAAGTTGTGGCAAAGTGCTGAAAAGTGTGGCAATGTACTGAAAAGTTGTGGCAAAGTGCTGAAAAGTAGTGGCAAAGTACTGAAAAGTCGAGGCAAAGTCATGGCAAAGTACTGAAAAGTGAGGCAAAGTACTGAAAAGTTGTGGCAAAGTGCTGAAAAGTCGTGGCAAAGTACTGAAAAGTGTGGCAAAGTACTGAAAAGTTGTGGCGAAGTCGTGGCAAAGTACTGAAAAGAGTGGCAAAGTGCTGCAAAGTCGTGGCAATGAACTAAAAAGTGTGGCAAAGTACTGAAAAGTTGTGGCAAAGTGCTGAAAAGTGTGGCAAAGTGCTGCAAAGTCGTGGCAAAGTACTGAAAAGTGTGGCAAAGTACTGAAAAGTTGTGGCAAAGTGCTGAAAAGTGTGGCAAAGTACTGAAAAGTAGTGGCGAAGTGCTGAAAAGTCGTGGCAAAGTACTGAAAAGTGTGGCAAAATCGTGGCAAAGTACTGAAAAGAGTTCAAAGTACTGAAAAGTTGTGGCAAAGTCGTGGCAAAGAACTGAAAAGTGTGGCAAAGTACTGAAAAGTTGTGGCGAAGTGCTGAAAAGTCGTGGCAAAGTACTGAAAAGTGTGGCAAAGTACTGAAAAGTTGTGGCAAAGTGCTGAAAAGTGCGGCAAACTACTGAAAAGTTGTGGCAAAGTGCTGAAAAGTGTGGCAAAGTACTGAAAAGTAGTGGCGAAGTGCTGAAAAGTCGTGGCAAAGTACTGAAAAGTGTGGCAAAGTACTGAAAAGTTGTGGCAAAGTCGTGGCAAAGTACTGAAAAGTGTGGCAAAGTACTGAAAAGTTGTGGCAAAGTCGTGGCAAATTACTGAAAAGTGTGGCAATGTACTGAAAAGTTGTGGCGAAGTGCTGAAAAGTCGTGGCAATGTACTGAAAAGTGTGGCAAAGTAAAGAAAAGTTGTGGCAAAGTGCTGAAAAGTGTGGCAAAGTACTGAAAGTTGTGGCAAAGTGCTGAAAAGTAGTGGCAAAGTACTGAAAAGTCGTGGCAAAGTCGTGGCAAAGTACTGAAAATGTGGCAAAGTACTGAAAAGTTGTGGCGAAGTGCTGAAAAGTCGAGGCAAAGTACTGAAAAGTGTGGCAAAGTACTGAAAAGTTGTGGCAAAGTGCTGAAAAGTGTGGCAAAGTACTGAAAAGTTGTGGCAAAGTTCTGAAAAGTAGTGGCAAAGTACTGAAAAGTCGTGGCAAAGTCGTGGCAAAGTACTGAAAAGTTGTGGCGAAGTGCTGAAAAGTCGTGGCAAAGTACTGAAAAGAGTGGCAAAGTGCTGCAAAGTGTGGCAAAGTACTGAAAAGTTGTGGCAAAGTTCTGAAAAGTAGTGGCAAAGTACTGAAAAGTCGTGGCAAAGTGTGGCAAAGTACTGAAAAGTTGTGGCGAAGTGCTGAAAAGTCGTGGCAAAGTACTGAAAAGAGTGGCAAAGTGCTGCAAAGTCGTGGCAAAGAACTGAAAAGTGTGGCAAAGTACTGAAAAGTTGTGGCAAAGTGCTGAAAAGTGTGGCAAAGTGATGCAAAGTCGTGGCAAAGTACTGAAAAGTGTGGCAAAGTACTGAAAAGTTGTGGCAAAGTGCTGAAAAGTGTGGCAAAGTACTGAAAAGTAGTGGCGAAGTGCTGAAAAGTCGTGGCAAAGTACTGAAAAGTTGTGGCAAAATCGTGGCAAAGTACTGAAAAGAGTGGCAAAGTACTGAAAAGTTGTGGCAAAGTCGTGGCAAAGTACTGAAAAGTTGTGGCAAAGTGCTGAAAAGTGTGGCAAAGTACTGAAAAGTTGTGGGAAAGTGCTGAAAAGTGTGGCAAAGTACTGAAAAGTTGTGGCAAAGTGCTGAAAAGTAGTGGCAAAGTACTGAAAAGTCGTGGCAAAGTCGTGGCAAAGTACTGAAAAGTGTGGCAAAGTGTGAAAAGTTGTGGCGAAGTGCTGAAAAGTCGTGGCAAAGTACTAAAAAGTGTGGCAAAGTACTGAAGAGTTGTGGCAAAGTCGTGGCAAAGTACTGAAAGAGTGGCAAAGTGCTGCAAAGTCGTGGCAAAGTACTGAAAAGTGTGGCAAAGTCTGAAAAGTTGTGGCAAAGTGCTGAAAAGTGTGGCAAAGTACTGAAAAGTTGTGGCAAAGTGCTGAAAAGTGTGGCAAAGTACTGAAAAGTTGTGGCAAAGTGCTGAAAAGTGTGGCAAAGTTCTGAAAAGTTGTGGCAAAGTGCTGAAAAGTAGTGGCAAAGTCCTGAAAAGTCGTGGCAAAGTACTGAAAAGTGTGGCAAAGTACTGAAGAGTTGTGGCAAAGTCGTGGCAAAGTACTGAAAAGAGTGGCAAAGTGCTGCAAAGTCGTGGCAAAGTACTGAAAAGTGTGGCAAAGTACTGAAAAGTGTGGCAAAGTAAAGATAAGTTGTGGCAAAGTAAAGAAAAGTGTGGCAAAGTACTGAAAAGTTGTGGCAAAGTGCTGAAAAGTAGTGGCAAAGTGCTGAAAAGTCGTGGCAAAGTCGTGGCAAAGTACTGAAAATGTGGCAAATTACTGAAAAGTTGTGGCGAAGTGCTGAAAAGTCGAGGCAAAGTACTGAAAAGTGTGGCAAAGTACTGAAAAGTTGTGGCAAAGTGCTGAAAAGTGTGGCAAAGTACTGAAAAGTTGTGGCAAAGTTCTGAAAAGTAGTGGCAAAGTACTGAAAAGTCGTGGCAAAGTCGTGGCAAAGTACTGAAAAGTGTGGCAAAGTACTGAAAAGTTGTGGCGAAGTGCTGAAAAGTCGTGGCAAAGTACTGAAAAGAGTGGCAAAGTGCTGCAAAGTCGTGGCAAAGAACTGAAAAGTGTGGCAAAGTACTGAAAAGTTGTGGCAAAGTGCTGAAAAGTGTGGCAAAGTGATGCAAAGTCGTGGCAAAGTACTGAAAAGTGTGGCAAAGTACTGAAAAGTTGTGGCAAAGTGCTGAAAAGTGTGGCAAAGTACTGAAAAGTAGTGGCGAAGTGCTGAAAAGTCGTGGCAAAGTACTGAAAAGTTGTGGCAAAATCGTGGCAAAGTACTGAAAAGAGTGGCAAAGTACTGAAAAGTTGTGGCAAAGTCGTGGCAAAGTACTGAAAAGTTGTGGCAAAGTGCTGAAAAGTGTGGCAAAGTACTGAAAAGTTGTGGCAAAGTGCTGAAAAGTGTGGCAAAGTACTGAAAAGTTGTGGCAAAGTGCTGAAAAGTAGTGGCAAAGTACTGAAAAGTCGTGGCAAAGTCGTGGCAAAGTACTGAAAAGTGTGGCAAAGTGTGAAAAGTTGTGGCGAAGTGCTGAAAAGTCGTGGCAAAGTACTAAAAAGTGTGGCAAAGTACTGAAGAGTTGTGGCAAAGTCGTGGCAAAGTACTGAAAGAGTGGCAAAGTGCTGCAAAGTCGTGGCAAAGTACTGAAAAGTGTGGCAAAGTCTGAAAAGTTGTGGCAAAGTGCTGAAAAGTGTGGCAAAGTACTGAAAAGTTGTGGCAAAGTACTGAAAAGTGTGGCAAAGTACTGAAAAGTTGTGGCAAAGTGCTGAAAAGTGTGGCAAAGTACTGAAAAGTTGTGGCAAAGTGCTGAAAAGTGTGGCAAAGTTCTGAAAAGTTGTGGCAAAGTGCTGAAAAGAAGTGGCAAAGTCCTGAAAAGTCGTGGCAAAGTACTGAAAAGTGTGGCAAAGTACTGAAGAGTTGTGGCAAAGTCGTGGCAAAGTACTGAAAAGAGTGGCAAAGTGCTGCAAAGTCGTGGCAAAGTACTGAAAAGTGTGGCAAAGTACTGAAAAGTGTGGCAAAGTAAAGAAAAGTTGTGGCAAAGTGCTGAAAAGTGTGGCAAAGTACTGAAAAGTTGTGGCAAAGTGCTGAAAAGTAGTGGCAAAGTACTGAAAAGTCGTGGCAAAGTCGTGGCAAAGTACTGAAAAGTGTGGCAAAGTACTGAAAAGTTGTGGCGAAGTGCTGAAAAGTCGAGGCAAAGTACTGAAAAGTGTGGCAAAGTACTGAAGAGTTGTGGCAAAGTGCTGAAAAGTGTGGCAAAGTACTGAAAAGTTGTGGCAAAGTGCTGAAAAGTGTGGCAAAGTACTGAAAAGTTGTGGCAAAGTACTGAAAAGTTGTGGCAAAGTACTGAAATGTGTGGCAAAGTACTGAAAAGTTGTGGCGAAGTGCTGAAACGTCGTGGCAAAGTACTGAAAAGTGTGGCAAAGTACTGAAAAGTTGTGGCAAAGTGCTGAAAAGTGTGGCAAAGTACTGAAAAGTTGTGGCAAAGTGCTGAAAAGTGTGGCAAAGTTCTGAAAAGTTGTGGCAAAGTGCTGAAAAGTAGTGGCAAAGTACTGAAAAGTCGTGGCAAAGTACTGAAAAGTGTGGCAAAGTACTGAAGAGTTGTGGCAAAGTCGTGGCAAAGTACTGAAAAGAGTGGCAAAGTGCTGCAAAGTCGTGGCAAAGAACTAAAAAGTGTGGCAAAGAACTGAAAAGTTGTGGCAAAGTGCTGAAAAGTGTGGCAAAGTGCTGCAAAGTCGTGGCAAAGTACTGAAAAGTGTGGCAAAGTACTGAAAAGTTGTGGCAAAGTGCTGAAAAGTGTGGCAAAGTACTGAAAAGTAGTGGCGAAGTGCTGAAAAGTCGTGGCAAAGTACTGAAAAGTTGTGGCAAAATCGTGGCAAAGTACTGAAAAGAGTTCAAAGTACTGAAAAGTTGTGGCAAAGTCGTGGCAAAGTACTGAAAAGTGTGGCAAAGTACTGAAAAGTTGTGGCGAAGTGCTGAAAAGTCGTGGCAAAGTACTGAAAAGAGTGGCAAAGTACTGAAAAGTTGTGGCAAAGTGCTGAAAATTGTGGCAAAGTACTGAAAAGTTGTGGCAAAGTGCTGAAAAGTGTGGCAAAGTACTGAAAAGTAGTGGCGAAGTGCTGAAAAGTCGTGGCAAAGTACTGAAAAGTGTGGCAAAGTACTGAAAAGTTGTGGCAAAGTCGTGGCAAAGTACTGAAAAGTGTGGCAAAGTACTGAAAAGTTGTGGCAAAGTCGTGGCAAATTACTGAAAAGTGTGGCAATGTACTGAAAAGTTGTGGCGAAGTGCTGAAAAGTAGTGGCAAAGTACTGAAAAGTCGTGGCAAAGTCGTTGCAAAGTACTGAAAATGTGGCAAAGTACTGAAAAGTTGTGGCGAAGTGCTGAAAAGTCGAGGCAAAGTACTGAAAAGTGTGGCAAAGTACTGGAAAGTTGTGGCAAAGTCGTGGCTAAGTACTGAAAAGAGTGGCAAAGTACTGAAAAGTCGTGGCAAAGTACTGAAAAGTGTGGCAAAGAATTGAAGAGTTGTGGCAAAGTCGTGGCAAAGTACTGAAAAGAGTGGCAAAGTGCTGCAAAGTCGTGGCATAGTACTGAAAAGTGTGGCAAAGTCTGAAAAGTTGTGGCAAAGTGCTGAAAAGTGTGGCAAAGTACTGAAAAGTTGTGGAAAAGTACTGAAATGTGTGGCAAAGTACTGAAAAGTTGTGGCGAAGTGCTGAAAAGTCGTGGCAAAGTACTGAAAAGTGTGGCAAAGTACTGAAAAGTTGTGACAAAGTACTGAAAAGTGTGGGAAAGTACAGAAAAGTTGTGGCAAAGTGCTGAAAAGTGTGGCAAAGTGCTGAAAAGTAGTGGCAAAGTACTGAAAAGTCGTGGCAAAGTCGTGGCAAAGTACTGAAAAGTGAGGCAAAGTACTGAAAAGTTGTGGCGAAGTGCTGAAAAGTTGTGGCAAAGTACTGAAAAGTCGTGGCAAAGTCGTGGCAAAGTACTGAAAAGTGTTGCAAAGTACTGAAAAGTTGTGGCGAAGTACTGAAAAGTGTGGCAAAGTAATGAAAAGTAGTGGCAAAGTCGTGGCAAAGTACTGAAAAGTGTGGCCAAGTACTGAAAAGTTGTGGCAAAGTGCTGAAAAGTCGTGGCAAAGTACTGAAAAGTGTGGCAAAGTGCTGAAAAGTAGTGGCAAAGTACTGAAAAGTGTGGCAAAGTACTGGTAAACTTGTAGCAAAGTGCTGTAAAGTAAGGGCAAAGTGCTGAAAATTGTGGCAAAGTACTGAAAAGAGTGGCAAAGTACTGAAAAGTTGTGGCAAAGTCGTGGCAAAGTACTGAAAAGTGTGGCAAAGTACTGAAAAGTTGTGGCGAAGTGCTGAAAAGTCGTGGCAAAGTACTGAAATGAGTGGCAAAGTACTGAAAAACTTGTGGCAAAGTACTGAAAAGTGTGGCAAAGTACTGAAAAGTTGTGGCAAAGTGCTGAAAAGTAGTGGCAAAGTACTGAAGAGCAGTTGCAAAGTACTGAAAAGTGTGGCAAAGTACTGAAAAGTCGTGGCAAAGTCGTGGCAAAGTACTGAAAAGTGTGGCAAAGTACTGAAAAGTTGTGGCAAAGTGCTGAAAAGTAGTGGCAGAGTGCTGAAAAGTGTGGCAAAGTACTTAAAAGTCGTGGTAAAGTACTGAAAAGTGTGGCAAAGTACTGAAAAGTTGTGGCAAAGTACTGAAAAGTGTGGCAAAGTAATGAAAAGTAGTGGCAAAGTCGTGGCAAAGTAGTGAAAAGTGTGGCAAAGTACTGAAAAGTTGTGGCAAAGTGCTGAAAAGTCGTGGCAAAGTACTGAAAAGTGTGGCAAAGTGCTGAAAAGTAGTGGCAAAGTACTGAAAAGTGTGGCAAAGTACTGGAAACTTGTAGCAAAGTGCTGTAAAGTAATGGCAAAGTGCTGAAAATTGTGGCAAAGTACTGTAAAGTTGCGGCAAAGTGCTGAAAATTAGTGTCAAAGTACTGAAAAGCAGTGGCAAAGTACTGAAAAGTGTGGCAAAGTACTGAACAGTTGTGGCAAAGTCTTGGCAAAGTACTGAAAAGTGTGGTAAAGTACTGAAAAGTTGTGGCAAAGTCGTGGCAAAGTACTGAAAAGTGTGGCAAATTACTGAAAAGTTGTGGCAAAGTGCTGAAAAGTCGTGGCAAAGTACTGAAAAGTGTGGCAAAGTGCTGAAAAGTAGTGGCAAAGTGCTGAAAAGTGTGGCAAAGTACTGGAAAGTTGTGGCAAAGTCGTGGCAAAGTATTGAAAAGTGTGGCAAAGTACTGGAAAGTTGTGGCAAAGTACTGAAAAGTAGTGGCAAAGTGCTCAAAATTGTGGCAAAGTACTGTAAAGTTGTGGCAAAGTGCTGAAAATTAGTGTCAAAGTACTGAAAAGCAGTGGCAAAGTACTGAAAAGTTGTGGCAAAGTGCTGAAAAGTGTGGCATAGTACTGAAAAGTTGTGGCAAAGTGCTGAAAAGTAGTGGGAAAGTTCTGAAGAGCAGTTGCAAAGTACTGAAAAGTGTGGCAAAATACTGAAAAGTCGAGGCAAAGTCATGGCAAAGTACTGAAAAGTGTGGCAAAGTACTGAAAAGTTGTGGCGAAGTGCTGAAAAGTCGTGGCAAAGTACTGAAAAGTGTGGCAAAGTACTGAAGAGTTGTGGCAAAGTCGTGGCAAAGTACTGAAAAGAGTGGCAAAGTGCTGCAAAGTCGTGGCAAAGTACTGAAAAGTGTGGCAAAGTACTGAAAAGTTGTGGCAAAGAGCTGAAAAGTGTGGCAAAGTGCTGCAAAGTCGTGGCAAAGTACTGAAAAGTGTGGCAAAGTACTGAAAATTTTTGGCAAAGTGCTGAAAAGTGTGGCAAAGTACAGAAAAGTTGTGGCAAAGTGCTGAAAAGTGTGGCAAAGTACTGAAAAGTTGTGGCAAAGTGCTGAAAAGTGTGGCAAAGTACTGAAAAGTTGTGGCAAAGTGCTGAAAAGTAGTGGCAAAGTACTGAAAAGTCGTGGCAAAGTACTGAAAAGAGTGGCAAAGTACTGCAAAGTCGTGGCAAAGTGTGGCAAAGTACTGAAAAGTGTGGCAATGTACTGAAAAGTTGTGGCGAAGTGCTGAAAAGTCGTGGCAATGTACTGAAAAGTGTGGCAAAGTACTGAAAAGTTGTGGCAAAGTGCTGAAAAGTGTGGCAAAGTACTGAAAAGTTGTGGCAAAGTGCTGAAAAGTGTGGCAAACTACTGAAAAGTTGTGGCAAAGTGCTGAAAAGTGTGGCAAAGTGCTGCAAAGTCGTGGCAAAGTACTGAAAAGTGTGGCAAAGTAAAGAAAAGTTGTGGCAAAGTGCTGAAAAGTGTGGCAAAGTACTGAAGAGTTGTGGCAAAGTCGTGGCAAAGTACTGAAAAGAGTGGCAAAGTGCTGCAAAGTCGTGGCAAAGTACTGAAAAGTGTGGCAAAGTCTGAAAAGTTGTGGCAAAGTGCTGAAAAGTGTGGCAAAGTACTGAAAAGTTGTGGCAAAGTACTGAAAAGTGTGGCAAAGTACTGAAAAGTTGTGGCAAAGTGCTGAAAAGTTGTGGCAAAGTGCTGAAAAGTGTGGCAAAGTACTGAAAAGTTGTGGCAAAGTGCTGAAAAGTGTGGCAAAGTTCTGAAAAGTTGTGGCAAAGTGCTGAAAAGTAGTGGCAAAGTACTGAAAAGTCGTGGCAAAGTACTGAAAAGTGTAGCAAAGTACTGAAGAGTTGTGGCAAAGTCGTGGCAAAGTACTGAAAAGAGTGGCAAAGTGCTGCAAAGTCGTGGCAAAGTACTGAAAAGTGTGGCAAAGTACTGAAAAGTGTGGCAAAGTAAAGAAAAGTTGTGGCAAAGTGCTGAAAAGTGTGGCAAAGTACTGAAAAGTTGTGCCAAAGTGCTGAAAAGTAGTGGCAAAGTACTGAAAAGTCGTGGCAAAGTCGTGGCAAAGTACTGAAAAGTGTGGCAAAGTACTGAAAAGTTGTGGCGAAGTGCTGAAAAGTCGAGGCAAAGTACTGAAAAGTGTGGCAAAGTACTGAAGAGTTGTGGCAAAGTGCTGAAAAGTGTGGCAAAGTACTGAAAAGTTGTGGCAAAGTGCTGAAAAGTGTGGCAATGTACTGAAAAGTTGTGGCAAAGTGCTGAAAAGTAGTGGCAAAGTACTGAAAAGTTGTGGCGAAGTCATGGCAAAGTACTGAAAAGAGTGACAAAGTGCTGCAAAGTCGTGGCAAAGAACTAAAAAGTGTGGCAAAGTACTGAAAAGTTGTGGCAAAGTGCTGAAAAGTGTGGCAAAGTGCTGAAAAGTCGTGGCAAAGTACTGAAAAGTGTGGCAAAGTACTGAAAAGTTGTGGCAAAGTGCTGAAAAGTGTGGCAAAGTACTGAAAAGTAGTGGCGAAGTGCTGAAAAGTCGTGGCAAAGTACTGAAAAGTGTGGCAAAATCGTGGCAAAGTACTGAAAAGAGTTCAAAGTACTGAAAAGTTGTGGCTAAGTCGTGGCAAAGTACTGAAAAGTTGTGGCAAAGTGCTGAAAAGTGCGGCAAACTACTGAAAAGTTGTGGCAAAGTGCTGAAAAGTGTGGCAAAGTACTGAAAAGTAGTGGCGAAGTGCTGAAAAGTCGTGGCAAAGTACTGAAAAGTGTTGCAAAGTACTGAAAAGTTGTGGCAAAGTCGTGGCAAAGTACTGAAAAGTGTGGCAAAGTACTGAAAAGTTGTGGCAAAGTCGTGGCAAATTACTGAAAAGTGTGGCAATGTACTGAAAAGTTGTGGCGAAGTGCTGAAAAGTCGTGGCAATGTACTGAAAAGTGTGGCAAAGTAAAGAAAAGTTGTGGCAAAGTGCTGAAAAGTGTGGCAAAGTACTGAAAAGTTGTGGCAAAGTGCTGAAAAGTAGTGGCAAAGTACTGAAAAGTCGTGGCAAAGTCGTGGCAAAGTACTGAAAATGTGGCAAAGTACTGAAAAGTTGTGGCGAAGTGCTGAAAAGTCGAGGCAAAATACTGAAAAGTGTGGCAAAGTACTGAAAAGTTGTGGCAAAGTGCTGAAAAGTGTGGCAAAGTACTGAAAAGTTGTGGCAAAGTTCTGAAAAGTAGTGGCAAAGTACTGAAAAGTCGTGGCAAAGTCGTGGCAAAGTACTGAAAAGTTGTGGCGAAGTGCTGAAAAGTGTGGCAAAGTACTGAAAAGTTGTGGGAAAGTGCTGAAAAGTGTGGCAAAGTACTGAAAAGTTGTGGCAAAGTGCTGAAAAGTAGTGGCAAAGTACTGAAAAGTCGTGGCAAAGTCGTGGCAAAGTACTGAAAAGTGTGGCAAAGTACTGAAAAGTAGTGGCGAAGTGCTGAAAAGTCGTGGCAAAGTACTGAAAAGTTGTGGCAAAGTGCTGAAAAGTGTGGCAAAGTACTGAAAAGTAGTGGCGAAGTGCTGAAAAGTCGTGGCAAAGTACTGAAAAGTTGTGGCAAAATCGTGGCAAAGTACTGAAAAGAGTGGCAAAGTACTGAAAAGTTGTGGCAAAGTCGTGGCAAAGTACTGAAAAGTTGTGGCAAAGTGCTGAAAAGTGTGGCAAAGTACTGAAAAGTTGTGGGAAAGTGCTGAAAAGTGTGGCAAAGTACTGAAAAGTTGTGGCAAAGTGCTGAAAAGTAGTGGCAAAGTACTGAAAAGTCGTGGCAAAGTCGTGGCAAAGTACTGAAAAGTGTGGCAAAGTGTGAAAAGTTGTGGCGAAGTGCTGAAAAGTCGTGGCAAAGTACTAAAAAGTGTGGCAAAGTACTGAAGAGTTGTGGCAAAGTCGTGGCAAAGTACTGAAAGAGTGGCAAAGTGCTGCAAAGTCGTGGCAAAGTACTGAAAAGTGTGGCAAAGTCTGAAAAGTTGTGGCAAAGTGCTGAAAAGTGTGGCAAAGTACTGAAAAGTTGTGGCAAAGTGCTGAAAAGTGTGGCAAAGTACTGAAAAGTTGTGGCAAAGTGATGAAAAGTGTGGCAAAGTTCTGAAAAGTTGTGGCAAAGTGCTGAAAAGTAGTGGCAAAGTCCTGAAAAGTCGTGGCAAAATACTGAAAAGTGTGGCAAAGTACTGAAGAGTTGTGGCAAAGTCGTGGCAAAGTACTGAAAAGAGTGGCAAAGTGCTGCAAAGTCGTGGCAAAGTACTGAAAAGTGTGGCAAAGTACTGAAAAGTGTGGCAAAGTAAAGAAAAGTTGTGGCAAAGTAAAGAAAAGTGTGGCAAAGTACTGAAAAGTTGTGGCAAAGTGCTGAAAAGTAGTGGCAAAGTGCTGAAAAGTTGTGGCAAAGTCGTGGCAAAGTACTGAAAATGTGGCAAAGTACTGAAAAGTTGTGGCGAAGTGCTGAAAAGTCGAGGCAAAGTACTGAAAAGTGTGGCAAAGTACTGAAAAGTTGTGGCAAAGTGCTGAAAAGTGTGGCAAAGTACTGAAAAGTTGTGACAAAGTTCTGAAAAGTAGTGGCAAAGTACTGAAAAGTCGTGGCAAAGTCGTGGCAAAGTACTGAAAAGTGTGGCAAAGTACTGAAAAGTTGTGGCGAAGTGCTGAAAAGTCGTGGCAAAGTACTGAAAAGTGTGGCAAAGTAAAGAAAAGTTGTGGCAAAGTGCTGAAAAGTGTGGCAAAGTACTGAAAAGTTGTGGCAAAGTGCTGAAAAGTAGTGGCAAAGTACTGAAAAGTCGTGGCAAAGTCGTGGCAAAGTACTGAAAAGTGTGGCAAAGTACTGAAAAGTTGTGGCAAAGTGCTGAAAAGTGTGGCAAAGTACTGAAAAGTAGTGGCGAAGTGCTGAAAAGTCGTGGCAAAGTACTGAAAAGTTGTGGCAAAATCGTGGCAAAGTACTGAAAAGAGTGGCAAAGTACTGAAAAGTTGTGGCAAAGTCGTGGCAAAGTACTGAAAAGTTGTGGCAAAGTGCTGAAAAGTGTGGCAAAGTACTGAAAAGTTGTGGCAAAGTGCTGAAAAGTGTGGCAAAGTACTGAAAAGTTGTGGCAAAGTGCTGAAAAGTAGTGGCAAAGTACTGAAAAGTCGTGGCAAAGTCGTGGCAAAGTACTGAAAAGTGTGGCAAAGTGTGAAAAGTTGTGGCGAAGTGCTGAAAAGTCGTGGCAAAGTACTGAAGAGTTGTGGCAAAGTCGTGGCAAAGTACTGAAAGAGTGGCAAAGTGCTGCAAAGTCGTGGCAAAGTACTGAAAAGTGTGGCAAAGTACTGAAAAGTTGTGGCAAAGTGCTGAAAAGTGTGGCAAAGTGCTGCAAAGTCGTGGCAAAGAACTAAAAAGTGTGGCAAAGTACTGAAAAGTTGTGGCAAAGTGCTGAAAAGTGTGGCAAAGTGCTGCAAAGTT
This sequence comes from Saccoglossus kowalevskii, assembly GCF_978046115.1. Lineage (NCBI taxonomy): Eukaryota > Metazoa > Hemichordata > Enteropneusta > Harrimaniidae > Saccoglossus > Saccoglossus kowalevskii. The sequence continues at coordinate 453,100 of NW_028188622.1, read as the reverse complement.
GTGGCAAAGTACTGAAAAGTGTGGCAAAGTACTGAAAAGTTGTGGCAAAGTGCTGAAAAGTGTGGCAAAGTACTGAAAAGTTGTGGCAAAGTGCTGAAAAGTGTGGCAAAGTTCTGAAAAGTTGTGGCAAAGTGCTGAAAAGAAGTGGCAAAGTCCTGAAAAGTCGTGGCAAAGTACTGAAAAGTGTGGCAAAGTACTGAAAAGTTGTGGCAAAGTCGTGGCAAAGTACTGAAAAGAGTGGCAAAGTGCTGCAAAGTCGTGGCAAAGTACTGAAAAGTGTGGCAAAGTACTGAAAAGTGTGGCAAAGTAAAGAAAAGTTGTTGCAAAGTGCTGAAAAGTGTGGCAAAGTACTGAAAAGTTGTGGCAAAGTGCTGAAAAGTAGTGGCAAAGTACTGAAAAGTCGTGGCAAAGTCGTGGCAAAGTACTGAAAAGTGTGGCAAAGTACTGAAAAGTTGTGGCGAAGTGCTGAAAAGTCGAGGCAAAGTACTGAAAAGTGTGGCAAAGTACTGAAGAGTTGTGGCAAAGTGCTGAAAAGTGTGGCAAAGTACTGAAAAGTTGTGGCAAAGTGCTGAAAAGTGTGGCAAAGTACTGAAAAGTTGTGGCAAAGTACTGAAAAGTTTTGGCAAAGTACTGAAATGTGTGGCAAAGTACTGAAAAGTTGTGGCGAAGTGCTGAAACGTCGTGGCAAAGTACTGAAAAGTGTGGCAAAGTACTGAAGAGTTGTGGCAAAGTCGTGGCAAAGTACTGAAAAGAGTGGCAAAGTGCTGCAAAGTCGTGGCAAAGAACTAAAAAGTGTGGCAAAGTACTGAAAAGTTGTGGCAAAGTGCTGAAAAGTGTGGCAAAGTGCTGCAAAGTCGTGGCAAAGTACTGAAAAGTGTGGCAAAGTACTGAAAAGTTGTGGCAAAGTGCTGAAAAGTGTGGCAAAGTACTGAAAAGTAGTGGCGAAGTGCTGAAAAGTCGTGGCAAAGTACTGAAAAGTTGTGGCAAAATCGTGGCAAAGTACTGAAAAGAGTTCAAAGTACTGAAAAGTTGTGGCAAAGTCGTGGCAAAGTACTGAAAAGTGTGGCAAAGTACTGAAAAGTTGTGGCGAAGTGCTGAAAAGTCGTGGCAAAGTACTGAAAAGAGTGGCAAAGTACTGAAAAGTTGTGGCAAAGTGCTGAAAAGTGTGGCAAAGTACTGAAAAGTTGTGGCAAAGTGCTGAAAAGTGTGGCAAAGTACTGAAAAGTAGTGGCGAAGTGCTGAAAAGTCGTGGCAAAGTACTGAAAAGTGTGGCAAAGTACTGAAAAGTTGTGGCAAAGTCGTGGCAAAGTACTGAAAAGTGTGGCAAAGTACTGAAAAGTTGTGGCAAAGTCGTGGCAAATTACTGAAAAGTGTGGCAATGTACTGAAAAGTTGTGGCGAAGTGCTGAAAAGTAGTGGCAAAGTACTGAAAAGTCGTGGCAAAGTCGTTGCAAAGTACTGAAAATGTGGCAAAGTACTGAAAAGTTGTGGCGAAGTGCTGAAAAGTCGAGGCAAAGTACTGAAAAGTGTGGCAAAGTACTGGAAAGTTGTGGCAAAGTCGTGGCTAAGTACTGAAAAGAGTGGCAAAGTACTGAAAAGTCGTGGCAAAGTACTGAAAAGTGTGGCAAAGAACTGAAGAGTTGTGGCAAAGTCGTGGCAAAGTACTGAAAAGAGTGGCAAAGTGCTGCAAAGTCGTGGCAAAGTACTGAAAAGTGTGGCAAAGTCTGAAAAGTTGTGGCAAAGTGCTGAAAAGTGTGGCAAAGTACTGAAAAGTTGTGGAAAAGTACTGAAATGTGTGGCAAAGTACTGAAAAGTTGTGGCGAAGTGCTGAAAAGTCATGGCAAAGTACTGAAAAGTGTGGCAAAGTACTGAAAAGTTGTGGCAAAGTGCTGAAAAGTGTGGCAAAGTACTGAAAAGTTGTGGCAAAGTGCTGAAAAGTGTGGCAAAGTTCTGAAAAGTTGTGGCAAAGTGCTGAAAAGTAGTGGCAAAGTACTGAAAAGTCGTGGCAAAGTACTGAAAAGTGTGGCAAAGTACTGAAGAGTTGTGGCAAAGTCGTGGCAAAGTACTGAAAAGAGTGGCAAAGTGCTGCAAAGTCGTGGCAAAGTACTGAAAAGTGTGGCAAAGTCTGAAAAGTTGTGGCAAAGTGCTGAAAAGTGTGGCAAAGTACTGAAAAGTTGTGGCAAAGTACTGAAAAGTGTGGCAAAGTACTGAAAAGTTGTGGCAAAGTGCTGAAAAGTGTGGCAAAGTACTGAAAAGTTGTGGCAAAGTGCTGAAAATTGTGGCAAAGTTCTGAAAAGTTGTGGCAAAGTGCTGAAAAGTAGTGGCAAAGTACTGAAAAGTCGTGGCAAAGTACTGAAAAGTGTGGCAAAGTACTGAAGAGTTGTGGCAAAGTCGTGGCAAAGTACTGAAAAGAGTGGCAAAGTGCTGCAAAGTCGTGGCAAAGTACTGAAAAGTGTGGCAAAGTACTGAAAAGTGTGGCAAAGTAAAGAAAAGTTGTGGCAAAGTGCTGAAAAGTGTGGCAAAGTACTGAAAAGTTGTGGCAAATTGCTGAAAAGTAGTGGCAAAGTACTGAAAAGTCGTGGCAAAGTCGTGGCAAAGTACTGAAAAGTGTGGCAAAGTACTGAAAAGTTGTGGCGAAGTGCTGAAAAGTCGAGGCAAAGTACTGAAAAGTGTGGCAAAGTACTGAAGAGTTGTGGCAAAGTGCTGAAAAGTGTGGCAAAGTACTGAAAAGTTGTGGCAAAGTGCTGAAAAGTGTGGCAATGTACTGAAAAGTTGTGGCAAAGTGCTGAAAAGTAGTGGCAAAGTTCTGAAAAGTCGAGGCAAAGTCGTGGCAAAGTACTGAAAAGTGAGGCAAAGTACTGAAAAGTTGTGGCGAAGTGCTGAAAAGTCGTGGCAAAGTACTGAAAAGTGTGGCAAAGTATGAAAAGTTGTGGCGAAGTCGTGGCAAAGTACTGAAAAGAGTGGCAAAGTGCTGCAAAGTCGTGGCAAAGAACTAAAAAGTGTGGCAAAGTACTGAAAAGTTGTGGCAAAGTGCTGAAAAGTGTGGCAAAGTGCTGCAAAGTCGTGGCAAAGTACTGAAAAGTGTGGCAAAGTACTGAAAAGTTGTGGCAAAGTGCTGAAAAGTGTGGCAAAGTACTGAAAAGTAGTGGCGAAGTGCTGAAAAGTCGTGGCAAAGTACTGAAAAGTTGTGGCAACATCGTGGCAAAGTACTGAAAAGAGTTCAAAGTACTGAAAAGTTGTGGCAAAGTCGTGGCAAAGTACTGAAAAGTGTGGCAAAGTACTGAAAAGTTGTGGCGAAGTGCTGAAAAGTCGTGGCAAAGTACTGAAAAGTGTGGCAAAGTACTGAAGAGTTGTGGCAAAGTCGTGGCAATGTACTGCAAAGAGTGGCAAAGTGCTGCAAAGTCGTGGAAAAGAACTGAAAAGTGTGGCAAAGTACTGAAAAGTTGTGGCAAAGTGCTGAAAAGTGTGGCAAAGTGATGCAAAGTCGTGGCAAAGTACTGAAAAGTGTGGCAAAGTACTGAAAAGTATTGGCAAAGTGCTGAAAAGTGTGGCAAAGTACTGAATAGTAGTGGCGAAGTGCTGAAAAGTCGTGGCAAAGTACTGAAAAGTTGTGGCAAAATCGTGGCAAAGTACTGAAAAGAGTGGCAAAGTACTGAAAAGATGTGGCAAAGTCGTGGCAAAGTACTGAAAAGTTGTGGCAAAGTGCTGAAAAGTGTGGCAAAGTACTGAAAAGTTGTGGCAAAGTGCTGAAAAGTGTGGCAAAGTACTGAAAAGTTGTGGCAAAGTGCTGAAAAGTAGTGGCAAAGTACTGAAAAGTCGTGGCAAAGTCGTGGCAAAGTACTTAAAAGTGTGGCAAAGTGTGAAAAGTTGTGGCGAAGTGCTGAAATGTCGTGGCAAAGTACTGAAAAGTGTGGCAAAGTACTGAAGAGTTGTGGCAAAGTCGTGGCAAAGTACTGAAAAGTGTGGCAATGTACTGAAAAGTTGTGGCAAAGTACTGAAAAGTGTGGCAAAGTCTGAAAAGTTGTGGCAAAGTGCTGAAAAGTGTGGCAAAGTACTGAAAAGTTGTGGCAAAGTACTGAAAAGTGTGGCAAAGTACTGAAAAGTTGTGGCAAAGTGCTGAAAAGTGTGGCAAAGTACTGAAAAGTTGTGGCAAAGTGCTGAAAAGTGTGGCAATGTACTGAAAAGTTGTGGCAAAGTGCTGAAAAGTAGTGGCAAAGTTCTGAAAAGTCGAGGCAAAGTCGTGGCAAAGTACTGAAAAGTGAGGCAAAGTACTGAAAAGTTGTGGCGAAGTGCTGAAAAGTCGTGGCAAAGTACTGAAAAGTGTGGCAAAGTATGAAAAGTTGTGGCGAAGTCGTGGCAAAGTACTGAAAAGAGTGGCAAAGTGCTGCAAAGTCGTGGCAAAGAACTAAAAAGTGTGGCGAAGTACTGAAAAGTTGTGGCAAAGTGCTGAAAAGTGTGGCAAAGTGCTGCAAAGTCGTGGCAAAGTACTGAAAAGTGTGGCAAAGTACTGAAAAGTTGTGGCAAAGTGCTGAAAAGTGTGGCAAAGTACTGAAAAGTAGTGGCGAAGTGCTGAAAAGTCGTGGCAAAGTACTGAAAAGTTGTGGCAAAATCGTGGCAAAGTACTGAAAAGAGATCAAAGTACTGAAAAGTCGTGGCAATGTACTGAAAAGTGTGGCAAAGTAAAGAAAAGTTGTGGCAAAGTGCTGAAAAGTGTGGCAAAGTACTGAAAAGTTGTGGCAAAGTGCTGAAAAGTAGTGGCAAAGTACTGAAAAGTCGTGGCAAAGTCGTGGCAAAGTACTGAAAATGTGGCAAAGTACTGAAAAGTTGTGGCGAAGTGCTGAAAAGTCGAGGCAAAGTACTGAAAAGTGTGGCAAAGTACTGAAAAGTTGTGGCAAAGTGCTGAAAAGTGTGGCAAAGTACTGAAAAGTTGTGGCAAAGTTCTGAAAAGTAGTGGCAAAGTACTGAAAAGTCGTGGCAAAGTCGTGGCAAAGTACTGAAAAGTGTGGCAAAGTACTGAAAAGTTGTGGCGAAGTGCTGAAAAGTCGTGGCAAAGTACTGAAAAGTGTGGCAAAGTACTGAAGAGTTGTGGCAAAGTCGTGGCAATGTACTGCAAAGAGTGGCAAAGTGCTGAAAAGTAGTGGCAAAGTACTGAAAAGTCGTGGCAAAGTCGTGGCAAAGTGCTGAAAAGTGTGGCAAAGTACTGAAAAGTTGTGGCAAAGTACTGAAAAGTGTGGCAAAGTACTGAAAAGTTGTGGCAAAGTGCTGAAAAGTGTGGCAAAGTACTGAAAAGTTGTGGCAAAGTGCTGAAAAGTGTGGCAATGTACTGAAAAGTTGTGGCAAAGTGCTGAAAAGTAGTGGCAAAGTTCTGAAAAGTCGAGGCAAAGTCGTGGCAAAGTACTGAAAAGTGAGGCAAAGTACTGAAAAGTTGTGGCGAAGTGCTGAAAAGTCGTGGCAAAGTACTGAAAAGTGTGGCAAAGTATGAAAAGTTGTGGCGAAGTCGTGGCAAAGTACTGAAAAGAGTGGCAAAGTGCTGCAAAGTCGTGGCAAAGAACTAAAAAGTGTGGCGAAGTACTGAAAAGTTGTGGCAAAGTGCTGAAAAGTGTGGCAAAGTGCTGCAAAGTCGTGGCAAAGTACTGAAAAGTGTGGCAAAGTACTGAAAAGTTGTGGCAAAGTGCTGAAAAGTGTGGCAAAGTACTGAAAAGTAGTGGCGAAGTGCTGAAAAGTCGTGGCAAAGTACTGAAAAGTTGTGGCAAAATCGTGGCAAAGTACTGAAAAGAGTTCAAAGTACTGAAAAGTTGTGGCAAAGTCGTGGCAAAGTACTGAAAAGTGTGGCAAAGTACTGAAAAGTTGTGGCAAAGTGCTGAAAAGTCGTGGCAAAGTACTGAAAAGTGTGGCAAAGTACTGAAAAGTTGTGGCAAAGTGCTGAAAAGTGTGGCAAAGTACTGAAAAGTAGTGGCGAAGTGCTGAAAAGTCGTGGCAAAGTACTGAAAAGTGTGGCAAAGTACTGAAAAGTTGTGGCAAAGTCGTGGCAAAGTACTGAAAAGTGTGGCAAAGTACTGAAAAGTTGTGGCAAAGTCGTGGCAAATTACTGAAAAGTGTGGCAATGTACTGAAAAGTTGTGGCGAAGTGCTGAAAAGTCGTGGCAATGTACTGAAAAGTGTGGCAAAGTAAAGAAAAGTTGTGGCAAAGTGCTGAAAAGTGTGGCAAAGTACTGAAAAGTTGTGGCAAAGTGCTGAAAAGTAGTGGCAAAGTACTGAAAAGTCGTGGCAAAGTCGTGGCAAAGTACTGAAAATGTGGCAAAGTACTGAAAAGTTGTGGCGAAGTGCTGAAAAGTCGAGGCAAAGTACTGAAAAGTGTGGCAAAGTACTGAAAAGTTGTGGCAAAGTGCTGAAAAGTGTGGCAAAGTACTGAAAAGTTGTGGCAAAGTTCTGAAAAGTAGTGGCAAAGTACTGAAAAGTCGTGGCAAAGTCGTGGCAAAGTACTGAAAAGTGTGGCAAAGTACTGAAAAGTTGTGGCGAAGTGCTGAAAAGTCGTGGCAAAGTACTGAAAAGTGTGGCAAAGTACTGAAGAGTTGTGGCAAAGTCGTGGCAATGTACTGCAAAGAGTGGCAAAGTGCTGCAAAGTCGTGGCAAAGAACTGAAAAGTGTGGCAAAGTACTGAAAAGTTGTGGCAAAGTGCTGAAAAGTGTGGCAAAGTGATGCAAAGTCGTGGCAAAGTACTGAAAAGTGTGGCAAAGTACTGAAAAGTTGTGGCAAAGTGCTGAAAAGTGTGGCAAAGTACTGAATAGTAGTGGCGAAGTGCTGAAAAGTCGTGGCAAAGTACTGAAAAGTTGTGGCAAAATCGTGGCAAAGTACTGAAAAGAGTGGCAAAGTACTGAAAAGATGTGGCAAAGTCGTGGCAAAGTACTGAAAAGTTGTGGCAAAGTGCTGAAAAGTGTGGCAAAGTACTGAAAAGTTGTGGCAAAGTGCTGAAAAGTGTGGCAAAGTACTGAAAAGTTGTGGCAAAGTGCTGAAAAGTAGTGGCAAATTACTGAAAAGTCGTGGCAAAGTCGTGGCAAAGTACTTAAAAGTGTGGCAAAGTGTGAAAAGTTGTGGCGAAGTGCTGAAATGTCGTGGCAAAGTACTGAAAAGTGTGGCAAAGTACTGAAGAGTTGTGACAAAGTCGTGGCAAAGTACTGAAAAGAGTGGCAAAGTGCTGCAAAGTCGTGGCAAAGTACTGAAAAGTGTGGCAAAGTCTGAAAAGTTGTGGCAAAGTACTGAAAAGTTGTGGCAAAGTACTGAAAAGTGTGGCAAAGTACTGAAAAGTTGTGGCAAAGTGCTGAAAAGTGTGACAAAGTACTGAAAAGTTGTGGCAAAGTGCTGAAAAGTGTGGCAGAGTTCTGAAAAGTTGTGGCAAAGTGCTGAAAAGTAGTGGCAAAGTACTGAAAAGTCGTGGCAAAGTACTGAAAAGTGTGGCAAAGTACTGAAGAGTTGTGGCAAAGTCGTGGCAAAGTACTGAAAAGAGTGGCAAAGTGCTGCAAAGTCGTGGCAAAGTACTGAAAAGTGTGGCAAAGTACTGAAAAGTGTGGCAAAGTAAAGAAAAGTTGTGGCAAAGTGCTGAAAAGTGTGGCAAAGTACTGAAAAGTTGTGGCAAAGTGCTGAAAAGTAGTGGCAAAGTACTGAAAAGTCGTGGCAAAGTCGTGGCAAAGTACTGAAAAGTGTGGCAAAGTACTGAAAAGTTGTGGCGAAGTGCTGAAAAGTCGAGGCAAAGTACTGAAAAGTGTGGCAAAGTACTGAAGAGTTGTGGCAAAGTGCTGAAAAGTGTGGCAAAGTCTGAAAAGTTGTGGCAAAGTGCTGAAAAGTGTGGCAAAGTACTGAAAAGTTGTGGCAAAGTACTGAAAAGTGTGGCAAAGTACTGAAAAGTTGTGGCAAAGTGCTGAAAAGTGTGGCAAAGTACTGAAAAGTTGAGGCAAAGTGCTGAAAAGTGTGGCAATGTACTGAAAAGTTGTGGCAAAGTGCTGAAAAGTAGTGGCAAAGTTCTGAAAAGTCGAGGCAAAGTCGTGGCAAAGTTATGAAAAGTGAGGCAAAGTACTGAAAAGTTGTGGCGAAGTGCTGAAAAGTCGTGGCAAAGTACTGAAAAGTGTGGCAAAGTATGAAAAGTTGTGGCGAAGTCGTGGCAAAGTACTTAAAAGAGTGGCAAAGTGCTGCAAAGTCGTGGCAAAGAACTAAAAAGTGTGGCAAAGTACTGAAAAGTTGTGGCAAAGTGCTGAAAAGTGTGGCAAAGTGCTGCAAAGTCGTGGCAAAGTACTGAAAAGTGTGGCAAAGTACTGAAAAGTTGTGGCAAAGTGCTGAAAAGTGTGGCAAAGTACTGAAAAGTAGTGGCGAAGTGCTGAAAAGTCGTGGCAAAGTACTGAAAAGTTGTGGCAAAATCGTGGCAAAGTACTGAAAAGAGTTCAAAGTACTGAAAAGTTGTGGCAAAGTCGTGGCAAAGTACTGAAAAGTGTGGCAAAGTACTGAAAAGTTGTGGCAAAGTGCTGAAAAGTCGTGGCAAAGTACTGAAAAGTGTGGCAAAGTATTGAAAAGTTGTGGCAAAGTGTTGAAAAGTGTGGCAAAGTACTGAAAAGTAGTGGCGAAGTGCTGAAAAGTCGTGGCAAAGTACTGAAAAGTGTGGCAAAGTACTGAAAAGTTGTGGCAAAGTCGTGGCAAAGTACTGAAAAGTGTGGCAAAGTACTGAAAAGTTGTGGCAAAGTCGTGGCAAATTACTGAAAAGTGTGGCAATGTACTGAAAAGTTGTGGCGAAGTGCTGAAAAGTCGTGGCAATGTACTGAAAAGTGTGGCAAAGTAAAGAAAAGTTGTGGCAAAGTGCTGAAAAGTGTGGCAAAGTACTGAAAAGTTGTGGCAAAGTGCTGAAAAGTAGTGGCAAAGTACTGAAAAGTCGTGGCAAAGTCGTGGCAAAGTACTGAAAATGTGGCAAAGTACTGAAAAGTTGTGGCGAAGTGCTGAAAAGTCGAGGCAAAGTACTGAAAAGTGTGGCAAAGTACTGAAAAGTTGTGGCAAAGTGCTGAAAAGTGTGGCAAAGTACTGAATAGTAGTGGCGAAGTGCTGAAAAGTCGTGGCAAAGTACTGAAAAGTTGTGGCAAAATCGTGGCAAAGTACTGAAAAGAGTGGCAAAGTACTGAAAAGATGTGGCAAAGTCGTGGCAAAGTACTGAAAAGTTGTGGCAAAGTGCTGAAAAGTGTGGCAAAGTACTGAAAAGTTGTGGCCAAGAGCTGAAAAGTGTGGCAAAGTACTGAAAAGTTGTGGCAAAGTGCTGAAAAGTAGTGGCAAAGTACTGAAAAGTCGTGGCAAAGTCGTGGCAAAGTACTTAAAAGTGTGGCAAAGTGTGAAAAGTTGTGGCGAAGTGCTGAAATGTCGTGGCAAAGTACTGAAAAGTGTGGCAAAGTACTGAAGAGTTGTGGCAAAGTCGTGGCAAAGTACTGAAAAGAGTGGCAAAGTGCTGCAAAGTCGTGGCAAAGTACTGAAAAGTGTGGCAAAGTCTGAAAAGTTGTGGCAAAGTGCTGAAAAGTGTGGCAAAGTACTGAAAAGTTGTGGCAAAGTACTGAAAAGTGTGGCAAAGTACTGAAAAGTTGTGGCAAAGTGCTGAAAAGTGTGGCAAAGTACTGAAAAGTTGTGGCAAAGTGCTGAAAAGTGTGGCAGAGTTCTAAAAAGTTGTGGCAAAGTGCTGAAAAGTAGTGGCAAAGTACTGAAAAGTCGTGGCAAAGTACTGAAAAGTGTGGCAAAGTACTGAAGAGTTGTGGCAAAGTCGTGGCAAAGTACTGAAAAGAGTGGCAAAGTGCTGCAAAGTCGTGGCAAAGTACTGAAAAGTGTGGCAAAGTAATGAAAAGTGTGGCAAAGTAAAGAAAAGTTGTGGCAAAGTGCTGAAAAGTGTGGCAAAGTACTGAAAAGTTGTGGCAAAGTGCTGAAAAGTAGTGGCAAAGTACTGAAAAGTCGTGGCAAAGTCGTGGCAAAGTACTGAAAAGTGTGGCAAAGTACTGAAAAGTTGTGGCGAAGTGCTGAAAAGTCGAGGCAAAGTACTGAAAAGTGTGGCAAAGTACTGAAGAGTTGTGGCAAAGTGCTGAAAAGTGTGGCAAAGTACTGAAAAGTTGTGGCAAAGTGCTGAAAAGTGTGGCAAAGTACTGAAAAGTTGTGGCAAAGTGCTGAAAAGTAGTGGCAAAGTACTGAAAAGTCGAGGCAAAGTCGTGGCAAAGTACTGAAAAGTGAGGCAAAGTACTGAAAAGTTGTGGCGAAGTGCTGAAAAGTCGTGGCAAAGTACTGAAAAGTGTGGCAAAGTACTGAAAAGTTGTGGCGAAGTCGTGGCAAAGTACTGAAAAGAGTGGCAAAGTGCTGCAAAGTCGTGGCAAAGAACTAAAAAGTGTGGCAAAGTACTGAAAAGTTGTGGCAAAGTGCTGAAAAGTGTGGCAAAGTGCTGCAAAGTCGTGGCAAAGTACTGAAAAGTGTGGCAAAGTACTGAAAAGTTGTGGCAAAGTGCTGAAAAGTGTGGCAAAGTACTGAAAAGTAGTGGCGAAGTGCTGAAAAGTCGTGGCAAAGTACTGAAAAGTTGTGGCAAAATCGTGGCAAAGTACTGAAAAGAGTTCAAAGTACTGAAAAGTTGTGGCAAAGTCGTGGCAAAGTACTGAAAAGTGTGGCAAAGTACTGAAAAGTTGTGGCGAAGTGCTGAAAAGTCGTGGCAAAGTACTGAAAAGTGTGGCAAAGTACTGAAAAGTTGTGGCAAAGTGCTGAAAAGTGTGGCAAAGTACTGAAAAGTTGTGGCAAAGTGCTGAAAAGTGTGGCAAAGTACTGAAAAGTAGTGGCGAAGTGCTGAAAAGTCGTGGCAATGTACTGAAAAGTGTGGCAAAGTACTGAAAAGTTGTGGCAAAGTCGTGGCAAAGTACTGAAAAGTGTGGCAAAGTACTGAAAAGTTGTGCAAAGTCGTGGCAAATTACTGAAAAGTGTGGCAATGTACTGAAAAGTTGTGGCGAAGTGCTGAAAAGTCGTGGCAATGTACTGAAAAGTGTGGCAAAGTACTGAAAAGTTGTGGCGAAGTGCTGAAAAGTCGTGGCAAAGTACTGAAAAGTGTGGCAAAGTACTGAAAAGTAGTGGCAAAGTACTGAAAAGTCGTGGCAAAGTCGCAGCAAAGTACTGAAAAGTGTGGCAAAGTGCTGAAAAGTGTGGCAAAGTACTGAAAAGTTGTGGCAAAGTATTGAAAAGTGTGGCAAAGCACTGAAAAGTTGTGGCGATGTGCTGAAAAGTCGTGGCAAAGTACTGAAAAGTGTGGCAAAGTACTGAAAAGTTGTGGCAAAGTGCTGAAAAGTGTGGCAAAGTTCTGAAAAGTTATGGCAAAGTGCTGAAAAGTAGTGGCAAAGTACTGAAAAGTCGTTGCAAAGTACTGAAAAGTGTGGCAAAGTAATGAAAAGTTGTGGCAAAGTACTGAAAAGTGTGGCAAAGTACTGAAAAGAGTGGCAAAGTGCTGCAAAGTCGTGGCAAAGTACTGAAAAGTGTGGCAAAGTACTGAAAAGTTGTGGCAAAGTGCTGAAAAGTGTGGCAAAGTGCTGCAAAGTCGTGGCAAAGTACTGAAAAGTGTGGCAAAGTACTGAAAAGTTGTGGCAAAGTGCTGAAAAGTGTGGCAAAGTACTGAAAAGTTGTGGCAAAGTACTGAAAAGTCGTGGCAAAGTCGCAGCAAAGTACTGAAAAGTGTGGCAAAGTGCTGAAAAGTGTGGCAAAGTACTGAAAAGTTGTGGCAAAGTATTGAAAAGTGTGGCAAAGTACTGAAAAGTGTGGCAAAGTAATGAAAAGTTGTGGCAAAGTACTGAAAAGTGTGGCAAAGTACTGAAAAGAGTGGCAAAGTGCTGCAAAGTCGTGGCAAAGTACTGAAAAGTGTGGCAAAGTACTGAAAAGTTGTGGCAAAGTGCTGAAAAGTGTGGCAAAGTACTGAAAAGTTGTCGCAAAGTACTGAAAAGTAGTGGCAAAGTACTGAAAAGTGTGGCAAAGTACTGAAAAGTTGTGGCGAAGTGCTGAAAAGTCGAGGCAAAGTACTGAAAAGTGTGGCAAAGTACTGAAAAGAGTGGCAAAGTGCTGCAAAGTCGTGGCAAAGAACTAAAAAGTGTGGCAAAGTACTGAAAAGTTGTGGCAAAGTGCTGAAAAGTGTGGCAAAGTGCTGCAAAGTCGTGGCAAAGTACTGAAAAGTGTGGCAAAGTACTGAAAAGTTGTGGCAAAGTGCTGAAAAGTGTGGCAAAGTACTGAAAAGTTGTGGCAAAGTACTGAAAAGTCGTGGCAAAGTCGCAGCAAAGTACTGAAAAGTGTGGCAAAGTGCTGAAAAGTGTGGCAAAGTACTGAAAAGTTGTGGCAAAGTATTGAAAAGTGTGGCAAAGTACTGAAAAGTGTGGCAAAGTAATGAAAAGTTGTGGCAAAGTACTGAAAAGTGTGGCAAAGTACTGAAAAGAGTGGCAAAGTGCTGCAAAGTCGTGGCAAAGTACTGAAAAGTGTGGCAAAGTACTGAAAAGTTGTGGCAAAGTGCTGAAAAGTGTGGCAAAGTACTGAAAAGTTGTCGCAAAGTACTGAAAAGTAGTGGCAAAGTACTGAAAAGTGTGGCAAAGTACTGAAAAGTTGTGGCAAAGTCGTGGCAAAGTACTGAAAAGTGTGGCAAACTACTGAAAAGTTGTGGCAAAGTCGTGGCAAATTACTGAAAAGTGTGGCAATGTACTGAAAAGTTGTGGTGAAGTGCTGAAAAGTCGTGGCAATGTACTGAAAAGTTGTGGTGAAGTGCTGAAAAGTCGTGGCAATGTAATGAAAAGTGTGGCAAAGTACTGAAAAGTTGTGGCAAAGTGCTGAAAAGTGTGGCAAAGTACTGAAAAGTTGTGGCAAAGTGCTGAAAAGTGTGGCAAAGTACTGAAAAGTTGTGGCAAAGTGCTGAAAAGTAGTGGCAAAATACTGAAAAGTCGTGGCAAAGTCGTGGCAAAGTACTGAAAAGTGTGGCAAAGTACTGAAAAGTTGTGGCGAAGTGCTGAAAAGTCGAGGCAAAGTACTGAAAAGTGTGGCAAAGTACTGAAAAGTTGTGGCGAAGTCGTGGCAAAGTACTGAAAAGAGTGGCAAAGTGCTGCAAAGTCATGGCAAAGTACTGAAAAGTGAGGCAAAGTACTGAAAAGTAGTGGCAAAGTACTGAAAAGTCGTGGCAAAGTCGCGGCAAAGTACTGAAAAGTGTGGCAAAGTACTGAAAAGTTGTGGCGAAGTGCTGAAAAGTCGAGGCAAAGTACTGAAAAGTGTGGCAAAGTACTGAAAAGAGTGGCAAAGTGCTGCAAAGTCGTGGCAAAGAACTAAAAAGTGTGGCAAAGTACTGAAAAGTTGTGGCAAAGTGCTGAAAAGTGTGGCAAAGTGCTGCAAAGTCGTGGCAAAGTACTGAAAAGTGTGGCAAAGTACTGAAAAGTTGTGGCAAAGTGCTGAAAAGTGTGGCAAAGTACTGAAAAGTTGTGGCAAAGTGCTGAAAAGTGTGGCAAAGTACTGAAAAGTAGTGGCGAAGTGCTGAAAAGTCGTGGCAATGTACTGAAAAGTGTGGCAAAGTAATGAAAAGTTGTGGCAAAGTCGTGGCAAAGTACTGAAAAGTGTGGCAAAGTACTGAAAAGTTGTGCAAAGTCGTGGCAAATTACTGAAAAGTGTGGCAATGTACTGAAAAGTTGTGGCGAAGTGCTGAAAAGTCCTGGCAATGTACTGAAAAGTGTGGCAAAGTACTGAAAAGTTGTGGCGAAGTGCTGAAAAGTCGTGGCAAAGTACTGAAAAGTGTGGCAAAGTACTGAAAAGTAGTGGCAAAGTACTGAAAAGTCGTGGCAAAGTCGCAGCAAAGTACTGAAAAGTGTGGCAAAGTACTGAAAAGTGTGGCAAAGTACTGAAAAGTTGTGGCAAAGTATTGAAAAGTGTGGCAAAGCACTGAAAAGTTGTGGCGATGTGCTGAAAAGTCGTGGCAAAGTACTGAAAAGTGTGGCAAAGTACTGAAAAGTTGTGGCAAAGTACTGAAAAGTGTGGCAAAGTACTGAAAAGTTGTGGCAAAGTGCTGAAAAGTGTGGCAAAGTTCTGAAAAGTTATGGCAAAGTGCTGAAAAGTAGTGGCAAAGTACTGAAAAGTCGTTGCAAAGTACTGAAAAGTGTGGCAAAGTAATGAAAAGTTGTGGCAAAGTAATGAAAAGTGTGGCAAAGTACTGAAAAGAGTGGCAAAGTGCTGCAAAGTCGTGGCAAAGTACTGAAAAGTGTGGCAAAGTACTGAAAAGTTGTGGCAAAGTGCTGAAAAGTGTGGCAAAGTGCTGCAAAGTCGTGGCAAAGTACTGAAAAGTGTGGCAAAGTACTGAAAAGTTGTGGCAAAGTGCTGAAAAGTGTGGCAAAGTACTGAAAAGTTGTGGCAAAGTACTGAAAAGTCGTGGCAAAGTCGCAGCAAAGTACTGAAAAGTGTGGCAAAGTGCTGAAAAGTGTGGCAAAGTACTGAAAAGTTGTGGCAAAGTATTGAAAAGTGTGGCAAAGTACTGAAAAGTGTGGCAAAGTAATGAAAAGTTGTGGCAAAGTACTGAAAAGTGTGGCAAAGTACTGAAAAGAGTGGCAAAGTGCTGCAAAGTCGTGGCAAAGTACTGAAAAGTGTGGCAAAGTACTGAAAAGTTGTGGCAAAGTGCTGAAAAGTGTGGCAAAGTACTGAAAAGTTGTCGCAAAGTACTGAAAAGTAGTGGCAAAGTACTGAAAAGTGTGGCAAAGTACTGAAAAGTTGTGGCGAAGTGCTGAAAAGTCGAGGCAAAGTACTGAAAAGTGTGGCAAAGTACTGAAGAGTTGTGGCAAAGTGCTGAAAAGTGTGGCAAAGTACTGAAAAGTTGTGGCAAAGTGCTGAAAAGTGTGGCAAAGTACTGAAAAGTTGTGGCAAAGTGCTGAAAAGTAGTGGCAAAGTACTGAAAAGTCGAGGCAAAGTGCTGAAAAGTCGAGGCAAAGTACTGAAAAGTGTGGCAAAGTACTGAAGAGTTGTGGCAAAGTGCTGAAAAGTGTGGCAAAGTACTGAAAAGTTGTGGCAAAGTGCTGAAAAGTAGTGGCAAAGTACTGAAAAGTCGAGGCAAAGTCGTGGCAAAGTACTGAAAAGTGAGGCAAAGTACTGAAAAGTTGTGGCGAAGTGCTGAAAAGTCGTGGCAAAGTACTGAAAAGTGTGGCAAAGTACTGAAAAGTTGTGGCGAAGTCGTGGCAAAGTACTGAAAAGAGTGGCAAAGTGCTGCAAAGTCATGGCAAAGTACTGAAAAGTGTGGCAAAGTACTGAAAAATAGTGGCAAAGTACTGAAAAGTCGTGGCAAAGTCGCGGCAAAGTACTGAAAAGTGTGGCAAAGTTCTGAAAAGTTGTGGCAAAGTCGTGGCTAAGTACTGAAAAGAGTGGCAAAGTACTGAAAAGTTGTGGCAAAGTGCTGCAAAGTCGTGGCAAAGTACTGAAAAGTGTGGCAAAGTACTTAAAAGTTGTGGCAAAGTGCTGAAAAGTGTGGCAAAGTACTGAAAAGTTGTGGCAAAGTGCTGAAAAGTGTGGCAAAGTACTGAAAAGTTGTGGCAAAGTTCTGAAAAGTAGTGGCAAAGTACTGAAAAGTCGTGGCAAAGTCGTGGCAAAGTACTGAAAAGTTGTGGCGAAGTGCTGAAAAGTCGTGGCAAAGTACTGAAAAGTGTGGCAAAGTACTGAAGAGTTGTGGCAAAGTCGTGGCAAAGTACTGAAAAGAGTGGCAAAGTGCTGCAAAGTCGTGGCAAAGAACTGAAAAGTGTGGCAAAGTAGTGAAAAGTGTGGCAAAGTACTGAAGAGTTGTGGCAAAGTCGTGGCAAAGTACTGAAAAGAGTGGCAAAGTGCTGCAAAGTCGTGGCAAAGTACTGAAAAGTGTGGCAAAGTACTGAAAAGTTGTGGCAAAGTGCTGAAAAGTGTGGCAAAGTGCTGCAAAGTCGTGGCAAAGTACTGAAAAGTGTGGCAAAGTACTGAAAAGTTGTGGCAAAGTGCTGAAAAGTGTGGCAAAGTACTGAAAAGTTGTGGCAAAGTGCTGAAAAGTAGTGGCAAAGTACTGAAAAGTCGTGGCAAAGTCGTGGCAAAGTACTGAAAAGTGTGGCAAAGTACTGAAAAGTTGTGGCGAAGTGCTGAAAAGTCGAGGCAAAATACTGAAAAGTGTGGCAAAGTACTGAAGAGTTGTGGCAAAGTGCTGAAAAGTGTGGCAAAGTACTGAAAAGTTGTGGCAAAGTGCTGAAAAGTGTGGCAAAGTACTGAAAAGTTGTGGCAAAGTGCTGAAAAGTAGTGGCAAAGTACTGAAAAGTCGAGGCAAAGTCATGGCAAAGTACTGAAAAGTGTGGCAAAGTACTGAAAAGTTGTGGCGAAGTGCTGAAAAGTCGTGGCAAAGTACTGAAAAGTGTGGCAAAGTACTGAAGAGTTGTGGCAAAGTCGTGGCAAAGTACTGAAAAGAGTGGCAAAGTGCTGCAAAGTCGTGGCAAAGTACTGAAAAGTGTGGCAAAGTACTGAAAAGTTGTGGCAAAGAGCTGAAAAGTGTGGCAAAGTGCTGCAAAGTCGTGGCAAAGTACTGAAAAGTGTGGCAAAGTACTGAAAATGTTTGGCAAAGTGCTGAAAAGTGTGGCAAAGTACAGAAAAGTTGTGGCAAAGTGCGAAAAATGTGGCAAAGTGCTGCAAAGTCGTGGCAAAGTACTGAAAAGTGTGGCAAAGTAAAGAAAAGTTGTGGCAAAGTGCTGAAAAGTGTGGTAAAGTACTGAAAAGTTGTGGCAAAGTGCTGAAAAGTGTGGCAAAGTACTGAAAAGTTGTGGCAAAGTGATGAAAAGTAGTGGCAAAGTACTGAAAAGTCTTGGCAAAGTACTGAAAAGAGTGGCAAAGTACTGCAAAGTCGTGGCAAAGTCGTGGCAAAGTGTGGCAAAGTACTGAAAAGTGTGGCAATGTACTGAAAAGTGTGGCAAAGTACTGAAAAGTGTGGCAAAGTACTGAAAAGTTGTGGCAAAGTGCTGAAAAGTAGTGGCAAAGTACTGAAAAGTCGTGGCAAAGTACTGAAAAGAGTGGCAAAGTACTGCAAAGTCGTGGCAAAGTCGTGGCAAAGCGTGGCAAAGTGCTGAAAAGTCGTGGCAAAGTACTGAAAAGTGTGGCAAAGTACTGAAAAGTTGTGGCAAAGTGCTGAAAAGTGTGGCAAAGTACTGAAAAGTTGTGGCAAAGTGCTGAAAAGTGTGGCAAAGTACTGAAAAGTTGTGGCAAATTGCTGAAAAGTGTGGCAAAGTACTGAAAAGTTGTGGCAAAGTGCTGAAAAGTAGTGGCAAAGTACTGAAAAGTCTTGGCAAAGTCGTGGCAAAGTACTGAAAAGTGAGGCAAAGTACTGAAGAGTTGTGGCAAAGTTGTGGCAAAGTTGTGGCAAAATCGTGGCAAAGTACTGAAAAGTACTGAAAAGTGTGGCAAAGTACTGAAAAGTTGTGGCAAAGTGCTGAAAAGTGTGGCAAAGTGCTGCAAAGTCGTGGCAAAGTACTGAAAAGTGTGGCAAAGTACTGAAAAATTTTGGCAAAGTGCTGAAAAGTGTGGCAAAGTACAGAAAAGTTGTGGCAAAGTGCTGAAAAGTGTGGCAAAGTGCTGCAAAGTCGTGGCAAAGTACTGAAAAGTGTGGCAAAGTAAAGAAAAGTTGTGGCAAAGTGCTGAAAAGTGTGGCAAAGTACTGAAAAGTTGTGGCAAAGTGCTGAAAAGTAGTGGCAAAGTACTGAAAAGTCGTGGCAAAGTCGTTGCAAAGTACTGAAAATGTGGCAAAGTACTGAAAAGTTGTGGCGAAGTGCTGAAAAGTCGAGGCAAAGTACTGAAAAGTGTGGCAAAGTACTGAAAAGTTGTGGCAAAGTCGTGGTTAAGTACTGAAAAGAGTGGCAAAGTACTGAAAAGTCGTGGCAAAGTACTGAAAAGTGTGGCAAAGTACTGAAGAGTTGTGGCAAAGTCGTGGCAAAGTACTAAAAAGAGTGGCAAAGTGCTGAAAAGTTGTGGCAAAGTGCTGAAAAGTGTGGCAAAGTTCTGAAAAGTTGTGGCAAAGTGCTGAAAAGTAGTGGCAAAGTGCTGCAAAGTCGTGGCAAAGTACTGAAAAGTGCGGCAAAGTACTGAAAAGTGTGGCAAAGTAAAGAAAAGTTGTGGCAAAGTGCTGAAAAGTGTGGCAAAGTACTGAAAAGTTGTGGCAAAGTGCTGAAAAGTAGTGGCAAAGTACTGAAAAGTCGTGGCAAAGTCGTGGCAAAGTACTGAAAAGTGTGGCAAAGTACTGAAAAGTTGTGGCGAAGTGCTGAAAAGTCGAGGCAAAGTACTGAAAAGTGTGGCAAAGTACTGAAGAGTTGTGGCAAAGTGCTGAAAAGTGTGGCAAAGTACTGAAAAGTTGTGGCAAAGTGCTGAAAAGTGTGGCAAAGTACTGAAAAGTTGTGGCAAAGTACTGAAAAGTTGTGGCAAAGTACTGAAATGTGTGGCAAAGTACTGAAAAGTTGTGGCGAAGTGCTGAAAAGTCGTGGCAAAGTACTGAAAAGTGTGGCAAAGTACTGAAAAGTTGTGGCAAAGTGTTGAAAAGTGTGGCAAAGTACTGAAAAGTTGTGGCAAAGTGCTGAAAAGTGTGGCAAAGTTCTGAAAAGTTGTGGCAAAGTGCTGAAAAGTAGTGGCAAAGTACTGAAAAGTCGTGGCAAAGTACTGAAAAGTGTGGCAAAGTACTGAAGAGTTGTGGCAAAGTCGTGGCAAAGTACTGAAAAGAGTGGCAAAGTGCTGCAAAGTCGTGGCAAAGAACTAAAAAGTGTGGCAAAGTACTGAAAAGTTGTGGCAAAGTGCTGAAAAGTGTGGCAAAGTGCTGCAAAGTCGTGGCAAAGTACTGAAAAGTGTGGCAAAGTACTGAAAAGTTGTGGCAAAGTGCTGAAAAGTGTGGCAAAGTACTGAAAAGTAGTGGCGAAGTGCTGAAAAGTCGTGGCAAAGTACTGAAAAGTTGTGGCAAAATCGTGGCAAAGTACTGAAAAGAGTTCAAAGTACTGAAAAGTTGTGGCAAAGTCGTGGCAAAGTACTGAAAAGTGTGGCAAAGTACTGAAAAGTTGTGGCGAAGTGCTGAAAAGTCGTGGCAAAGTACTGAAAAGAGTGGCAAAGTACTGAAAAGTTGTGGCAAAGTGCTGAAAAGTGTGGCAAAGTACTGAAAAGTTGTGGCAAAGTGCTGAAAAGTGTGGCAAAGTACTGAAAAGTAGTGGCGAAGTGCTGAAAAGTCGTGGCAAAGTACTGAAAAGTGTGGCAAAGTACTGAAAAGTTGTGGCAAAGTCGTGGCAAAGTACTGAAAAGTGTGGCAAAGTACTGAAAAGTTGTGGCAAAGTCGTGGCAAATTACTGAAAAGTGTGGCAATGTACTGAAAAGTTGTGGCGAAGTGCTGAAAAGTAGTGGCAAAGTACTGAAAAGTCGTGGCAAAGTCGTTGCAAAGTACTGAAAATGTGGCAAAGTACTGAAAAGTTGTGGCGAAGTGCTGAAAAGTCGAGGCAAAGTACTGAAAAGTGTGGCAAAGTACTGGAAAGTTGTGGCAAAGTCGTGGCTAAGTACTGAAAAGAGTGGCAAAGTACTGAAAAGTCGTGGCAAAGTACTGAAAAGTGTGGCAAAGAACTGAAGAGTTGTGGCAAAGTCGTGGCAAAGTACTGAAAAGAGTGGCAAAGTGCTGCAAAGTCGTGGCAAAGTACTGAAAAGTGTGGCAAAGTCTGAAAAGTTGTGGCAAAGTGCTGAAAAGTGTGGCAAAGTACTGAAAAGTTGTGGAAAAGTACTGAAATGTGTGGCAAAGTACTGAAAAGTTGTGGCGAAGTGCTGAAAAGTCATGGCAAAGTACTGAAAAGTGTGGCAAAGTACTGAAAAGTTGTGGCAAAGTGCTGAAAAGTGTGGCAAAGTACTGAAAAGTTGTGGCAAAGTGCTGAAAAGTGTGGCAAAGTTCTGAAAAGTTGTGGCAAAGTGCTGAAAAGTAGTGGCAAAGTACTGAAAAGTCGTGGCAAAGTACTGAAAAGTGTGGCAAAGTACTGAAGAGTTGTGGCAAAGTCGTGGCAAAGTACTGAAAAGAGTGGCAAAGTGCTGCAAAGTCGTGGCAAAGTACTGAAAAGTGTGGCAAAGTCTGAAAAGTTGTGGCAAAGTGCTGAAAAGTGTGGCAAAGTACTGAAAAGTTGTGGCAAAGTACTGAAAAGTGTGGCAAAGTACTGAAAAGTTGTGGCAAAGTGCTGAAAAGTGTGGCAAAGTACTGAAAAGTTGTGGCAAAGTGCTGAAAATTGTGGCAAAGTTCTGAAAAGTTGTGGCAAAGTGCTGAAAAGTAGTGGCAAAGTACTGAAAAGTCGTGGCAAAGTACTGAAAAGTGTGGCAAAGTACTGAAGAGTTGTGGCAAAGTCGTGGCAAAGTACTGAAAAGAGTGGCAAAGTGCTGCAAAGTCGTGGCAAAGTACTGAAAAGTGTGGCAAAGTACTGAAAAGTGTGGCAAAGTAAAGAAAAGTTGTGGCAAAGTGCTGAAAAGTGTGGCAAAGAACTGAAAAGTTGTGGCAAAGTGCTGAAAAGTAGTGGCAAAGTACTGAAAAGTCGTGGCAAAGTCGTGGCAAAGTACTGAAAAGTGTGGCAAAGTACTGAAGAGTTGTGGCAAAGTTGTGGCAAAGTTGTGGCAAAATCGTGGCAAAGTACTGAAAAGTACTGAAAAGTGTGGCAAAGTACTGAAAAGTTGTGGCAAAGTGCTGAAAAGTGTGGCAAAGTGCTGCAAAGTCGTGGCAAAGTACTGAAAAGTGTGGCAAAGTACTGAAAAAATTTGGCAAAGTGCTGAAAAGTGTGGCAAAGTACAGAAAAGTTGTGGCAAAGTGCTGAAAAGTGTGGCAAAGTGCTGCAAAGTCGTGGCAAAGTACTGAAAAGTGTGGCAAAGTAAAGAAAAGTTGTGGCAAAGTGCTGAAAAGTGTGGCAAAGTACTGAAAAGTTGTGGCAAAGTGCTGAAAAGTAGTGGCAAAGTACTGAAAAGTCGTGGCAAAGTCGTTGCAAGTACTGAAAATGTGGCAAAGTACTGAAAAGTTGTGGCGAAGTGCTGAAAAGTCGAGGCAAAGTACTGAAAAGTGTGGCAAAGTACTGAAAAGTTGTGGCAAAGTCGTGGTTAAGTACTGAAAAGAGTGGCAAAGTACTGAAAAGTCGTGGCAAAGTACTGAAAAGTGTGGCAAAGTACTGAAGAGTTGTGGCAAAGTCGTGGCAAAGTACTAAAAAGAGTGGCAAAGTGCTGAAAAGTTGTGGCAAAGTGCTGAAAAGTGTGGCAAAGTTCTGAAAAGTTGTGGCAAAGTGCTGAAAAGTAGTGGCAAAGTGCTGCAAAGTCGTGGCAAAGTACTGAAAAGTGCGGCAAAGTACTGAAAAGTGTGGCAAAGTAAAGAAAAGTTGTGGCAAAGTGCTGAAAAGTGTGGCAAAGTACTGAAAAGTTGTGGCAAAGTGCTGAAAAGTAGTGGCAAAGTACTGAAAAGTCGTGGCAAAGTCGTGGCAAAGTACTGAAAAGTGTGGCAAAGTACTGAAAAGTTGTGGCGAAGTGCTGAAAAGTCGAGGCAAAGTACTGAAAAGTGTGGCAAAGTACTGAAGAGTTGTGGCAAAGTGCTGAAAAGTGTGGCAAAGTACTGAAAAGTTGTGGCAAAGTGCTGAAAAGTGTGGCAAAGTACTGAAAAGTTGTGGCAAAGTACTGAAAAGTTGTGGCAAAGTACTGAAATGTGTGGCAAAGTACTGAAAAGTTGTGGCGAAGTGCTGAAAAGTCGTGGCAAAGTACTGAAAAGTGTGGCAAAGTACTGAAAAGTTGTGGCAAAGTGCTGAAAAGTGTGGCAAAGTACTGAAAAGTTGTGGCAAAGTGCTGAAAGTGTGGCAAAGTTCTGAAAAGTTGTGGCAAAGTGCTGAAAAATAGTGGCAAAGTACTGAAAAGTCGTGGCAAAGTACTGAAAAGTGTGGCAAAGTACTGAAGAGTTGTGGCAAAGTCGTGGCAAAGTACTGAAAAGAGTGGCAAAGTGCTGCAAAGTCGTGGCAAAGAACTAAAAAGTGTGGCAAAGTACTGAAAAGTGTGGCAAAGTAAAGAAAAGTTGTGGCAAAGTGCTGAAAAGTGTGGCAAAGAACTGAAAAGTTGTGGCAAAGTGCTGAAAAGTAGTGGCAAAGTACTGAAAAGTCGTGGCAAAGTCGTGGCAAAGTACTGAAAAGTGTGGCAAAGTACTGAAGAGTTGTGGCAAAGTTGTGGCAAAGTTGTGGCAAAATCGTGGCAAAGTACTGAAAAGTACTGAAAAGTGTGGCAAAGTACTGAAAAGTTGTGGCAAAGTGCTGAAAAGTGTGGCAAAGTGCTGCAAAGTCGTGGCAAAGTACTGAAAAGTGTGGCAAAGTACTGAAAAATTTTGGCAAAGTGCTGAAAAGTGTGGCAAAGTACAGAAAAGTTGTGGCAAAGTGCTGAAAAGTGTGGCAAAGTGCTGCAAAGTCGTGGCAAAGTACTGAAAAGTGTGGCAAAGTAAAGAAAAGTTGTGGCAAAGTGCTGAAAAGTGTGGCAAAGTACTGAAAAGTTGTGGCAAAGTGCTGAAAAGTAAGTGGCAAAGTACTGAAAAGTCGTGGCAAAGTCGTTGCAAAGTACTGAAAATGTGGCAAAGTACTGAAAAGTTGTGGCGAAGTGCTGAAAAGTCGAGGCAAAGTACTGAAAAGTGTGGCAAAGTACTGAAAAGTTGTGGCAAAGTCGTGGTTAAGTACTGAAAAGAGTGGCAAAGTACTGAAAAGTCGTGGCAAAGTACTGAAAAGTGTGGCAAAGTACTGAAGAGTTGTGGCAAAGTCGTGGCAAAGTACTAAAAAGAGTGGCAAAGTGCTGAAAAGTTGTGGCAAAGTGCTGAAAAGTGTGGCAAAGTTCTGAAAAGTTGTGGCAAAGTGCTGAAAAGTAGTGGCAAAGTGCTGCAAAGTCGTGGCAAAGTACTGAAAAGTGCGGCAAAGTACTGAAAAGTGTGGCAAAGTAAAGAAAAGTTGTGGCAAAGTGCTGAAAAGTGTGGCAAAGTACTGAAAAGTTGTGGCAAAGTGCTGAAAAGTAGTGGCAAAGTACTGAAAAGTCGTGGCAAAGTCGTGGCAAAGTACTGAAAAGTGTGGCAAAGTACTGAAAAGTTGTGGCGAAGTGCTGAAAAGTCGAGGCAAAGTACTGAAAAGTGTGGCAAAGTACTGAAGAGTTGTGGCAAAGTGCTGAAAAGTGTGGCAAAGTACTGAAAAGTTATGGCAAAGTGCTGAAAAGTGTGGCAAAGTACTGAAAAGTTGTGGCAAAGTACTGAAAAGTTGTGGCAAAGTACTGAAATGTGTGGCAAAGTACTGAAAAGTTGTGGCGAAGTGCTGAAAAGTCGTGGCAAAGTACTGAAAAGTGTGGCAAAGTACTGAAAAGTTGTGGCAAAGTGCTGAAAAGTGTGGCAAAGTACTGAAAAGTTGTGTCAAAGTGCTGAAAAGTGTGGCAAAGTTCTGAAAAGTTGTGGCAAAGTGCTGAAAAGTAGTGGCAAAGTACTGAAAAGTCGTGGCAAAGTACTGAAAAGTGTGGCAAAGTACTGAAGAGTTGTGGCAAAGTCGTGGCAAAGTACTGAAAAGAGTGGCAAAGTGCTGCAAAGTCGTGGCAAAGAACTAAAAAGTGTGGCAAAGTACTGAAAAGTTGTGGCAAAGTGCTGAAAAGTGTGGCAAAGTGCTGCAAAGTCGTGGCAAAGTACTGAAAAGTGTGGCAAAGTACTGAAAAGTTGTGGCAAAGTGCTGAAAAGTGTGGCAAAGTACTGAAAAGTAGTGGCGAAGTGCTGAAAAGTCGTGGCAAAGTACTGAAAAGTTGTGGCAAAGTACTGAAAAGTGTGGCAAAGTAAAGAAAAGTTGTGGCAAAGTGCTGAAAAGTGTGGCAAAGTACTGAAAAGTTGTGGCAAAGTGCTGAAAAGTAGTGGCAAAGTACTGAAAAGTCGTGGCAAAGTCGTGGCAAAGTACTGAAAAGTGTGGCAAAGTACTGAAAAGTTGTGGCGAAGTGCTGAAAAGTCGAGGCAAAGTACTGAAAAGTGTGGCAAAGTACTGAAGAGTTGTGGCAAAGTGCTGAAAAGTGTGGCAAAGTACTGAAAAGTTGTGGCAAAGTGCTGAAAAGTGTGGCAAAGTACTGAAAAGTTGTGGCAAAGTACTGAAAAGTTGTGGCAAAGTACTGAAATGTGTGGCAAAGTACTGAAAAGTTGTGGCGAAGTGCTGAAAAGTCGTGGCAAAGTACTGAAAAGTGTGGCAAAGTACTGAAAAGTTGTGGCAAAGTGCTGAAAAGTGTGGTAAATTACTGAAAAGTTGTGGCAAAGTGCTGAAAAGTGTGGCAAAGTTCTGAAAAGTTGTGGCAAAGTGCTGAAAAGTAGTGGCAAAGTACTGAAAAGTCGTGGCAAAGTACTGAAAAGTGTGGCAAAGTACTGAAGAGTTGTGGCATAGTCGTGGCAAAGTACTGAAAAGAGTGGCAAAGTGCTGCAAAGTCGTGGCAAAGAACTAAAAATTGTGGCAAAGTACTGAAAAGTTGTGGCAAAGTGCTGAAAAGTGTGGCAAAGTGCTGCAAAGTCGTGGCAAAGTACTGAAAAGTGTGGCAAAGTACTGAAAAGTTGTGGCAAAGTGCTGAAAAGTGTGGCAAAGTACTGAAAAGTAGTGGCGAAGTGCTGAAAAGTCGTGGCAAAGTACTGAAAAGTTGTGGCAAAATCGTGGCAAAGTACTGAAAAGAGTTCAAAGTACTGAAAAGTTGTGGCAAAGTCGTGGCAAAGTACTGAAAAGTGTGGCAAAGTACTGAAAAGTTGTGGCGAAGTGCTGAAAAGTCGTGGCAAAGTACTGAAAAGAGTGGCAAAGTACTGAAAAGTTGTGGCAAAGTGCTGAAAAGTGTGGCAAAGTACTGAAAAGTTGTGGCAAAGTGCTGAAAAGTGTGGCAAAGTACTGAAAAGTAGTGGCGAAGTGCTGAAAAGTCGTGGCAAAGTACTGAAAAGTGTGGCAAAGTACTGAAAAGTTGTGGCAAAGTCGTGGCAAATTACTGAAAAGTGTGGCAATGTACTGAAAAGTTGTGGCGAAGTGCTGAAAAGTAGTGGCAAAGTACTGAAAAGTCGTGGCAAAGTCGTTGCAAAGTACTGAAAATGTGGCAAAGTACTGAAAAGTTGTGGCGAAGTGCTGAAAAGTCGAGGCAAAGTACTGAAAAGTGTGGCAAAGTACTGGAAAGTTGTGGCAAAGTCGTGGCTAAGTACTGAAAAGAGTGGCAAAGTACTGAAAAGTCGTGGCAAAGTACTGAAAAGTGTGGCAAAGAACTGAAGAGTTGTGGCAAAGTCGTGGCAAAGTACTGAAAAGAGTGGCAAAGTGCTGCAAAGTCGTGGCAAAGTACTGAAAAGTGTGGCAAAGTCTGAAAAGTTGTGGCAAAGTGCTGAAAAGTGTGGCAAAGTACTGAAAAGTTGTGGAAAAGTACTGAAATGTGTGGCAAAGTACTGAAAAGTTGTGGCGAAGTGCTGAAAAGTCATGGCAAAGTACTGAAAAGTGTGGCAAAGTACTGAAAAGTTGTGGCAAAGTGCTGAAAAGTGTGGCAAAGTACTGAAAAGTTGTGGCAAAGTGCTGAAAAGTGTGGCAAAGTTCTGAAAAGTTGTGGCAAAGTGCTGAAAAGTAGTGGCAAAGTACTGAAAAGTCGTGGCAAAGTACTGAAAAGTGTGGCAAAGTACTGAAGAGTTGTGGCAAAGTCGTGGCAAAGTACTGAAAAGAGTGGCAAAGTGCTGCAAAGTCGTGGCAAAGTACTGAAAAGTGTGGCAAAGTCTGAAAAGTTGTGGCAAAGTGCTGAAAAGTGTGGCAAAGTACTGAAAAGTTGTGGCAAAGTACTGAAAAGTGTGGCAAAGTACTGAAAAGTTGTGGCAAAGTGCTGAAAAGTGTGGCAAAGTACTGAAAAGTTGTGGCAAAGTGCTGAAAATTGTGGCAAAGTTCTGAAAAGTTGTGGCAAAGTGCTGAAAAGTAGTGGCAAAGTACTGAAAAGTCGTGGCAAAGTACTGAAAAGTGTGGCAAAGTACTGAAGAGTTGTGGCAAAGTCGTGGCAAAGTACTGAAAAGAGTGGCAAAGTGCTGCAAAGTCGTGGCAAAGTACTGAAAAGTGTGGCAAAGTACTGAAAAGTGTGGCAAAGTAAAGAAAAGTTGTGGCAAAGTGCTGAAAAGTGTGGCAAAGTACTGAAAAGTTGTGGCAAAGTGCTGAAAAGTAGTGGCAAAGTACTGAAAAGTCGTGGCAAAGTCGTGGCAAAGTACTGAAAAGTGTGGCAAAGTACTGAAAAGTTGTGGCGAAGTGCTGAAAAGTCGAGGCAAAGTACTGAAAAGTGTGGCAAAGTACTGAAGAGTTGTGGCAAAGTGCTGAAAGTGTGGCAAAGTACTGAAAAGTTGTGGCAAAGTGCTCAAAAGTGTGGCAATGTACTGAAAAGTTGTGGCAAAGTGCTGAAAAGTAGTGGCAAAGTTCTGAAAAGTCGAGGCAAAGTCGTGGCAAAGTACTGAAAAGTGAGGCAAAGTACTGAAAAGTTGTGGCGAAGTGCTGAAAAGTCGTGGCAAAGTACTGAAAAGTGTGGCAAAGTATGAAAAGTTGTGGCGAAGTCGTGGCAAAGTACTGAAAAGAGTGGCAAAGTGCTACAAAGTCGTGGCAAAGAACTAAAAAGTGTGGCAAAGTATTGAAAAGTTGTGGCAAAGTGCTGAAAAGTGTGGCAAAGTCGTGGCAAAGTACTGAAAAGTGTGGCAAAGTACTGAAAAGTTGTGGCAAATTGCTGAAAAGTGTGGCAAAGTACTGAAAAGTAGTGGCGAAGTGCTGAAAAGTCGTGGCAAAGTACTGAAAAGTTGTGGCAAAATCGTGGCAAAGTACTGAAAAGAGTTCAAAGTACTGAAAAGTTGTGGCAAAGTCGTGGCAAAGTACTGAAAAGTGTGGCAAAGTACTGAAAAGTTGTGGCGAAGTGCTGAAAAGTCGTGGCAAAGTACTGAAAAGTGTGGCAAAGTACTGAAAAGTTGTGGCAAAGTGCTGAAAAGTGTGGCAAAGTACTGAAAAGTAGTGGCGAAGTGCTGAAAAGTCGTGGCAAAGTACTGAAAAGTATGGCAAAGTACTGAAAAGTTGTGGCAAAGTCGTGGCAAAGTACTGAAAAGTTGTGGCAAAGTCGTGGCAAATTACTGAAAAGTGTGGCAATGTACTGAAAAGTTGTGGCGAAGAGCTGAAAAGTCGTGGCAATGTACTGAAAAGTGTGGCAAAGTAAAGAAAAGTTGTGGCAAAGTGCTGAAAAGTGTGGCAAAGTACTGAAAAGTTGTGGCAAAGTGCTGAAAAGTAGTGGCAAAGTACTGAAAAGTCGTGGCAAAGTCGTGGCAAAGTACTGAAAATGTGGCAAAGTACTGAAAAGTTGTGGCGAAGTGCTGAAAAGTCGAGGCAAAGTACTGAAAAGTGTGGCAAAGTACTGAAAAGTAGTGGCAAAGTACTGAAAAGTCGTGGCAAAGTCGTGGCAAAGTACTGAAAAGTGTGGCAAAGTACTGAAAAGTTGTGGCGAAGTGCTGAAAAGTCGTGGCAAAGTACTGAAAAGTGTGGCAAAGTACAGAAGAGTTGTGGCAAAGTCGTGGCAATGTACTGCAAAGAGTGGCAAAGTGCTGCAAAGTCGTAGCAAAGAACTGAAAAGTGTGGCAAAGTACTGAAAAGTTGTGGCAAAGTGCTGAAAAGTGTGGCAAAGTGATGCAAAGTCGTGGCAAAGTACTGAAAAGTGTGGCAAAGTACTGAAAAGTTGTGGCAAAGTGCTGAAAAGTGTGGCAAAGTACTGAATAGTAGTGGCGAAGTGCTGAAAAGTCGTGGCAAAGTACTGAAAAGTTGTGGCAAAATCGTGGCAAAGTACTGAAAAGAGTGGCAAAGTACTGAAAAGATGTGGCAAAGTCGTGGAAAAGTACTGAAAAGTTGTGGCAAAGTGCTGAAAAGTGTGGCAAAGTACTGAAAAGTTGTGGCAAAGTGCTGAAAAGTGTGGCAAAGTATTGAAAAGTTGTGGCAAAGTGCTGAAAAGTATGGCAAAGTACTGAAAAGTTGTGGCAAAGTCGTGGCAAAGTACTGAAAAGTGTGGCAAAGTACTGAAAAGTTGTGGCAAAGTCGTGGCAAATTACTGAAAAGTGTGGCAATGTACTGAAAAGTTGTGGCGAAGTGCTGAAAAGTCGTGGCAATGTACTGAAAAGTGTGGCAAAGTAAAGAAAAGTTGTGGCAAAGTGCTGAAAAGTGTGGCAAAGTACTGAAAAGTTGTGGCAAAGTGCTGAAAAGTAGTGGCAAAGTACTGAAAAGTCGTGGCAAAGTCGTGGCAAAGTACTGAAAATGTGGCAAAGTACTGAAAAGTTGTGGCGAAGTGCTGAAAAGTCGAGGCAAAGTACTGAAAAGTGTGGCAAAGTACTGAAAAGTAGTGGCAAAGTACTGAAAAGTCGTGGCAAAGTCGTGGCAAAGTACTGAAAAGTGTGGCAAAGTACTGAAAAGTTGTGGCGAAGTGCTGAAAAGTCGTGGCAAAGTACTGAAAAGTGTGGCAAAGTACTGAAGAGTTGTGGCAAAGTCGTGGCAATGTACTGCAAAGAGTGGCAAAGTGCTGCAAAGTCGTGGCAAAGAACTGAAAAGTGTGGCAAAGTACTGAAAAGTTGTGGCAAAGTGCTGAAAAGTGTGGCAAAGTGATGCAAAGTCGTGGCAAAGTACTGAAAAGTGTGGCAAAGTACTGAAAAGTTGTGGCAAAGTGCTGAAAAGTGTGGCAAAGTACTGAATAGTAGTGGCGAAGTGCTGAAAAGTCGTGGCAAAGTACTGAAAAGTTGTGGCAAAATCGTGGCAAAGTACTGAAAATCGTGGCAAAGTACTGAAAAGATGTGGCAAAGTCGTGGAAAAGTACTGAAAAGTTGTGGCAAAGTGCTGAAAAGTGTGGCAAAGTACTGAAAAGTTGTGGCAAAGTGCTGAAAAGTGTGGCAAAGTACTGAAAAGTTGTGGCAAAGTGCTGAAAAGTAGTGGCAAAGTACTGAAAAGTCGTGGCAAAGTCGTGGCAAAGTACTGAAAAGTGTGGCAAAGTACTGAAAAGTTGTGGCGAAGTGCTGAAAAGTCGTGGCAAAGTACTGAAAAGTGTGGCAAAGTACTGAAGAGTTGTGGCAAAGTCGTGGCAAAGTACTGAAAAGAGTGGCAAAGTGCTGCAAAGTCGTGGCAAAGTACTGAAAAGTGTGGCAAAGTCTGAAAAGTTGTGGCAAAGTGCTGAAAAGTGTGGCAAAGTACTGAAAAGTTGTGGCAAAGTACTGAAAAGTGTGGCAAAGTACTGAAAAGTTGTGGCAAAGTGCTGAAAAGTGTGGCAAAGTACTGAAAAGTTGTGGCAAAGTGCTGAAAAGTGTGGCAATGTACTGAAAAGTTGTGGCAAAGTGCTGAAAAGTAGTGGCAAAGTTCTGAAAAGTCGAGGCAAAGTCGTGGCAAAGTACTGAAAAGTGAGGCAAAGTACTGAAAAGTTGTGGCGAAGTGCTGAAAAGTCGTGGCAAAGTACTGAAAAGTGTGGCAAAGTATGAAAAGTTGTGGCGAAGTCGTGGCAAAGTACTGAAAAGAGTGGCAAAGTGCTGCAAAGTCGTGGCAAAGAACTAAAAAGTGTGGCAAAGTACTGAAAAGTTGTGGCAAAGTGCTGAAAAGTGTGGCAAAGTGCTGCAAAGTCGTGGCAAAGTACTGAAAAGTGTGGCAAAGTACTGAAAAGTTGTGGCAAAGTGCTGAAAAGTGTGGCAAAGTACTGAAAAGTAGTGGCGAAGTGCTGAAAAGTCGTGGCAAAGTACTGAAAAGTTTTGGCAAAATCGTGGCAAAGTACTGAAAAGAGTTCAAAGTACTGAAAAGTTGTGGCAAAGTCGTGGCAAAGTACTGAAAAGTGTGGCAAAGTACTGAAAAGTTGTGGCAAAGTGCTGAAAAGTCGTGGCAAAGTACTGAAAAGTGTGGCAAAGTACTGAAAAGTTGTGGCAAAGTGCTGAAAAGTGTGGCAAAGTACTGAAAAGTAGTGGCGAAGTGCAGAAAAGTCGTGGCAAAGTACTGAAAAGTGTGGCAAAGTACTGAAAAGTTGTGGCAAAGTCGTGGCAAAGTACTGAAAAGTGTGGCAAAGTACTGAAAAGTTGTGGCAAAGTCGTGGCAAATTACTGAAAAGTGTGGCAATGTACTGAAAAGTTGTGGCGAAGTGCTGAAAAGTCGTGGCAATGTACTGAAAAGTGTAGCAAAGTAAAGAAAAGTTGTGGCAAAGTGCTGAAAAGTGTGGCAAAGTACTGAAAAGTTGTGGCAAAGTGCTGAAAAGTAGTGGCAAAGTACTGAAAAGTCGAGGCAAAGTCGTGGCAAAGTACTGAAAAGTGAGGCAATGTACTGAAAAGTTGTGGCGAAGTGCTGAAAAGTCGTGGCAATGTACTGAAAAGTGTAGCAAAGTAAAGAAAAGTTGTGGCAAAGTGCTGAAAAGTGTGGCAAAGTACTGAAAAGTTGTGGCAAAGTGCTGAAAAGTAGTGGCAAAGTACTGAAAAGTCGTGGCAAAGTCGTGGCAAAGTACTGAAAATGTGGCAAAGTACTGAAAAGTTGTGGCGAAGTGCTGAAAAGTCGAGGCAAAGTACTGAAAAGTGTGGCAAAGTACTGAAAAGTTGTGGCAAAGTGCTGAAAAGTGTGGCAAAGTACTGAAAAGTTGTGGCAAAGTTCTGAAAAGTAGTGGCAAAGTACTGAAAAGTCGTGGCAAAGTCGTGGCAAAGTACTGAAAAGTGTGGC
This sequence comes from Saccoglossus kowalevskii, assembly GCF_978046115.1. NCBI lineage: Eukaryota > Metazoa > Hemichordata > Enteropneusta > Harrimaniidae > Saccoglossus > Saccoglossus kowalevskii. The sequence goes on along the minus strand of NW_028188622.1, from coordinate 422,383 downwards.
AAAGTACTGACAAGTTGTGGCGAAGTGCTGAAAAGTCGTGGCAAAGTACTGAAAAGTGTGGCAAAGTACTGAAGAGTTGTGGCAAAGTCGTGGCAATGTACTGCAAAGAGTGGCAAAGTGCTGCAAAGTCGTGGCAAAGAACTGAAAAGTGTGGCAAAGTACTGAAAAGTTGTGGCAAAGTGCTGAAAAGTGTGGCAAAGTGATGCAAAGTCGTGGCAAAGTACTGAAAAGTGTGGCAAAGTACTGAAAAGTTGTGGCAAAGTGCTGAAAAGTGTGGCAAAGTACTGAATAGTAGTGGCGAAGTGCTGAAAAGTCGTGGCAAAGTACTGAAAAGTTGTGGCAAAATCGTGGCAAAGTACTGAAAAGAGTGGCAAAGTACTGAAAAGATGTGGCAAAGTCGTGGCAAAGTACTGAAAAGTTGTGGCAAAGTGCTGAAAAGTGTGGCAAAGTACTGAAAAGTTGTGGCAAAGTGCTGAAAAGTGTGGCAAAGTACTGAAAAGTAGTGGCGAAGTGCTGAAAAGTCGTGGCAAAGTACTGAAAAGTTGTGGCAAAATCGTGCCAAAGTACTGAAAAGAGTTCAAAGTACTGAAAAGTTGTGGCAAAGTCGTGGCAAAGTACTGAAAAGTGTGGCAAAGTACTGAAAAGTTGTGGCAAAGTGCTGAAAAGTCGTGGCAAAGTACTGAAAAGTGTGGCAAAGTACTGAAAAGTTGTGGCAAAGTGCTGAAAAGTGTGGCAAAGTACTGAAAAGTAGTGGCGAAGTGCTGAAAAGTCGTGGCAAAGTACTGAAAAGTGTGGCAAAGTAATGAAAAGTTGTGGCAAAGTCGTGGCAAAGTACTGAAAAGTGTGGCAAAGTACTGAAAAGTTGTGGCAAAGTCGTGGCAAATTACTGAAAAGTTGTGGCGAAGTGCTGAAAAGTCGTGGCAATGTACTGAAAAGTGTAGCAAAGTAAAGAAAAGTTGTGGCAAAGTGCTGAAAAGTGTGGCAAAGTACTGAAAAGTTGTGGCAAAGTGCTGAAAAGTAGTGGCAAAGTACTGAAAAGTCGTGGCAAAGTCGTGGCAAAGTACTGAAAATGTGGCAAAGTACTGAAAAGTTGTGGCGAAGTGCTGAAAAGTCGAGGCAAAGTTCTGAAAAGTGTGGCAAAGTACTGAAAAGTTGTGGCAAAGTGCTGAAAAGTGTGGCAAAGTACTGAAAAGTTGTGGCAAAGTTCTGAAAAGTAGTGGCAAAGTACTGAAAAGTCGTGGCAAAGTCGTGGCAAAGTACTGAAAAGTGTGGCAAAGTACTGAAAAGTTGTGGCGAAGTGCTGAAAAGTCGTGGCAAAGTACTGAAAAGTGTGGCAAAGTACTGAAGAGTTGTGGCAAAGTCGTGGCAATGTACTGCAAAGAGTGGCAAAGTGCTGCAAAGTCGTGGCAAAGAACTGAAAAGTGTGGCAAAGTACTGAAAAGTTGTGGCAAAGTGCTGAAAAGTGTGGCAAAGTGATGCAAAGTCGTGGCAAAGTACTGAAAAGTGTGGCAAAGTACTGAAAAGTTGTGGCAAAGTGCTGAAAAGTGTGGCAAAGTACTGAATAGTAGTGGCGAAGTGCTGAAAAGTCGTGGCAAAGTACTGAAAAGTTGTGGCAAAATCGTGGCAAAGTACTGAAAAGAGTGGCAAAGTACTGAAAAGATGTGGCAAAGTCGTGGCAAAGTACTGAAAAGTTGTGGCAAAGTGCTGAAAAGTGTGGCAAAGTACTGAAAAGTTGTGGCAAAGTGCTGAAAAGTGTGGCAAAGTACTGAAAAGTTGTGGCAAAGTGCTGAAAAGTAGTGGCAAAGTACTGAAAAGTCGTGGCAAAGTCGTGGCAAAGTACTTAAAAGTGTGGCAAAGTGTGAAAAGTTGTGGCGAAGTGCTGAAATGTCGTGGCAAAGTACTGAAAAGTGTGGCAAAGTACTGAAGAGTTGTGGCAAAGTCGTGGCAAAGTACTGAAAAGAGTGGCAAAGTGCTGCAAAGTCGTGGCAAAGTACTGAAAAGTGTGGCAAAGTCTGAAAAGTTGTGGCAAAGTGCTGAAAAGTGTGGCAAAGTACTGAAAAGTTGTGGCAAAGTACTGAAAAGTGTGGCAAAGTACTGAAAAGTTGTGGCAAAGTGCTGAAAAGTGTGGCAAAGTACTGAAAAGTTGTGGCAAAGTGCTGAAAAGTGTGGCAGAGTTCTGAAAAGTTGTGGCAAAGTGCTGAAAAGTAGTGGCAAAGTACTGAAAAGTCGTGGCAAAGTACTGAAAAGTGTGGCAAAGTACTGAAGAGTTGTGGCAAAGTCGTGGCAAAGTACTGAAAAGAGTGGCAAAGTGCTGCAAAGTCGTGGCAAAGTACTGAAAAGTGTGGCAAAGTACTGAAAAGTGTGGCAAAGTAAAGAAAAGTTGTGGCAAAGTGCTGAAAAGTGTGGCAAAGTACTGAAAAGTTGTGGCAAAGTGCTGAAAAGTAGTGGCAAAGTACTGAAAAGTCGTGGCAAAGTCGTGGCAAAGTACTGAAAAGTGTGGCAAAGTACTGAAAAGTTGTGGCGAAGTGCTGAAAAGTCGAGGCAAAGTACTGAAAAGTGTGGCAAAGTACTGAAGAGTTGTGGCAAAGTGCTGAAAAGTGTGGCAAAGTACTGAAAAGTTGTGGCAAAGTGCTGAAAAGTGTGGCAAAGTACTGAAAAGTTGTGGCAAAGTGCTGAAAAGTAGTGGCAAAGTACTGAAAAGTCGAGGCAAAGTCGTGGCAAAGTACTGAAAAGTGAGGCAAAGTACTGAAAAGTTGTGGCGAAGTGCTGAAAAGTCGTGGCAAAGTACTGAAAAGTGTGGCAAAGTACTGAACAGTTGTGGCGAAGTCGTGGCAAAGTACTGAAAAGAGTGGCAAAGTGCTGCAAAGTCGTGGCAAAGAACTAAAAAGTGTGGCAAAGTACTGAAAAGTTGTGGCAAAGTGCTGAAAAGTGTGGCAAAGTGCTGCAAAGTCGTGGCAAAGTACTGAAAAGTGTGGCAAAGTACTGAAAAGTTGTGGCAAAGTGCTGAAAAGTGTGGCAAAGTACTGAAAAGTAGTGGCGAAGTGCTGAAAAGTCGTGGCAAAGTACTGAAAAGTTGTGGCAAAATCGTGGCAAAGTACTGAAAAGAGTTCAAAGTACTGAAAAGTTGTGGCAAAGTCGTGGCAAAGTACTGAAAAGTGTGGCAAAGTACTGAAAAGTTGTGGCAAAGTGCTGAAAAGTGTGGCAAAGTACTGAAAAGTTGTGGCAAAGTGCTGAAAAGTGTGGCAAAGTACTGAAAAGTAGTGGCGAAGTGCTGAAAAGTCGTGGCAAAGTACTGAAAAGTGTGGCAAAGTACTGAAAAGTTGTGGCAAAGTCGTGGCAAAGTACTGAAAAGTGTGGCAAAGTAATGAAAAGTTGTGCAAAGTCGTGGCAAATTACTGAAAAGTGTGGCAATGTACTGAAAAGTTGTGGCGAAGTGCTGAAAAGTCGTGGCAAAGTACTGAAAAGTGTGGCAAAGTACTGAAAAGTTGTGGCAAAGTGCTGAAAAGTGTGGCAAAGTACTGAAAAGTAGTGGCGAAGTGCTGAAAAGTCGTGGCAAAGTACTGAAAAGTTGTGGCAAAATCGTGGCAAAGTACTGAAAAGAGTTCAAAGTACTGAAAAGTTGTGGCAAAGTCGTGGCAAAGTACTGAAAAGTGTGGCAAAGTACTGAAAAGTTGTGGCAAAGTGCTGAAAAGTGTGGCAAAGTACTGAAAAGTTGTGGCAAAGTGCTGAAAAGTGTGGCAAAGTACTGAAAAGTAGTGGCGAAGTGCTGAAAAGTCGTGGCAAAGTACTGAAAAGTGTGGCAAAGTACTGAAAAGTTGTGGCAAAGTCGTGGCAAAGTACTGAAAAGTGTGGCAAAGTAATGAAAAGTTGTGCAAAGTCGTGGCAAATTACTGAAAAGTGTGGCAATGTACTGAAAAGTTGTGGCGAAGTGCTGAAAAGTCGTGGCAATGTACTGAAAAGTGTGGCAAAGTACTGAAAAGTTGTGGCGAAGTGCTGAAAAGTCGTGGCAAAGTACTGAAAAGTGTGGCAAAGTACTGAAAAGTAGTGGCAAAGTACTGAAAAGTCGTGGCAAAGTCGCAGCAAAGTACTGAAAAGTGTGGCAAAGTGCTGAAAAGTGTGGCAAAGTACTGAAAAGTTGTGGCAAAGTATTGAAAAGTGTGGCAAAGTACTGAAAAGTTGTGGCGAAGTGCTGAAAAGTCGTGGCAAAGTACTGAAAAGTGTGGCAAAGTACTGAAAAGTTGTGGCAAAGTACTGAAAAGTGTGGCAAAGTACTGAAAAGTTGTGGCAAAGTGCTGAAAAGTGTGGCAAAGTTCTGAAAAGTTGTGGCAAAGTGCTGAAAAGTAGTGGCAAAGTACTGAAAAGTCGTGGCAAAGTACTGAAAAGTGTGGCAAAGTAATGAAAAGTTGTGGCAAAGTACTGAAAAGTGTGGCAAAGTACTGAAAAGAGTGGCAAAGTGCTGCAAAGTCGTGGCAAAGTACTGAAAAGTGTGGCAAAGTACTGAAAAGTTGTGGCAAAGTGCTGAAAAGTGTGGCAAAGTGCTGCAAAGTCGTGGCAAAGTACTGAAAAGTGTGGCAAAGTACTGAAAAGTTGTGGCAAAGTGCTGAAAAGTGTGGCAAAGTACTGAAAAGTTGTGGCAAAGTACTGAAAAGTAGTGGCAAAGTACAGAAAAGTGTGGCAAAGTACTGAAAAGTAGTGGCAAAGTACTGAAAAGTCGTGGCAAAGTCGCAGCAAAGTACTGAAAAGTGTGGCAAAGTGCTGAAAAGTGTGGCAAAGTACTGAAAAGTTGTGGCAAAGTATTGAAAAGTGTGGCAAAGTACTGAAAAGTTGTGGCGAAGTGCTGAAAAGTCGTGGCAAAGTACTGAAAAGTGTGGCAAAGTACTGAAAAGTTGTGGCAAAGTACTGAAAAGTGTGGCAAAGTTCTGAAAAGTTGTGGCAAAGTGCTGAAAAGTGTGGCAAAGTTCTGAAAAGTTGTGGCAAAGTGCTGAAAAGTAGTGGCAAAGTACTGAAAAGTCGTGGCAAAGTACTGAAAAGTGTGGCAAAGTAATGAAAAGTTGTGGCAAAGTACTGAAAAGTGTGGCAAAGTACTGAAAAGAGTGGCAAAGTGCTGCAAAGTCGTGGCAAAGTACTGAAAAGTGTGGCAAAGTACTGAAAAGTTGTGGCAAAGTGCTGAAAAGTGTGGCAAAGTACTGAAAAGTTGTCGCAAAGTACTGAAAAGTAGTGGCAAAGTACTGAAAAGTGTGGCAAAGTACTGAAAAGTTGTGGCGAAGTGCTGAAAAGTCGAGGCAAAGTACTGAAAAGTGTGGCAAAGTACTGAAGAGTTGTGGCAAAGTGCTGAAAAGTGTGGCAAAGTACTGAAAAGTTGTGGCAAAGTGCTGAAAAGTGTGGCAAAGTACTGAAAAGTTGTGGCAAAGTGCTGAAAAGTAGTGGCAAAGTACTGAAAAGTCGAGGCAAAGTGCTGAAAAGTCGAGGCAAAGTACTGAAAAGTGTGGCAAAGTACTGAAGAGTTGTGGCAAAGTGCTGAAAAGTGTGGCAAAGTACTGAAAAGTTGTGGCAAAGTGCTGAAAAGTAGTGGCAAAGTACTGAAAAGTCGAGGCAAAGTCGTGGCAAAGTACTGAAAAGTGAGGCAAAGTACTGAAAAGTTGTGGCGAAGTGCTGAAAAGTCGTGGCAAAGTACTGAAAAGTGTGGCAAAGTACTGAAAAGTTGTGGCGAAGTCGTGGCAAAGTACTGAAAAGAGTGGCAAAGTGCTGCAAAGTCATGGCAAAGTACTGAAAAGTGTGGCAAAGTACTGAAAAGTAGTGGCAAAGTACTGAAAAGTCGTGGCAAAGTCGCGGCAAAGTACTGAAAAGTGTGGCAAAGTTCTGAAAAGTTGTGGCAAAGTCGTGGCTAAGTACTGAAAAGAGTGGCAAAGTACTGAAAAGTTGTGGCAAAGTGCTGCAAAGTCGTGGCAAAGTACTGAAAAGTGTGGCAAAGTACTGAAAAGTTGTGGCAAAGTGCTGAAAAGTGTGGCAAAGTACTGAAAAGTTGGGGCAAAGTGCTGAAAAGTGTGGCAAAGTACTGAAAAGTTGTGGCAAAGTACTGAAAAGTGTGGCAAAGTACTGAAAAGAGTGGCAAAGTGCTGCAAAGTCGTGGCAAAGTACTGAAAAGTGTGGCAAAGTACTGAAAAGTTGTGGCAAAGTGCTGAAAAGTGTGGCAAAGTGCTGCAAAGTCGTGGCAAAGTACTGAAAAGTGTGGCAAAGTACTGAAAAGTTGTGGCAAAGTGCTGAAAAGTGTGGCAAAGTACTGAAAAGTTGTGGCAAAGTACTGAAAAGTAGTGGCAAAGTACTGAAAAGTGTGGCAAAGTACTGAAAAGTAGTGGCAAAGTACTGAAAAGTCGTGGCAAAGTCGCAGCAAAGTACTGAAAAGTGTGGCAAAGTGCTGAAAAGTGTGGCAAAGTACTGAAAAGTTGTGGCAAAGTATTGAAAAGTGTGGCAAAGTACTGAAAAGTTGTGGCGAAGTGCTGAAAAGTCGTGGCAAAGTACTGAAAAGTGTGGCAAAGTACTGAAAAGTTGTGGCAAAGTACTGAAAAGTGTGGCAAAGTTCTGAAAAGTTGTGGCAAAGTGCTGAAAAGTGTGGCAAAGTTCTGAAAAGTTGTGGCAAAGTGCTGAAAAGTAGTGGCAAAGTACTGAAAAGTCGTGGCAAAGTACTGAAAAGTGTGGCAAAGTAATGAAAAGTTGTGGCAAAGTACTGAAAAGTGTGGCAAAGTACTGAAAAGAGTGGCAAAGTGCTGCAAAGTCGTGGCAAAGTACTGAAAAGTGTGGCAAAGTACTGAAAAGTTGTGGCAAAGTGCTGAAAAGTGTGGCAAAGTACTGAAAAGTTGTCGCAAAGTACTGAAAAGTAGTGGCAAAGTACTGAAAAGTGTGGCAAAGTACTGAAAAGTTGTGGCGAAGTGCTGAAAAGTCGAGGCAAAGTACTGAAAAGTGTGGCAAAGTACTGAAGAGTTGTGGCAAAGTGCTGAAAAGTGTGGCAAAGTACTGAAAAGTTGTGGCAAAGTGCTGAAAAGTGTGGCAAAGTACTGAAAAGTTGTGGCAAAGTGCTGAAAAGTAGTGGCAAAGTACTGAAAAGTCGAGGCAAAGTGCTGAAAAGTCGAGGCAAAGTACTGAAAAGTGCGGCAAAGTACTGAAGAGTTGTGGCAAAGTGCTGAAAAGTGTGGCAAAGTACTGAAAAGTTGTGGCAAAGTGCTGAAAAGTAGTGGCAAAGTACTGAAAAGTCGAGGCAAAGTCGTGGCAAAGTACTGAAAAGTGAGGCAAAGTACTGAAAAGTTGTGGCGAAGTGCTGAAAAGTCGTGGCAAAGTACTGAAAAGTGTGGCAAAGTACTGAAAAGTTGTGGCGAAGTCGTGGCAAAGTACTGAAAAGAGTGGCAAAGTGCTGCAAAGTCATGGCAAAGTACTGAAAAGTGTGGCAAAGTACTGAAAAGTAGTGGCAAAGTACTGAAAAGTCGTGGCAAAGTCGCGGCAAAGTACTGAAAAGTGTGGCAAAGTTCTGAAAAGTTGTGGCAAAGTCGTGGCTAAGTACTGAAAAGAGTGGCAAAGTACTGAAAAGTTGTGGCAAAGTGCTGCAAAGTCGTGGCAAAGTACTGAAAAGTGTGGCAAAGTACTGAAAAGTTGTGGCAAAGTGCTGAAAAGTGTGGCAAAGTACTGAAAAGTTGGGGCAAAGTGCTGAAAAGTGTGGCAAAGTACTGAAAAGTTGTGGCAAAGTTCTGAAAAGTAGTGGCAAAGTACTGAAAAGTCGTGGCAAAGTCGTGGCAAAGTACTGAAAAGTTGTGGCGAAGTGCTGAAAAGTCGTGGCAAAGTACTGAAAAGTGTGGCAAAGTACTGAAGAGTTGTGGCAAAGTCGTGGCAAAGTACTGAAAAGAGTGGCAAAGTGCTGCAAACTCGTGGCAAAGAACTGAAAAGTGTGGCAAAGGACTGAAAAGTGTGGCAAAGTACTGAAGAGTTGTGGCAAAGTCGTGGCAAAGTACTGAAAAGAGTGGCAAAGTGCTGCAAAGTCGTGGCAAAGTACTGAAAAGTGTGGCAAAGTACTGAAAAGTTGTGGCAAAGTGCTGAAAAGTGTGGCAAAGTGCTGCAAAGTCGTGGCAAAGTACTGAAAAGTGTGGCAAAGTACTGAAAAGTTGTGGCAAAGTGCTGAAAAGTGTGGCAAACTACTGAAAAGTTGTGGCAAAGTGCTGAAAAGTGTGGCAAAGTGCTGCAAAGTCGTGGCAAAGTACTGAAAAGTGTGGCAAAGTAAAGAAAAGTTGTGGCAAAGTGCTGAAAAGTGTGGCAAAGTACTGAAAAGTTGTGGCAAAGTGCTGAAAAGTAGTGGCAAAGTACTGAAAAGTCGTGGCAAAGTCGTGGCAAAGTACTGAAAAGTGTGGCAAAGTACTGAAAAGTTGTGGCGAAGTGCTGAAAAGTCGAGGCAAAGTACTGAAAAGTGTGGCAAAGTACTGAAGAGTTGTGGCAAAGTGCTGAAAAGTGTGGCATAGTGCTGAAAAGTGTGGCAAAGTACTGAAAAGTTGTGGCAAAGTGCTGAAAAGTAGAGGCAAAGTACTGAAAAGTCGAGGCAAAGTCATGGCAAAGTACTGAAAAGTGTGGCAAAGTACTGAAAAGTTGTGGCGAAGTGCTGAAAAGTCGTGGCAAAGTACTGAAAAGTGTGGCAAAGTACTGAAGAGTTGTGGCAAAGTCGTGGCAAAGTACTGAAAAGAGTGGCAAAGTGCTGCAAAGTCGTGGCAAAGTACTGAAAAGTGTGGCAAAGTACTGAAAAGTTGTGGCAAAGAGCTGAAAAGTGTGGCAAAGTGCTGCAAAGTCGTGGCAAAGTACTGAAAAGTGTGGCAAAGTACTGAAAATTTTTGGCAAAGTGCTGAAAAGTGTGGCAAAGTAAAGACAAGTTGTGGCAAAGTGCTGAAAAGTGTGGTAAAGTACTGAAAAGTTGTGGCAAAGTGCTGAAAAGTGTGGCAAAGTACTGAAAAGTTGTGGCAAAGTGCTGAAAAGTGTGGCAAAGTACTGAAAAGTTGTGGCAAAGTGCTGAAAAGTAGTGGCAAAGTACTGAAAAGTCGTGGCAAAGTACTGAAAAGAGTGGCAAAGTACTGCAAAGTCGTGGCAAAGTCGTGGCAAAGTGTGGCAAAGTACTGAAAAGTGTGGCAATGTACTGAAAAGTTGTGGCGAAGTGCTGAAAAGTCGTGGCAATGTACTGAAAAGTGTGGCAAAGTACTGAAAAGTTGTGGCAAAGTGCTGAAAAGTGTGGCAAAGTACTGAAAAGTTGTGGCAAAGTGCTGAAAAGTGTGGCAAAGTACTGAAAAGTTGTGGCAAATTGCTGAAAAGTGTGGCAAAGTACTGAAAAGTTGTGGCAAAGTGCTGAAAAGTAGTGGCAAAGTACTGAAAAGTCGTGGCAAAGTCGTGGCAAAGTACTGAAAAGTGTGGCAAAGTACTGAAGAGTTGTGGCAAAGTTGTGGCAAAGTTGTGGCAAAATCGTGGCAAAGTACTGAAAAGTACTGAAAAGTGTGGCAAAGTACTGAAAAGTTGTGGCAAAGTGCTGAAAAGTGTGGCAAAGTGCTGCAAAGTCGTGGCAAAGTACTGAAAAGTGTGGCAAAGTACTGAAAAATTTTGGCAAAGTGCTGAAAAGTGTGGCAAAGTACAGAAAAGTTGTGGCAAAGTGCTGAAAAGTGTGGCAAAGTGCTGCAAAGTCGTGGCAAAGTACTGAAAAGTGTGGCAAAGTAAAGAAAAGTTGTGGCAAAGTGCTGAAAAGTGTGGCAAAGTACTGAAAAGTTGTGGCAAAGTGCTGAAAAGTAGTGGCAAAGTACTGAAAAGTCGTGGCAAAGTCGTTGCAAAGTACTGAAAATGTGGCAAAGTACTGAAAAGTTGTGGCGAAGTGCTGAAAAGTCGAGGCAAAGTACTGAAAAGTGTGGCAAAGTACTGAAAAGTTGTGGCAAAGTCGTGGTTAAGTACTGAAAAGAGTGGCAAAGTACTGAAAAGTGTGGCAAAGTCTGAAAAGTTGTGGCAAAGTGCTGAAAAGTGTGGCAAAGTACTGAAAAGTTGTGGCAAAGTACTGAAATGTGTGGCAAAGTACTGAAAAGTTGTGGCAAAGTGCTGAAAAGTGTGGCAAAGTTCTGAAAAGTTGTGGCAAAGTGCTGAAAAGTAGTGGCAAAGTACTGAAAAGTCGTGGCAAAGTACTGAAAAGTCTGGCAAAGTACTGAAGAGTTGTGGCAAAGTCGTGGCAAAGTACTGAAAAAAGTGGCAAAGTGCTGCAAAGTCGTGGCAAAGTACTGAAAAGTGTGGCAAAGTACTGAAAAGTTGTGGCAAAGTGCTGAAAAGTGTGGCAAAGTGCTGCAAAGTCGTGGCAAAGTACTGAAAAGTGTGGCAAAGTACTGAAAAGTTGTGGCAAAGTGCTGAAAAGTGTGGCAAAGTACTGAAAAGTTGTGGCAAAGTGCTGAAAAGTGTGGCAAAGTTGTGCAAAGTCGTGGCAAAGTACTGAAAAGTGTGGCAAAGTAAAGAAAAGTTGTGGCAAAGTGCTGAAAAGTAGTGGCAAAGTACTGAAAAGTCGTGGCAAAGTCGTGGCAAAGTACTGAAAAGTGTGGCAAAGTACTGAAAAGTTGTGGCGAAGTGTTGAAAAGTCGAGGCAAAGTACTGAAAAGTGTGGCAAAGTACTGAAGAGTCGTGGCAAAGTGCTGAAAAGTGTGGCAAAGTACTGAAAAGTTGTGGCAAAGTGCTGAAAAGTGTGGCAAAGTACTGAAAAGTTGTGGCAAAGTTCTGAAAAGTAGTGGCAAAGTACTGAAAAGTCGTGGCAAAGTCGTGGCAAAGTACTGAAAAGTGTGGCAAAGTACTGAAAAGTTGTGGCGAAGTGCTGAAAAGTCGTGGCAAAGTACTGAAAAGTGTGGCAAAGTACTGAAGAGTTGTGGCAAAGTCGTGGCAAAGTACTGAAAAGTGTGGCAAAGTGCTGCAAAGTCGTGGCAAAGAACTGAAAAGTGTGGCAAAGTACTGAAAAGTGTGGCAAAGTACTGAAGAGTTGTGGCAAAGTCGTGGCAAAGTACTGAAAAGTGTGGCAAAGTACTGAAAAGTTGTGGCAAAGTGCTGAAAAGTGTGGCAAAGTACTGAAAAGTTGTGGCAAAGTGCTGAAAAGTGTGGCAAAGTTGTGCAAAGTCGTGGCAAAGTACTGAAAAGTGTGGCAAAGTAAAGAAAAGTTGTGGCAAAGTGCTGAAAAGTAGTGGCAAAGTACTGAAAAGTCGTGGCAAAGTCGTTGCAAAGTACTGAAAATGTGGCAAAGTACTGAAAAGTTGTGGCGAAGTGCTGAAAAGTCGAGGCAAAGTACTGAAAAGTGTGGCAAAGTACTGAAAAGTTGTGGCAAAGTCGTGGTTAAGTACTGAAAAGAGTGGCAAAGTACTGAAAAGTGTGGCAAAGTCTGAAAAGTTGTGGCAAAGTGCTGAAAAGTGTGGCAAAGTACTGAAAAGTTGTGGCAAAGTACTGAAATGTGTGGCAAAGTACTGAAAAGTTGTGGCAAAGTGCTGAAAAGTGTGGCAAAGTTCTGAAAAGTTGTGGCAAAGTGCTGAAAAGTAGTGGCAAAGTACTGAAAAGTCGTGGCAAAGTACTGAAAAGTGTGGCAAAGTACTGAAGAGTTGTGGCAAAGTCGTGGCAAAGTACTGAAAAAAGTGGCAAAGTGCTGCAAAGTCGTGGCAAAGTACTGAAAAGTGTGGCAAAGTACTGAAAAGTTGTGGCAAAGTGCTGAAAAGTGTGGCAAAGTGCTGCAAAGTCGTGGCAAAGTACTGAAAAGTGTGGCAAAGTACTGAAAAGTTGTGGCAAAGTGCTGAAAAGTGTGGCAAAGTACTGAAAAGTTGTGGCAAAGTGCTGAAAAGTGTGGCAAAGTTGTGCAAAGTCGTGGCAAAGTACTGAAAAGTGTGGCAAAGTAAAGAAAAGTTGTGGCAAAGTGCTGAAAAGTAGTGGCAAAGTACTGAAAAGTCGTGGCAAAGTCGTGGCAAAGTACTGAAAAGTGTGGCAAAGTACTGAAAAGTTGTGGCGAAGTGTTGAAAAGTCGAGGCAAAGTACTGAAAAGTGTGGCAAAGTACTGAAGAGTCGTGGCAAAGTGCTGAAAAGTGTGGCAAAGTACTGAAAAGTTGTGGCAAAGTGCTGAAAAGTCGTGGCAAAGTACTGAAAAGTGTGGCAAAGTACTGAAAAGTTGTGGCGAAGTCGTGGCAAAGTACTGAAAAGAGTGGCAAAGTGCTGCAAAGTCGTGGCAAAGTACTGAAAAGTGTGGCAAAGTACTGAAAAGTAGTGGCAAAGTACTGAAAAATCATGACAAAGTCGCGGCAAAGTACTGAAAAGTGTGGCAAAGTACTGAAAAGTTGTGGCAAAGTCGTGGCAAAGTACTGAAAAGAGTGGCAAAGTGCTGAAAAGTTGTGGCAAAGAACTGAAAAGTGTGGCAAAGTACTGAAAAGTGTGGCAAAGTACTGAAGAGTTGTGGCAAAGTCGTGGCAAAGTACTGAAAAGAGTGGCAAAGTGATGCAAAGTCGTGGCAAAGTACTGAAAAGTGTGGCAAAGTACTGAAAAGTTGTGGCAAAGTGCTGAAAAGTGTGGCAAAGTGCTGCAAAGTCGTGGCAAAGTACTGAAAAGTGTGGCAAAGTGCTGCAAAGTCGTGGCAAAGTACTGAAAAGTGTGGCAAAGTACTGAAAAGTTGTGGCAAAGTGCTGAAAAGTGTCGCAAACTACTGAAAAGTTGTGGCAAAGTGCTGAAAAGTGTGGCAAAGTGCTGCAAAGTCGTGGCAAAGTACTGAAAAGTTGTGGTAAAGTGCTGAAAAGTAGTGGCAAAGTACTGAAAAGTCGTGGCAAATTCGTGGCAAAGTACTGAAAAGTGTGGCAAAGTACTGAAAAGTTGTGGCGAAGTGCTGAAAAATTCGAGGCAAAGTACTGAAAAGTGTGGCAAAGTACTGAAGAGTTGTGGCAAAGTGCTGAAAAGTGTGTAAAGTACTGAAAAGTTGTGGCAAAGTGCTGAAAAGTGTGGCAAAGTACTGAAAAGTTGTGGCAAAGTGCTGAAAAGTAGTGGCAAAGTACTGAAAAGTCGAGGCAAAGTCATGGCAAAGTACTGAAAAGTGTGGCAAAGTACTGAAAAGTTGTGGCGAAGTGCTGAAAAGTCGTGGCAAAGTACTGAAAAGTGTGGCAAAGTACTGAAGAGTTGTGGCAAAGTCGTGGCAAAGTACTGAAAAGAGTGGCAAAGTGCTGCAAAGTCGTGGCAAAGTACTGAAAAGTGTGGCAAAGTACTGAAAAGTTGTGGCAAAGAGCTGAAAAGTGTGGCAAAGTGCTGTAAAGTCGTGGCAAAGTACTGAAAAGTGTGGCAAAGTACTGAAAATTTTTGGCAAAGTGCTGAAAAGTGTGGCAAAGTACAGAAAAGTTGTGGCAAAGTGCGAAAAATGTGGCAAAGTGCTGCAAAGTCGTGGCAAAGTACTGAAAAGTGTGGCAAAGTAAAGAAAAGTTGTGGCAAAGTGCTAAAAAGTGTGGTAAAGTACTGAAAAGTTGTGGCAAAGTGCTGAAAAGTGTGGCAAAGTACTGAAAAGTTGTGGCAAAGTGCTGAAAAGTAGTGGCAAATTACTGAAAAGTCGTGGCAAAGTACTGAAAAGAGTGGCAAAGTACTGCAAAGTCGTGGCAAAGTCGTGGCAAAGTGTGGCAAAGTACTGAAAAGTGTGGCAATGTACTGAAAAGTTGTGGCGAAGTGCTGAAAAGTCGTGGCAATGTACTGAAAAGTGTGGCAAAGTACTGAAAAGTTGTGGCAAAATGCTGAAAAGTGTGGCAAAGTACTGAAAAGTTGTGGCAAAGTGCTGAAAAGTGTGGCAAAGTACTGAAAAGTTGTGGCAAAGTGCTGAAAAGTGTGGCAAAGTACTGAAAAGTTGTGGCAAAGTGCTGAAAAGTAGTGGCAAAGTACTGAAGAGTTGTGGCAAAGTCATGGCAAAGTACTGAAAAGTGTGGCAAAGTACTGAAAAGTTGTGGCGAAGTGCTGAAAAGTCGTGGCTAAGTACTGAAAAGTGTGGCAAAGTACTGAAGAGTTGTGGCAAAGTCGTGGCAAAGTACTGAAAAGAGTGGCAAAGTGCTGCAAAGTCGTGGCAAAGTACTGAAAAGTGTGGCAAAGTACTGAAAAGTTGTGGCAAAGTGCTGAAAAGTGTGGCAAAGTACAGAAAAGTTGTGGCAAAGTGCGAAAAATGTGGCAAAGTACTGCAAAGTCGTGGCAAAGTCGTGGCAAAGTGTGGCAAAGTACTGAAAAGTGTGGCAATGTACTGAAAAGTTGTGGCGAAGTGCTGAAAAGTCGTGGCAATGTACTGAAAAGTGTGGCAAAGTACTGAAAAGTTGTGGCAAAGTGCTGAAAAGTGTGGCAAAGTACTGAAAAGTTGTGGCAAAGTGCTGAAAAGTGTGGCAAAGTACTGAAAAGTTGTGGCAAAGTGCTGAAAAGTGTGGCAAAGTACTGAAAAGTTGTGGCAAAGTGCTGAAAAGTAGTGGCAAAGTACTGAAAAGTCGTGGCAAAGTCGTGGCAAAGTACTGAAAAGTGTGGCAAAGTACTGAAGAGTTGTGGCAAAGTTGTGGCAAAGTTGTGGCAAAGTACTGAAAAGTACTGAAAAGTGTGGCAAAGTACTGAAAAGTTGTGGCAAAGTGCTGCAAAGTGTGGCAAAGTGCTGCAAAGTCGTGGCAAAGTGCTGAAAAGTGTGGCAAAGTACTGAAAAATTTTGGCAAAGTGCTGAAAAGTGTGGCAAAGTACAGAAAAGTTGTAGCAAAGTGCTGAAAAGTGTGGCAAAGTTCTGCAAAGTCGTGGCAAAGTACTGAAAAGTGTGGCAAAGTAAAGAAAAGTTGTGGCAATGTGCTGAAAAGTGTGGCAAAGTACTGAAAAGTTGTGGCAAAGTGCTGAAAAGTAGTGGCAAAGTACTGAAAAGTCGTGGCAAAGTCGTTGCAAAGTACTGAAAATGTGGCAAAGTACTGAAAAGTTGTGGCGAAGTGCTGAAAAGTCGAGGCAAAGTACTGAAAAGTGTGGCAAAGTACTGAAAAGTTGTGGCAAAGTCGTGGCTAAGTACTGAAAAGAGTGGCAAAGTACTGAAAAGTCGTGGCAAAGTACTGAAATGTGTGGCAAAGTACTGAAGAGTTGTGGCAAAGTCGTGGCAAAGTACTGAAAAGAGTGGCAAAGTGCTGCAAAGTCGTGGCAAAGTACTGAAAAGTGTGGCAAAGTCTGAAAAGTTGTGGCAAAGTGCTGAAAAGTAGTGGCAAAGTACTGAAAAGTCGAGGCAAAGTCATGGCAAAGTACTGAAAAGTGTGGCAAAGTACTGAAAAGTTGTGGCGAAGTGCTGAAAAGTCGTGGCAAAGTACTGAAAAGTGTGGCAAAGTACTGAAGAGTTGTGGCAAAGTCGTGGCAAAGTACTGAAAAGAGTGGCAAAGTGCTGCAAAGTCGTGGCAAAGTACTGAAAAGTGTGGCAAAGTACTGAAAAGTTGTGGCAAAGAGCTGAAAAGTGTGGCAAAGTGCTGCAAAGTCGTGGCAAAGTACTGAAAAGTGTGGCAAAGTACTGAAAATTTTTGGCAAAGTGCTGAAAAGTGTGGCAAAGTACAGAAAAGTTGTGGCAAAGTGCGAAAAATGTGGCAAAGTGCTGCAAAGTCGTGGCAAAGTACTGAAAAGTGTGGCAAAGTAAAGAAAAGTTGTGGCAAAGTGCTGAAAAGTGTGGTAAAGTACTGAAAAGTTGTGGCAAAGTGCTGAAAAGTGTGGCAAAGTACTGAAAAGTTGTGGCAAAGTGCTGAAAAGTAGTGGCAAAGTACTGAAAAGTCGTGGCAAAGTACTGAAAAGAGTGGCAAAGTACTGCAAAGTCGTGGCAAAGTCGTGGCAAAGTGTGGCAAAGTACTGAAAAGTGTGGCAATGTACTGAAAAGTTGTGGCGAAGTGCTGAAAAGTCGTGGCAATGTACTGAAAAGTGTGGCAAAGTACTGAAAAGTTGTGGCAAAATGCTGAAAAGTGTGGCAAAGTACTGAAAAGTTGTGGCAAAGTGCTGAAAAGTGTGGCAAAGTACTGAAAAGTTGTGGCAAAGTGCTGAAAAGTAGTGGCAAAGTGCTGAAAAGTGTGGCAAAGTACTGAAAAGTTGTGGCAAAGTGCTGAAAAGTAGTGGCAAAGTACTGAAAAGTCGTGGCAAAGTGCTGAAAAGTGTGGCAAAGTACTGAAAAGTTGTGGCAAAGTGCTGAAAAGTGTGGCAAAGTACTGAAAAGTTGTGGCAAAGTGCTGAAAAGTAGTGGCAAAGTACTGAAAAGTCGTGGCAAAGTCGTGGCCATGTACTGAAAAGTGTGGCAAAGTACTGAAGAGTTGTGGCAAAGTTGTGGCAAAGTTGTGGCAAAGTTGTGGCAAAGTACTGAAAAGTACTGAAAAGTGTGGCAAAGTACTGAAAAGTTGTGGCAAAGTGCTGCAAAGTGTGGCAAAGTGCTGCAAAGTCGTGGCAAAGTGCTGAAAAGTGTGGCAAAGTACTGAAAAATTTTGGCAAAGTGCTGAAAAGTGTGGCAAAGTACAGAAAAGTTGTGGCAAAGTGCTGAAAAGTGTGGCAAAGTTCTGCAAAGTCGTGGCAAAGTACTGAAAAGTGTGGCAAAGTAAAGAAAAGTTGTGGCAATGTGCTGAAAAGTGTGGCAAAGTACTGAAAAGTTGTGGCAAAGTGCTGAAAAGTAGTGGCAAAGTACTGAAAAGTCGTGGCAAAGTCGTTGCAAAGTACTGAAAATGTGGCAAAGTACTGAAAAGTTGTGGCGAAGTGCTGAAAAGTCGAGGCAAAGTACTGAAAAGTGTGGCAAAGTACTGAAAAGTTGTGGCAAAGTCGTGGCTAAGTACTGAAAAGAGTGGCAAAGTACTGAAAAGTCGTGGCAAAGTACTGAAAAGTGTGGCAAAGTACTGAAGAGTTGTGGCAAAGTCGTGGCAAAGTACTGAAAAGAGTGGCAAAGTGCTGCAAAGTCGTGGCAAAGTACTGAAAAGTGTGGCAAAGTCTGAAAAGTTGTGGCAAAGTGCTGAAAAGTAGTGGCAAAGTACTGAAAAGTCGAGGCAAAGTCATGGCAAAGTACTGAAAAGTGTGGCAAAGTACTGAAAAGTTGTGGCGAAGTGCTGAAAAGTCGTGGCAAAGTACTGAAAAGTGTGGCAAAGTACTGAAGAGTTGTGGCAAAGTCGTGGCAAAGTACTGAAAAGAGTGGCAAAGTGCTGCAAAGTCGTGGCAAAGTACTGAAAAGTGTGGCAAAGTACTGAAAAGTTGTGGCAAAGAGCTGAAAAGTGTGGCAAAGTGCTGCAAAGTCGTGGCAAAGTACTGAAAAGTGTGGCAAAGTACTGAAAATTTTTGGCAAAGTGCTGAAAAGTGTGGCAAAGTACAGAAAAGTTGTGGCAAAGTGCGAAAAATGTGGCAAAGTGCTGCAAAGTCGTGGCAAAGTACTGAAAAGTGTGGCAAAGTAAAGAAAAGTTGTGGCAAAGTGCTGAAAAGTGTGGTAAAGTACTGAAAAGTTGTGGCAAAGTGCTGAAAAGTGTGGCAAAGTACTGAAAAGTTGTGGCAAAGTGCTGAAAAGTAGTGGCAAAGTACTGAAAAGTCGTGGCAAAGTACTGAAAAGAGTGGCAAAGTACTGCAAAGTCGTGGCAAAGTCGTGGCAAAGTGTGGCAAAGTACTGAAAAGTGTGGCAATGTACTGAAAAGTTGTGGCGAAGTGCTGAAAAGTCGTGGCAATGTACTGAAAAGTGTGGCAAAGTACTGAAAAGTTGTGGCAAAATGCTGAAAAGTGTGGCAAAGTACTGAAAAGTTGTGGCAAAGTGCTGAAAAGTGTGGCAAAGTACTGAAAAGTTGTGGCAAAGTGCTGAAAAGTGTGGCAAAGTACTGAAAAGTTGTGGCAAAGTGCTGAAAAGTAGTGGCAAAGTACTGAAGAGTTGTGGCAAAGTGCTGAAAAGTGTGGCAAAGTACTGAAAAGTTGTGGCAAAGTGCTGAAAAGTGTGGCAAAGTACTGAAAAGTTGTGGCAAAGTGCTGAAAAGTAGTGGCAAAGTACTGAAAAGTCGAGGCAAAGTCATGGCAAAGTACTGAAAAGTGTGGCAAAGTACTGAAAAGTTGTGGCAAAGTGCTGAAAAGTAGTGGCAAAGTACTGAAGAGTTGTGGCAAAGTCGTGGCAAAGTACTGAAAAGAGTGGCAAAGTGCTGCAAAGTCGTGGCAAAGTACTGAAAAGTGTGGCAAAGTACTGAAAAGTTGTGGCAAAGAGCTGAAAAGTGTGGCAAAATGCTGCAAAGTCGTGGCAAAGTACTGAAAAGTGTGGCAAAGTACTGAAAATTTTTGGCAAAGTGCTGAAAAGTGTGGCAAAGTACAGAAAAGTTGTGGCAAAGTGCGAAAAATGTGGCAAAGTGCTGCAAAGTCGTGGCAAAGTACTGAAAAGTGTGGCAAAGTAAAGAAAAGTTGTGGCAAAGTGCTGAAAAGTGTGGTAAAGTACTGAAAAGTTGTGGCAAAGTGCTGAAAAGTGTGGCAAAGTACTGAAAAGTTGTGGCAAAGTGGTGGCAAAGTACTGAAAAGAGTGGCAAAGTGCTGAAAAGTGTGGCAAAGTACTGAAAAGTTGTGGCAAAGTGCTGAAAAGTAGTGGCAAAGTACTGAAAAGTCGTGGCAAAGTACTGAAAAGAGTGGCAAAGTACTGCAAAGTCGTGGCAAAGTCGTGGCAAAGTACTGAAAATGTGGCAAAGTACTGAAAAGTTGTGGCAAGTCGTGGCAAAGTACTGAAAAGAGTGGCAAAGTGCTGCAAAGTCGTGGCAAAGTACTGAAAAGAGTGGCAAAGTGCTGCAAAGTCGTGGCAAAGTGCTGAAAAGTAGTGGCAAAGTACTGAAAAGTCGTGGCAAAGTACTGAAAAGAGTGGCAAAGTACTGCAAAGTCGTGGCAAAGTCGTGGCAAAGTACTGAAAATGTGGCAAAGTACTGAAAAGTTGTGGCAAGTCGTGGCAAAGTACTGAAAAGAGTGGCAAAGTGCTGCAAAGTCGTGGCAAAGTACTGAAAAGAGTGGCAAAGTACTGCAAAGTCGTGGCAAAGTCGTTGGAAAGTGTGGCAAAGTACTGAAAAGTGTGGCAATGTACTGAAAAGTTGTGGCGAAGTGCTGAAAAGTCGTGGCAATGTACTGAAAAGTGTGGCAAAGTACTGAAAAGTTGTGGCAAAGTGCTGAAAAGTGTGGCAAAGTACTGAAAAGTTGTGGCAAAGTGCTGAAAAGTGTGGCAAAGTACTGAAAAGTTGTGGCAAAGTGCTGAAAAGTGTGGCAAAGTATAGAAAAGTTGTGGCAAAGTGCTGAAAAGTAGTGGCAAAGTACTGAAAAGTCGTGGCAAAGTCGTGGCAAAGTACTGAAAAGTGTGGCAAAGTACTGAAGAGTTGTGGCAAAGTTGTGGCAAAGTTGTGGCAAAGTCGTGGCAAAGTACTGAAAAGTACTGAAAAGTGTGGCAAAGTACTGAAAAGTTGTGGCAAAGTGCTGAAAAGTGTGGCAAAGTGCTGCAAAGTCGTGGCAAAGTACTGAAAAGTGTGGCAAAGTACTGAAAAATTTTGGCAAAGTGCTGAAAAGTGTGGCAAAGTACAGAAAAGTTGTGGCAAAGTGCTGAAAAGTGTGGCAAAGTTCTGCAAAGTCGTGGCAAAGTACTGAAAAGTGTGGCAAAGTAAAGAAAAGTTGTGGCAATGTGCTGAAAAGTGTGGCAAAGTACTGAAAAGTTGTGGCAAAGTGCTGAAAAGTAGTGGCAAAGTACTGAAAAGTCGTGGCAAAGTCGTTGCAAAGTACTGAAAATGTGGCAAAGTACTGAAAAGTTGTGGCGAAGTGCTGAAAAGTCGAGGCAAAGTAATGAAAAGTGTGGCAAAGTACTGAAAAGTTGTGGCAAAGTCGTGGCTAAGTACTGAAAAGAGTGGCAAAGTACTGAAAAGTCGTGGCAAAGTACTGAAAAGTGTGGCAAAGTACTGAAGAGTTGTGGCAAAGTCGTGGCAAAGTACTGAAAAGAGTGGCAAAGTGCTGCAAAGTCGTGGCAAAGTACTGAAAAGTGTGGCAAAGTCTGAAAAGTTGTGGCAAAGTGCTGAAAAGTGTGGCAAAGTACTGAAAAGTTGTGGCAAAGTACTGAAATGTGTGGCAAAGTACTGAAAAGTTGTGGCGAAGTGCTGAAAAGTCGTGGCAAAGTACTGAAAAGTGTGGCAAAGTACTGAAAAGTTGTGGCAAAGTGCTGAAAAGTGTGGCAAAGTACTGAAAAGTTGTGGCAAAGTGCTGAAAAGTGTGGCAAAGTTCTGAAAAGTTGTGGCAAAGTGCTGAATAGTAGTGGCAAAGTACTGAAAAGTCGTGGCAAAGTACTGAAAAGTGTGGCAAAGTACTGAAGAGTTGTGGCAAAGTCGTGGCAAAGTACTGAAAAAAGTGGCAAAGTGCTGCAAAGTCGTGGCAAAGTACTGAAAGGTGTGGCAAAGTACTGAAAAGTTTTGGCAAAGTGCTGAAAAGTGTGGCAAAGTGCTGCAAAGTCGTGGCAAAGTACTGAAAAGTGTGGCAAAGTACTGAAAAGTTGTGGCAAAGTGCTGAAAAGTGTGGCAAAGTAATGAAAAGTTGTGGCAAAGTGCTGAAAAGTGTGGCAAAGTGCTGCAAAGCGTGGCAAAGTACTGAAAAGTTTGGCAAAGTAAAGAAAAGTTGTGGCAAAGTGCTGAAAAGTGTGGCAAAGTACAGAAAAGTTGTGGCAAAGTGCTGAAAAGTAGTGGGAAAGTACTGAAAAGTCGTGGCAAAGTCGTGGCAAAGTACTGAAAAGTGTGGCAAAGTACTGAAAAGTTGTGGCGAAGTGCTGAAAAGTCGAGGCAAAGTACTGAAAAGAGTGGCAAAGTACTGAAGAGTTGTGGCAAAGTGCTGAAAAGTGTGGCAAAGTACTGAAAAGTGTGGCAAAGTACTGAAAAGTTGTGGCGAAGTCGTGGCAAAGTACTGAAAAGAGTGGCAAAGTGCTGCAAAGTCGTGGCAAAGTACTGAAAAGTGTGGCAAAGTCTGAAAAGTTGTGGCAAAGTGCTGAAAAGTGTGGCAAAGTACTGAAAAGTTGTGGCAAAGTACTGAAATGTGTGGCAAAGTACTGAAAAGTTGTGGCGAAGTGCTGAAAAGTCGTGGCAAAGTACTGAAAAGTGTGGCAAAGTACTGAAAAGTTGTGGCAAAGTGCTGAAAAGTGTGGCAAAGTACTGAAAAGTTGTGGCAAAGTGCTGAAAAGTGTGGCAAAGTTCTGAAAAGTTGTGGCAAAGTGCTGAAAGTAGTGGCAAAGTACTGAAAAGTCGTGGCAAAGTACTGAAAAGTGTGGCAAAGTACTGAAGAGTTGTGGCAAAGTCGTGGCAAAGTACTGAAAAAAGTGGCAAAGTGCTGCAAAGTCGTGGCAAAGTACTGATAAGTGTGGCAAAGTACTGAAAAGTTGTGGCAAAGTGCTGAAAAGTGTGGCAAAGTGCTGCAAAGTCGTGGCAAAGTACTGAAAAGTTGTGGCAAAGTGCTGCAAAGTCGTGGCAAAGTACTGAAAAGTGTGGCAAAGTACTGAAAAGTTGTGGCAAAGTGCTGAAAAGTGTGGCAAAGTACTGAAAAGTTGTGGCAAAGTGCTGAAAAGTGTGGCAAAGTACTGAAAAGTTGTGGCAAAGTTCTGAAAAGTAGTGGCAAAGTACTGAAAAGTCGTGGCAAAGTCGTGGCAAAGTACTGAAAAGTGTGGCAAATTACTGAAAAGTTGTGGCGAAGTGCTGAAAAGTCGTGGCAAAGTACTGAAAAGTGTGGCAAAGTACTGAAGAGTTGTGGCAAAGTCGTGGCAAAGTACTGAAAAGAGTGGCAAAGTGCTGCAAAGTCGTGGCAAAGAACTGAAAAGTGTGGCAAAGTAATGAAAAGTTGTGGCAAAGTGCTGAAAAGTGTGGCAAAGTGCTGCAAAATCGTGGCAAAGTACTGAAAAGTGTGGCAAAGTACTGAAAAGTTGTGGCAAAGTGCTGAAAAGTGTGGCAAAGTGCTGCAAAGTCGTGGCAAAGTACTGAAGAGTTGTGGCAAAGTCGTGGCAAAGTACTGAAAAAAGTGGCAAAGTGCTGCAAAGTCGTGGCAAAGTACTGATAAGTGTGGCAAAGTACTGAAAAGTTGTGGCAAAGTGCTGAAAAGTGTGGCAAAGTGCTGCAAAGTCGTGGCAAAGTACTGAAAAGTTGTGGCAAAGTGCTGCAAAGTCGTGGCAAAGTACTGAAAAGTGTGGCAAAGTACTGAAAAGTTGTGGCAAAGTGCTGAAAAGTGTGGCAAAGTACTGAAAAGTTGTGGCAAAGTGCTGAAAAGTGTGGCAAAGTACTGAAAAGTTGTGGCAAAGTTCTGAAAAGTAGTGGCAAAGTACTGAAAAGTCGTGGCAAAGTCGTGGCAAAGTACTGAAAAGTGTGGCAAATTACTGAAAAGTTGTGGCGAAGTGCTGAAAAGTCGTGGCAAAGTACTGAAAAGTGTGGCAAAGTACTGAAGAGTTGTGGCAAAGTCGTGGCAAAGTACTGAAAAGAGTGGCAAAGTGCTGCAAAGTCGTGGCAAAGAACTGAAAAGTGTGGCAAAGTAATGAAAAGTTGTGGCAAAGTGCTGAAAAGTGTGGCAAAGTGCTGCAAAATCGTGGCAAAGTACTGAAAAGTGTGGCAAAGTACTGAAAAGTTGTGGCAAAGTGCTGAAAAGTGTGGCAAAGTACTGAAAAGTAGTGGCGAAGTGCTGAAAAGTCGTGGCAAAGTACTGAAAAGTTGTGGCAAATCGTGGCAAAGTACTGAAAAGAGTGGCAAAGTACTGAAAAGTTGTGGCAAAGTCGTGGCAAAGTACTGAAAAGTTGTGGCAAAGTGCTGAAAAGTGTGGCAAAGTACTGAAAAGTTGTGGCAAAGTGCTGAAAAGTGTGGCAAAGTACTGAAAAGTTGTGGCAAAGTGCTGAAAAGTAGTGGCAAAGTACTGAAAAGTCGTGGCAAAGTCGTGGCAAAGTACTGAAAAGTGTGGCAAAGTACTGAAAAGTTGTGGCGAAGTGCTGAAAAGTCGTGGCAAAGTACTGAAAAGTGTGGCAAAGTACTGAAAAGTTGTGGCGAAGTGCTGAAAAGTCGAGGCAAAGTACTGAAAAGTGTGGCAAAGTACTGAAAAGTTGTGGCAAAGTGCTGAAAAGTGTGGCAAAGTACTGAAAAGTTGTGGTAAAGTGCTGAAAAGTAGTGGCAAAGTACTGAAAAGTCGAGGCAAAGTCGTGGCAAAGTACTGAAAAGTGAGGCAAAGTACTGAAAAGTTGTGGCGAAGTGCTGAAAAGTCGTGGCAAAGTACTGAAAAGTGTGGCAAAGTACTGAAAAGTTTTGGCGAAGTCGTGGCAAAGTACTGAAAAGAGTGGCAAAGTGCTGCAAAGTCGTGGCAAAGAACTAAAAAGTGTGGCAAAGTACTGAAAAGTTGTGGCAAAGTGCTGAAAAGTGTGGCAAAGTGCTGCAAAGTCGTGGCAAAGTACTGAAAAGTGTGGCAAAGTACTGAAAAGTTGTGGCAAAGTGCTGAAAAGTGTGGCAAAGTACTGAAAAGTAGTGGCGAAGTGCTGAAAAGTGTGGCAAAGTACTGAAAAGTTGTGGCAAAGTGCTGAAAAGTGTGGCAAATTACTGAAAAGTTGTGGCAAAGTGC
This sequence comes from Saccoglossus kowalevskii, assembly GCF_978046115.1. Taxonomy (NCBI): domain Eukaryota; kingdom Metazoa; phylum Hemichordata; class Enteropneusta; family Harrimaniidae; genus Saccoglossus; species Saccoglossus kowalevskii. Next base: position 398,800 of record NW_028188622.1, on the reverse strand, counting down.
TGAAAAGTAGTGGGAAAGTACTGAAAAGTCGTGGCAAAGTACTGAAAAGTGTGGCAAAGTACTGAAGAGTTGTGGCAAAGTCGTGGCAAAGTACTGAAAAAAGTGGCAAAGTGCTGCAAAGTCGTGGCAAAGTACTGAAAAGTGTGGCAAAGTACTGAAAAGTTGTGGCAAAGTGCTGAAAAGTGTGGCAAAGTGCTGCAAAGTCGTGGCAAAGTACTGAAAAGTGTGGCAAAGAACTGAAAAGTTGTGGCAAAGTGCTGAAAAGTGTGGCAAAGTAATGAAAAGTTGTGGCAAAGTGCTGAAAAGTGTGGCAAAGTGCTGCAAAGCGTGGCAAAGTACTGAAAAGTTTGGCAAAGTAAAGAAAAGTTGTGGAAAAGTGCTGAAAAGTGTGGCAAAGTACTGAAAAGTTGTGGCGAAGTGCTGAAAAGTCGAGGCAAAGTACTGAAAAGAGTGGCAAAGTACTGAAGAGTTGTGGCAAAGTGCTGAAAAGTGTGGCAAAGTACTGAAAAGTTGTGGCAAAGTGCTGAAAAGTCGTGGCAAAGTACTGAAAAGTGTGGCAAAGTACTGAAAAGTTGAGGCGAAGTCGTGGCAAAGTACTGAAAAGAGTGGCAAAGTGCTGCAAAGTCGTGGCAAAGTACTGAAAAGTGTGGCAAAGTCTGAAAAGTTGTGGCAAAGTGCTGAAAAGTGTGGCAAAGTACTGAAAAGTTGTGGCAAAGTACTGAAATGTGTGGCAAAGTACTGAAAAGTTGTGGCGAAGTGCTGAAAAGTCGTGGCAAAGTACTGAAAAGTTGTGGCAAAGTGCTGAAAAGTGTGGCAAAGTACTGAAAAGTTGTGGCAAAGTGCTGAAAAGTGTGGCAAAGTTCTGAAAAGTTGTGGCAAAGTGCTGAAAAGTAGTGGCAAAGTACTGAAAAGTCGTGGCAAAGTACTGAAAAGAGTGGCAAAGTACTGAAGAGTTGTGGCAAAGTCGTGGCAAAGTACTGAAAAAAGTGGCAAAGTGCTGCAAAGTCGTGGCAAAGTACTGATAAGTGTGGCAAAGTACTGAAAAGTTGTGGCAAAGTGCTGAAAAGTGTGGCAAATTACTGAAAAGTTGTGGCAAAGTGCTGAAAAGTAGTGGGAAAGTACTGAAAAGTCGTGGCAAAGTACTGAAAAGTGTGGCAAAGTACTGAAGAGTTGTGGCAAAGTCGTGGCAAAGTACTGAAAAAAGTGGCAAAGTGCTGCAAAGTCGTGGCAAAGTACTGAAAAGTGTGGCAAAGTACTGAAAAGTTGTGGCAAAGTGCTGAAAAGTGTGGCAAAGTGCTGCAAAGTCGTGGCAAAGTACTGAAAAGTGTGGCAAAGAACTGAAAAGTTGTGGCAAAGTGCTGAAAAGTGTGGCAAAGTAATGAAAAGTTGTGGCAAAGTGCTGAAAAGTGTGGCAAAGTGCTGCAAAGCGTGGCAAAGTACTGAAAAGTTTGGCAAAGTAAAGAAAAGTTGTGGAAAAGTGCTGAAAAGTGTGGCAAAGTACTGAAAAGTTGTGGCGAAGTGCTGAAAAGTCGAGGCAAAGTACTGAAAAGAGTGGCAAAGTACTGAAGAGTTGTGGCAAAGTGCTGAAAAGTGTGGCAAAGTACTGAAAAGTTGTGGCAAAGTGCTGAAAAGTCGTGGCAAAGTACTGAAAAGTGTGGCAAAGTACTGAAAAGTTGAGGCGAAGTCGTGGCAAAGTACTGAAAAGAGTGGCAAAGTGCTGCAAAGTCGTGGCAAAGTACTGAAAAGTGTGGCAAAGTCTGAAAAGTTGTGGCAAAGTGCTGAAAAGTGTGGCAAAGTACTGAAAAGTTGTGGCAAAGTACTGAAATGTGTGGCAAAGTACTGAAAAGTTGTGGCGAAGTGCTGAAAAGTCGTGGCAAAGTACTGAAAAGTGTGGCAAAGTACTGAAAAGTTGTGGCAAAGTGCTGAAAAGTGTGGCAAAGTACTGAAAAGTTGTGGCAAAGTGCTGAAAAGTGTGGCAAAGTTCTGAAAAGTTGTGGCAAAGTGCTGAAAAGTAGTGGCAAAGTACTGAAAAGTCGTGGCAAAGTACTGAAAAGAGTGGCAAAGTACTGAAGAGTTGTGGCAAAGTCGTGGCAAAGTACTGAAAAAAGTGGCAAAGTGCTGCAAAGTCGTGGCAAAGTACTGATAAGTGTGGCAAAGTACTGAAAAGTTGTGGCAAAGTGCTGAAAAGTGTGGCAAAGTGCTGCAAAGTCGTGGCAAAGTACTGAAAAGTTGTGGCAAAGTGCTGCAAAGTCGTGGCAAAGTACTGAAAAGTGTGGCAAAGTACTGAAAAGTTGTGGCAAAGTGCTGAAAAGTGTGGCAAAGTACTGAAAAGTTGTGGCAAAGTGCTGAAAAGTGTGGCAAAGTACTGAAAAGTTGTGGCAAAGTTCTGAAAAGTAGTGGCAAAGTACTGAAAAGTCGTGGCAATGTCGTGGCAAAGTACTGAAAAGTGTGGCAAATTACTGAAAAGTTGTGGCGAAGTGCTGAAAAGTCGTGGCAAAGTACTGAAAAGTGTGGCAAAGTACTGAAGAGTTGTGGCAAAGTCGTGGCAAAGTACTGAAAAGAGTGGCAAAGTGCTGCAAAGTCGTGGCAAAGAACTGAAAAGTGTGGCAAAGTAATGAAAAGTTGTGGCAAAGTGCTGAAAAGTGTGGCAAAGTGCTGCAAAGTCGTGGCAAAGTACTGAAAAGTGTGGCAAAGTACTGAAAAGTTGTGGCAAAGTGCTGAAAAGTGTGGCAAAGTACTGAAAAGTAGTGGCGAAGTGCTGAAAAGTCGTGGCAAAGTACTGAAAAGTTGTGGCAAATCGTGGCAAAGTACTGAAAAGAGTGGCAAAGTACTGAAAAGTTGTGGCAAAGTCGTGGCAAAGTACTGAAAAGTTGTGGCAAAGTGCTGAAAAGTGTGGCAAAGTACTGAAAAGTTGTGGCAAAGTGCTGAAAAGTGTGGCAAAGTACTGAAAAGTTGTGGCAAAGTGCTGAAAAGTAGTGGCAAAGTACTGAAAAGTCGTGGCAAAGTCGTGGCAAAGTACTGAAAAGTGTGGCAAAGTACTGAAAAGTTGTGGCGAAGTGCTGAAAAGTCGAGGCAAAATACTGAAAAGTGTGGCAAAGTACTGAAGAGTTGTGGCAAAGTGCTGAAAAGTGTGGCAAAGTACTGAAAAGTTGTGGCAAAGTGCTGAAAAGTGTGGCAAAGTACTGAAAAGTTGTGGTAAAGTGCTGAAAAGTAGTGGCAAAGTACTGAAAAGTCGAGGCAAAGTCGTGGCAAAGTACTGAAAAGTGAGGCAAAGTACTGAAAAGTTGTGGCGAAGTGCTGAAAAGTCGTGGCAAAGTACTGAAAAGTCGTGGCAAAGTACTGAAAAGTTGTGGCAAAATCGTGGCAAAGTACTGAAAAGAGTGGCAAAGTACTGAAAAGTTGTGGCAAAGTCGTGGCAAAGTACTGAAAAGTGTGGCAAAGTACTGAAAAGTTGTGGCGAAGTGCTGAAAAGTCGTGGCAAAGTACTGAAAAGTGTGGCAAAGTACTGAAAAGTTGTGGCAAAGTGCTGAAAAGTGTGGCAAAGTACTGAAAAGTTGTGGCAAAGTGCTGAAAAGTGTGGCAAAGTACTGAAAAGTTGTGGCAAAGTTCTGAAAAGTATGACAAAGTACTGAAAAGTCGTGGCAAAGTACTGAAAAGAGTGGCAAAGTACTGCAAAGTCGTGGCAAAGTAGTGGCAAAGTGTGGCAAAGTACTGAAAAGTTGTGGCAAAGTGCTGAAAAGTGTGGCAAAGTGCTGCAAAGTCGTGGCAAAGTGCTGAAAAGTGTGGCAAAGTACTGAAAAGTTGTGGCAAAGTGCTGAAAAGTGTGGCAAAGTACTGAAAAGTAGTGGCGAAGTGCTGAAAAGTCGTGGCAAAGTACTGAAAAATGTGGCAAAGTACTGAAAAGTTGTGGCAAAGTATTGAAAAGCGTGGCAAAGTACTGAAAAGTTGTGGCAAAGTCGTGGCAAATTACTGAAAAGTGTGGCAATGTACTGAAAAGTTGTGGCGAAGTGCTGAAAAGTCGTGGCAATGTACTGAAAAGTGTGGCAAAGTACTGAAAAGTTGTGGCAAAGTGCTGAAAAGTGTGGCAAAGTACTGAAAAGTTGTGGCAAAGTGCTGAAAAGTGTGGCAAAGTACTGAAAAGTTGTGGCAAAGTGCTGAAAAGTAGTGGCAAAGTACTGAAAAGTCGTGGCAAAGTCGTGGCTAAGTACTGAAAAGTGTGGCAAAGTAGTGAAAAGTTATGGCGAAGTGCTGAAAAGTCATGGCAAAGTACTGAAAAGTGTGGCAAAGTACTGAAGAGTTGTGGCAAAGTCGTGGCAAAGTACTGAAAAGAGTGGCAAAGTGCTGCAAAGTCGTGGCAAAGTACTGAAAAGTGTGGCAAAGTACTGAAAAATTGTGGCAAAGTGCTGAAAAGTGTGTCAAAGTGCTGCAAAGTCGTGGCAAAGTACTGAAAAGTGTGGCAAAGTACTGAAAAATTTTGGCAAAGTGCTGAAAAGTGTGGCAAAGTACAGAAAAGTTGTGGCAAAGTGCTGAAAAGTGTGGCAAAGTACTGAAAAGTTGTGGCAAAGTGCTGAAAAGTGTGGCAAAGTACTGAAAAGTTGTGGCAAAGTGCTGAAAAGTAGTGGCAAAGTACTGAAAAGTCGTGGCAAAGTACTGAAAAGAGTGGCAAAGTACTGCAAAGTCGTGGCAAAGTCGTGGCAAAGTGTGGCAAAGTACTGAAAAGTGTGGCAATGTACTGAAAAGTTGTGGCGAAGTGCTGAAAAGTCGTGGCAATGTACTGAAAAGTGTGGCAAAGTACTGAAAAGTTGTGGCAAAGTGATGAAAAGTGTGGCAAAGTACTGAAAAGTCGTGGCAAAGTGCTGAAAAGTGTGGCAAAGTACTGAAAAGTTGTGGCAAAGTGCTGAAAAGTGTGGCAAAGTACTGAAAAGTTGTGGCAAAGTGCTGAAAAGTAGTGGCAAAGTACTGAAAAGTCGTGGCAAAGTCGTGGCAAAGTACTGAAAAGTGTGGCAAAGTACTGAAAAGTTGTGGCGAAGTGCTGAAAAGTCGTGGCAAAGTACTGAAAAGTGTGGCAAAGTACTGAAGAGTTGTGGCAAAGTCGTGGCAAAGTACTGAAAAGAGTGGCAAAGTGCTGCAAAGTCGTGGCAAAGTACTGAAAAGTGTGGCAAAGTACTGAAAAGTTGTGGCAAAGTGCTGAAAAGTGTGGCAAAGTGCTGCAAAGTCGTGGCAAAGTACTGAAAAGTGTGGCAAAGTACTGAAAAATTTTGGCAAAGTGCTGAAAAGTGTGGCAAAGTACAGAAAAGTTGTGGCAAAGTGCTGAAAAGTGTGGCAAAGTGCTGCAAAGTCGTGGCAAAGTACTGAAAAGTGTGGCAAAGTAAAGAAAAGTTGTGGCAAAGTGCTGAAAAGTAGTGGCAAAGTACTGAAAAGTCGTGGCAAAGTCGTGGCAAAGTACTGAAAATGTGGCAAAGTACTGAAAAGTTGTGGCAAGTCGTGGCAAAGTACTGAAAAGAGTGGCAAAGTGCTGCAAAGTCGTGGCAAAGTACTGAAAAGTCGTGGCAAAGTCGTGGCAAAGTACTGAAAAGTGTGGCAAAGTAGTGAAAAGTTATGGCGAAGTGCTGAAAAGTCGTGGCAAAGTACTGAAAAGTGTGGCAAAGTACTGAAGAGTTGTGGCAAAGTCGTGGCAAAGTACTGAAAAGAGTGGCAAAGTGCTGCAAAGTCGTGGCAAAGTACTGAAAAGTGTGGCAAAGTACTGAAAAATTGTGGCAAAGTGCTGAAAAGTGTGTCAAAGTGCTGCAAAGTCGTGGCAAAGTACTGAAAAGTGTGGCAAAGTACTGAAAAAATTTGGCAAAGTGCTGAAAAGTGTGGCAAAGTACAGAAAAGTTGTGGCAAAGTGCTGAAAAGTGTGGCAAAGTACTGAAAAGTTGTGGCAAAGTGCTGAAAAGTGTGGCAAAGTACTGAAAAGTTGTGGCAAAGTGCTGAAAAGTAGTGGCAAAGTACTGAAAAGTCGTGGCAAAGTACTGAAAAGAGTGGCAAAGTACTGCAAAGTCGTGGCAAAGTCGTGGCAAAGTGTGGCAAAGTACTGAAAAGTGTGGCAATGTACTGAAAAGTTGTGGCGAAGTGCTGAAAAGTCGTGGCAATGTACTGAAAAGTGTGGCAAAGTACTGAAAAGTTGTGGCAAAGTGATGAAAAGTGTGGCAAAGTACTGAAAAGTCGTGGCAAAGTGCTGAAAAGTGTGGCAAAGTACTGAAAAGTTGTGGCAAAGTGCTGAAAAGTGTGGCAAAGTACTGAAAAGTGTGGCAAAGTGCTGAAAAGTAGTGGCAAAGTACTGAAAAGTCGTGGCAAAGTCGTGGCAAAGTACTGAAAAGTGTGGCAAAGTACTGAAAAGTTGTGGCGAAGTGCTGAAAAGTCGTGGCAAAGTACTGAAAAGTGTGGCAAAGTACTGAAGAGTTGTGGCAAAGTCGTGGCAAAGTACTGAAAAGAGTGGCAAAGTGCTGCAAAGTCGTGGCAAAGTACTGAAAAGTGTGGCAAAGTACTGAAAAGTTGTGGCAAAGTGCTGAAAAGTGTGGTAAAGTGCTGCAAAGTCGTGGCAAAGTACTGAAAAGTGTGGCAAAGTACTGAAAAATTTTGGCAAAGTGCTGAAAAGTGTGGCAAAGTACAGAAAAGTTGTGGCAAAGTGCTGAAAAGTGTGGCAAAGTGCTGCAAAGTCGTGGCAAAGTACTGAAAAGTGTGGCAAAGTAAAGAAAAGTTGTGGCAAAGTGCTGAAAAGTGTGGCAAAGTACTGAAAAGTTGTGGCAAAGTGCTGAAAAGTAGTGGCAAAGTACTGAAAAGTCGTGGCAAAGTCGTGGCAAAGTACTGAAAATGTGGCAAAGTACTGAAAAGTTGTGGCAAGTCGTGGCAAAGTACTGAAAAGAGTGGCAAAGTGCTGCAAAGTCGTGGCAAAGTACTGAAAAGTCGTGGCAAAGTACTGAAAAGAGTGGCAAAGTACTGCAAAGTCGTGGCAAAGTCGTGGCAAAGTGTGGCAAAGTACTGAAAAGTGTGGCAATGTACTGAAAAGTTGTGGCGAAGTGCTGAAAAGTCGTGGCAATGTACTGAAAAGTGTGGCAAAGTACTGAAAAGTTGTGGCAAAGTGATGAAAAGTGTGACAAAGTACTGAAAAGTCGTGGCAAACTGCTGAAAAGTGTGGCAAAGTACTGAAAAGTTGTGGCAAAGTGCTGAAAAGTGTGGCAAAGTACTGAAAAGTTGTGGCAAAGTGCTGAAAAGTAGTGGCAAAGTACTGAAAAGTCGTGGCAAAGTCGTGGCAAAGTACTGAAAAGTGTGGCAAAGTACTGAAAAGTTGTGGCGAAGTGCTGAAAAGTCGTGGCAAAGTACTGAAAAGTGTGGCAAAGTACTGAAGAGTTGTGGCAAAGTCGTGGCAAAGTACTGAAAAGAGTGGCAAAGTGCTGCAAAGTTGTGGCAAAGTCCTGGCAAAGTACTGAAAAGTGTGGCAAAGTACTGAAAAGTTGTGGCGAAGTGCTGAAAAGTCGTGGCAAAGTACTGAAAAGTTGTGGCAAAGTGCTGAAAAGTGTGGCAAAGTAATGAAAAGTTGTGGCAAAGTGCTGAAAAGTATGACAAAGTACTGAAAAGTCGTGGCAAAGTACTGAAAAGAGTGGCAAAGTACTGCAAAGTCGTGGCAAAGTCGTGGCAAAGTGTGGCAAAGTACTGAAAAGTTGTGGCAAAGTGCTGAAAAGTGTGGCAAAGTGCTGCAAAGTCGTGGCAAAGTGCTGAAAAGTGTGGCAAAGTACTAAAAAGTTGTGGCAAAGTGCTGAAAAGTGTGGCAAAGTACTGAAAAGTAGTGGCGAAGTGCTGAAAAGTCGTGGCAAAGTACTGAAAAGTGAAGCAAAGTACTGAAAAGTTGTGGCAAAGTCGTGGCAAAGTACTGAAAAGTGTGGCAAAGTACTGAAAAGTTGTGGCAAAGTCGTGGCAAAGTACTGAAAAGTGTGGCAAAGTACTGAAAAATGTTGGCAAAGTGCTGAAAAGTGTGGCAAAGTACTGAAAAGTTGTGGCAAAGTGCTGAAAAGTGTGGCAAAGTACTGAAAAGTGTGGCAAAGTGCTGAAAAGTAGTGGCAAAGTACTGAAAAGTCGTGGCAAAGTCGTGGCAAAGTACTGAAAAGTGTGGCAAAGTACTGAAAAGTTGTGGCGAAGTGCTGAAAAGTCGTGGCAAAGTACTGAAAAGTGTGGCAAAGTACTGAAGAGTTGTGGCAAAGTCGTGGCAAAGTACTGAAAAGAGTGGCAAAGTGCTGCAAAGTCGTGGCAAAGTACTGAAAAGTGTGGCAAAGTACTGAAAAGTTGTGGCAAAGTGCTGAAAAGTGTGGTAAAGTGCTGCAAAGTCGTGGCAAAGTACTGAAAAGTGTGGCAAAGTACTGAAAAATTTTGGCAAAGTGCTGAAAAGTGTGGCAAAGTACAGAAAAGTTGTGGCAAAGTGCTGAAAAGTGTGGCAAAGTGCTGCAAAGTCGTGGCAAAGTACTGAAAAGTGTGGCAAAGTAAAGAAAAGTTGTGGCAAAGTGCTGAAAAGTGTGGCAAAGTACTGAAAAGTTGTGGCAAAGTGCTGAAAAGTAGTGGCAAAGTACTGAAAAGTCGTGGCAAAGTCGTGGCAAAGTACTGAAAATGTGGCAAAGTACTGACAAGTTGTGGCAAGTCGTGGCAAAGTACTGAAAAGAGTGGCAAAGTGCTGCAAAGTCGTGGCAAAGTACTGAAAAGTCGTGGCAAAGTACTGAAAAGAGTGGCAAAGTACTGCAAAGTCGTGGCAAAGTCGTGGCAAAGTGTGGCAAAGTACTGAAAAGTGTGGCAATGTACTGAAAAGTTGTGGCGAAGTGCTGAAAAGTCGTGGCAATGTACTGAAAAGTGTGGCAAAGTACTGAAAAGTTGTGGCAAAGTGATGAAAAGTGTGACAAAGTACTGAAAAGTCGTGGCAAAGTGCTGAAAAGTGTGGCAAAGTACTGAAAAGTTGTGGCAAAGTGCTGAAAAGTGTGGCAAAGTACTGAAAAGTTGTGGCAAAGTGCTGAAAAGTAGTGGCAAAGTACTGAAAAGTCGTGGCAAAGTCGTGGCAAAGTACTGAAAAGTGTGGCAAAGTACTGAAAAGTTGTGGCGAAGTGCTGAAAAGTCGTGGCAAAGTACTGAAAAGTGTGGCAAAGTACTGAAGAGTTGTGGCAAAGTCGTGGCAAAGTACTGAAAAGAGTGGCAAAGTGCTGCAAAGTTGTGGCAAAGTCGTGGCAAAGTACTGAAAAGTGTGGCAAAGTACTGAAAAGTTGTGGCGAAGTGCTGAAAAGTCGTGGCAAAGTACTGAAAAGTTGTGGCAAAGTGCTGAAAAGTGTGGCAAAGTAATGAAAAGTTGTGGCAAAGTGCTGAAAAGTATGACAAAGTACTGAAAAGTCGTGGCAAAGTACTGAAAAGAGTGGCAAAGTACTGCAAAGTCGTGGCAAAGTCGTGGCAAAGTGTGGCAAAGTACTGAAAAGTTGTGGCAAAGTGCTGAAAAGTGTGGCAAAGTGCTGCAAAGTCGTGGCAAAGTGCTGAAAAGTGTGGCAAAGTACTAAAAAGTTGTGGCAAAGTGCTGAAAAGTGTGGCAAAGTACTGAAAAGTAGTGGCGAAGTGCTGAAAAGTCGTGGCAAAGTACTGAAAAGTGAAGCAAAGTACTGAAAAGTTGTGGCAAAGTCGTGGCAAAGTACTGAAAAGTGTGGCAAAGTACTGAAAAGTTGTGGCAAAGTCGTGGCAAAGTACTGAAAAGTGTGGCAAAGTACTGAAAAATTTTGGCAAAGTGCTGAAAAGTGTGGCAAAGTACAGAAAAGTTGTGGCAAAGTGCTGAAAAGTGTGGCAAAGTGCTGCAAAGTCGTGGCAAAGTACTGAAAAGTGTGGCAAAGTAAAGAAAAGTTGTGGCAAAGTGCTGAAAAGTAGTGGCAAAGTACTGAAAAGTCGTGGCAAAGTCGTGGCAAAGTACTGAAAATGTGGCAAAGTACTGAAAAGTTGTGGCAAGTCGTGGCAAAGTACTGAAAAGAGTGGCAAAGTGCTGCAAAGTCGTGGCAAAGTACTGAAAAGTCGTGGCAAAGTCGTGGCAAAGTACTGAAAAGTGTGGCAAAGTAGTGAAAAGTTATGGCGAAGTGCTGAAAAGTCGTGGCAAAGTACTGAAAAGTGTGGCAAAGTACTGAAGAGTTGTGGCAAAGTCGTGGCAAAGTACTGAAAAGAGTGGCAAAGTGCTGCAAAGTCGTGGCAAAGTACTGAAAAGTGTGGCAAAGTACTGAAAAATTGTGGCAAAGTGCTGAAAAGTGTGTCAAAGTGCTGCAAAGTCGTGGCAAAGTACTGAAAAGTGTGGCAAAGTACTGAAAAATTTTGGCAAAGTGCTGAAAAGTGTGGCAAAGTACAGAAAAGTTGTGGCAAAGTGCTGAAAAGTGTGGCAAAGTACTGAAAAGTTGTGGCAAAGTGCTGAAAAGTGTGGCAAAGTACTGAAAAGTTGTGGCAAAGTGCTGAAAAGTAGTGGCAAAGTACTGAAAAGTCGTGGCAAAGTACTGAAAAGAGTGGCAAAGTACTGCAAAGTCGTGGCAAAGTCGTGGCAAAGTGTGGCAAAGTACTGAAAAGTGTGGCAATGTACTGAAAAGTTGTGGCGAAGTGCTGAAAAGTCGTGGCAATGTACTGAAAAGTGTGGCAAAGTACTGAAAAGTTGTGGCAAAGTGATGAAAAGTGTGGCAAAGTACTGAAAAGTCGTGGCAAAGTGCTGAAAAGTGTGGCAAAGTACTGAAAAGTTGTGGCAAAGTGCTGAAAAGTGTGGCAAAGTACTGAAAAGTGTGGCAAAGTGCTGAAAAGTAGTGGCAAAGTACTGAAAAGTCGTGGCAAAGTCGTGGCAAAGTACTGAAAAGTGTGGCAAAGTACTGAAAAGTTGTGGCGAAGTGCTGAAAAGTCGTGGCAAAGTACTGAAAAGTGTGGCAAAGTACTGAAGAGTTGTGGCAAAGTCGTGGCAAAGTACTGAAAAGAGTGGCAAAGTGCTGCAAAGTCGTGGCAAAGTACTGAAAAGTGTGGCAAAGTACTGAAAAGTTGTGGCAAAGTGCTGAAAAGTGTGGTAAAGTGCTGCAAAGTCGTGGCAAAGTACTGAAAAGTGTGGCAAAGTACTGAAAAATTTTGGCAAAGTGCTGAAAAGTGTGGCAAAGTACAGAAAAGTTGTGGCAAAGTGCTGAAAAGTGTGGCAAAGTGCTGCAAAGTCGTGGCAAAGTACTGAAAAGTGTGGCAAAGTAAAGAAAAGTTGTGGCAAAGTGCTGAAAAGTGTGGCAAAGTACTGAAAAGTTGTGACAAAGTGCTGAAAAGTAGTGGCAAAGTACTGAAAAGTCGTGGCAAAGTCGTGGCAAAGTACTGAAAATGTGGCAAAGTACTGAAAAGTTGTGGCAAGTCGTGGCAAAGTACTGAAAAGAGTGGCAAAGTGCTGCAAAGTCGTGGCAAAGTACTGAAAAGTCGTGGCAAAGTACTGAAAAGAGTGGCAAAGTACTGCAAAGTCGTGGCAAAGTCGTGGCAAAGTGTGGCAAAGTACTGAAAAGTGTGGCAATGTACTGAAAAGTTGTGGCGAAGTGCTGAAAAGTCGTGGCAATGTACTGAAAAGTGTGGCAAAGTACTGAAAAGTTGTGGCAAAGTGATGAAAAGTGTGACAAAGTACTGAAAAGTCGTGGCAAAGTGCTGAAAAGTGTGGCAAAGTACTGAAAAGTTGTGGCAAAGTGCTGAAAAGTGTGGCAAAGTACTGAAAAGTTGTGGCAAAGTGCTGAAAAGTAGTGGCAAAGTACTGAAAAGTCGTGGCAAAGTCGTGGCAAAGTACTGAAAAGTGTGGCAAAGTACTGAAAAGTTGTGGCGAAGTGCTGAAAAGTCGTGGCAAAGTACTGAAAAGTGTGGCAAAGTACTGAAGAGTTGTGGCAAAGTCGTGGCAAAGTACTGAAAAGAGTGGCAAAGTGCTGCAAAGTTGTGGCAAAGTCGTGGCAAAGTACTGAAAAGTGTGGCAAAGTACTGAAAAGTTGTGGCGAAGTGCTGAAAAGTCGTGGCAAAGTACTGAAAAGTTGTGGCAAAGTGCTGAAAAGTGTGGCAAAGTACTGAAAAGTTGTGGCAAAGTGCTGAAAAGTATGACAAAGTACTGAAAAGTCGTGGCAAAGTACTGAAAAGAGTGGCAAAGTACTGCAAAGTCGTGGCAAAGTCGTGGCAAAGTCGTGGCAAAGTGTGGCAAAGTACTGAAAAGTTGTGGCAAAGTGCTGAAAAGTGTGGCAAAGTGCTGCAAAGTCGTGGCAAAGTGCTGAAAAGTGTGGCAAAGTACTAAAAAGTTGTGGCAAAGTGCTGAAAAGTGTGGCAAAGTACTGAAAAGTAGTGGCGAAGTGCTGAAAAGTCGTGGCAAAGTACTGAAAAGTGAAGCAAAGTACTGAAAAGTTGTGGCAAAGTCGTGGCAAAGTACTGAAAAGTGTGGCAAAGTACTGAAAAGTTGTGGCAAAGTCGTGGCAAATTACTGAAAAGTGTGGCAATGTACTGAAAAGTTGTGGCAAAGTGCTGAAAAGTCGTGGCAATGTACTGAAAAGTGTGGCAAAGTACTGAAAAGTTGTGGCAAAGTGCTGAAAAGTGTGGCAAAGTACTGAAAAGTTGTGGCAAAGTGCTGAAAAGTGTGGCAAAGTACTGAAAAGTTGTGGGAAAGTGCTGAAAAGTAGTGGCAAAGTACTGAAAAGTCGTGGCAAAGTCGTGGCAAAGTACTGAAAAGTGTGGCAAAGTAGTGAAAAGTTGTGGCGAAGTGCTGAAAAGTCGTGGCAAAGTACTGAAAAGTGTGGCAAAGTACTGAAGAGTTGTGGCAAAGTCGTGGCAAAGTACTGAAAAGAGTGGCAAAGTGCTGAAAAGTGTGGCAAAGTACTGAAAAGTTGTGGCAAAGTGCTGAAAAGTAGTGGCAAAGTACTGAAAAGTCGTGGCAAAGTACTGAAAAGAGTGGCAAAGTACTGCAAAGTCGTGGCAAAGTCGTGGCAAAGTGTGGCAAAGTACTGAAAAGTGTGGCAATGTACTGAAAAGTTGTGGCGAAGTGCTGAAAAGTCGTGGCAATGTACTGAAAAGTGTGGCAAAGTACAGAAAAGTTGTGGCAAAGTGATGAAAAGTGTGGCAAAGTTCTGCAAAGTCGTGGCAAAGTACTGAAAAGTGTGGCAAAGTAAAGAACAGTTGTGGCAATGTGCTGAAAAGTGTGGCAAAGTACTGAAAAGTTGTGGCAAAGTGCTGAAAAGTAGTGGCAAAGTTCTGAAAAGTCGTGGCAAAGTCGTTGCAAAGTACTGAAAATGTGGCAAAGTACTGAAAAGTTGTGGCGAAGTGCTGAAAAGTCGAGGCAAAGTACTGAAAAGTGTGGCAAAGTACTGAAAAGTTGTGGCAAAGTCGTGGCTAAGTACTGAAAAGAGTGGCAAAGTACTGAAAAGTCGTGGCAAAGTACTGAAAAGTGTGGCAAAGTACTGAAGAGTTGTGGCAAAGTCGTGGCAAAGTACTGAAAAGAGTGGCAAAGTGCTGCAAAGTCGTGGCAAAGTACTGAAAAGTGTGGCAAAGTCTGAAAAGTTGTGGCAAAGTGCTGAAAAGTGTGGCAGAGTACTGAAAAGTTGTGGCAAAGTACTGCAAAGTCGTGGCAAAGTCGTGGCAAAGTGTGGCAAAGTACTGAAAAGTGTGGCAATGTACTGAAAAGTTGTGGCGAAGTGCTGAAAAGTCGTGGCAATGTACTGAAAAGTGTGGCAAAGTACAGAAAAGTTGTGGCAAAGTGATGAAAAGTGTGGCAAAGTTCTGCAAAGTCGTGGCAAAGTACTGAAAAGTGTGGCAAAGTAAAGAAAAGTTGTGGCAATGTGCTGAAAAGTGTGGCAAAGTACTGAAAAGTTGTGGCAAAGTGCTGAAAAGTAGTGGCAAAGTTCTGAAAAGTCGTGGCAAAGTCGTTGCAAAGTACTGAAAATGTGGCAAAGTACTGAAAAGTTGTGGCGAAGTGCTGAAAAGTCGAGGCAAAGTACTGAAAAGTGTGGCAAAGTACTGAAAAGTTGTGGCAAAGTCGTGGCTAAGTACTGAAAAGAGTGGCAAAGTACTGAAAAGTCGTGGCAAAGTACTGAAAAGTGTGGCAAAGTACTGAAGAGTTGTGGCAAAGTCGTGGCAAAGTACTGAAAAGAGTGGCAAAGTGCTGCAAAGTCGTGGCAAAGTACTGAAAAGTGTGGCAAAGTCTGAAAAGTTGTGGCAAAGTGCTGAAAAGTGTGGCAGAGTACTGAAAAGTTGTGGCAAAGTACTGAAATGTGTGGCAAAGTACTGAAAAGTTGTGGCGAAGTGCTGAAAAGTCGTGGCAAAGTACTGAAAAGTGTGGCAAAGTACTGAAAAGTTGTGGCAAAGTGCTGAAAAGTGTGGCAAAGTACTGAAAAGTTGTGGCAAAGTGCTGAAAAGTGTGGCAAAGTTCTGAAAAGTTGTGGCAAAGTGCTGAAAAGTAGTGGCAAAGTACTGAAAAGTCGTGGCAAAGTACTGAAAAGTGTGGCAAAGTACTGAAGAGTTGTGGCAAAGTCGTGGCAAAGTACTGAAAAAAGTGGCAAAGTGGTGCAAAGTCGTGGCAAAGTACTGAAAAGTGTGGCAAAGTACTGAAAAGTTGTGGCAAAGTGCTGAAAAGTGTGGCAAAGTGCTGCAAAGTCGTGGCAAAGTACTGAAAAGTGTGGCAAAGTACTGAAAAGTTGTGGCAAAGTGCTGAAAAGTGTGGCAAAGTAATGAAAAGTTGTGGCAAAGTGCTGAAAAGTGTGGCAAAGTGCTGCAAAGCGTGGCAAAGTACTGAAAAGTTTGGCAAAGTAAAGAAAAGTTGTGGCAAAGTGTGGCAAAGTACTGAAAAGTTGTGGCAAAGTCGTGGCAAAGTACTGAAAAGTGTGGCAAAGTACTGAAAAGTTGTGGCGAAGTGCTGAAAAGTCGTGACAAAGTACTGAAAAGTGTGGCAAAGTACTGAAAAGTTGTGGCAAAGTGCTGAAAAGTGTGGCAAAGTACTGAAAAGTTGTGGCAAAGTGCTGAAAAGTGTGGCAAAGTACTGAAAAGTTGTGGCAAAGTGCTGAAAAGTATGACAAAGTACTGAAAAGTCGTGGCAAAGTACTGAAAAGAGTGGCAAAGTACTGCAAAGTCGTGGCAAAGTCGTGGCAAAGTACTGAAAAGTCGTGGCAAAGTCGTGGCAAAGTACTGAAAAGTGTGGCAAAGTACTGAAAAGTTGTGGCGAAGTGCTGAAAAGTCGAGGCAAAGTACTGAAAAGAGTGGCAAAGTACTGAAGAGTTGTGGCAAAGTTCTGAAAAGTGTGGCAAAGTACTGAAAAGTTGTGGCAAAGTGCTGAAAAGTCGTGGCAAAGTACTGAAAAGTGTGGCAAAGTACTGAAAAGTTGTGGCGAAGTCGTGGCAAAGTACTGAAAAGAGTGGCAAAGTGCTGCAAAGTCGTGGCAAAGTACTGAAAAGTGTGGCAAAGTCTGAAAAGTTGTGGCAAAGTGCTGAAAAGTGTGGCAAAGTACTGAAAAGTTGTGGCAAAGTACTGAAATGTGTGGCAAAGTACTGAAAAGTTGTGGCGAAGTGCTGAAAAGTCGTGGCAAAGTACTGAAAAGTGTGGCAAAGTACTGAAAAGTTGTGGCAAAGTGCTGAAAAGTGTGGCAAAGTACTGAAAAGTTGTGGCAAAGTGCTGAAAAGTGTGGCAAAGTTCTGAAAAGTTGTGGCAAAGTGCTGAAAAGTAGTGGCAAAGTACTGAAAAGTCGTGGCAAAGTACTGAAAAGTGTGGCAAAGTACTGAAGAGTTGTGGCAAAGTCGTGGCAAAGTACTGATAAGTGTGGCAAAGTACTGAAAAGTTGTGGCAAAGTGCTGAAAAGTGTGGCAAAGTGCTGCAAAGTCGTGGCAAAGTACTGATAAGTGTGGCAAAGTACTGAAAAGTTGTGGCAAAGTGCTGAAAAGTGTGGCAAAGTGCTGCAAAGTCGTGGCAAAGTACTGAAAAGTTGTGGCAAAGTGCTGCAAAGTCGTGGCAAAGTACTGAAAAGTGTGGCAAAGTACTGAAAAGTTGTGGCAAAGTGCTGAAAAGTGTGGCAAAGTACTGAAAAGTTGTGGCAAAGTGCTGAAAAGTGTGGCAAAGTACTGAAAAGTTGTGGCAAAGTTCTGAAAAGTAGTGGCAAAGTACTGAAAAGTCGTGGCAAAGTCGTGGCAAAGTACTGAAAAGTGTGGCAAATTACTGAAAAGTTGTGGCGAAGTGCTGAAAAGTCGTGGCAAAGTACTGAAAAGTGTGGCAAAGTACTGAAGAGTTGTGGCAAAGTCGTGGCAAAGTACTGAAAAGAGTGGCAAAGTGCTGCAAAGTCGTGGCAAAGAACTGAAAAGTGTGGCAAAGTAATGAAAAGTTGTGGCAAAGTGCTGAAAAGTGTGGCAAAGTGCTGCAAAGTCGTGGCAAAGTACTGAAAAGTGTGGCAAAGTACTGAAAAGTTGTGGCAAAGTGCTGAAAAGTGTGGCAAAGTACTGAAAAGTAGTGGCGAAGTGCTGAAAAGTCGTGGCAAAGTACTGAAAAGTTGTGGCAAATCGTGGCAAAGTACTGAAAAGAGTGGCAAAGTACTGAAAAGTTGTGGCAAAGTCGTGGCAAAGTACTGAAAAGTTGTGGCAAAGTGCTGAAAAGTGTGGCAAAGTACTGAAAAGTTGTGGCAAAGTGCTGAAAAGTGTGGCAAAGTAGTGAAAAGTTGTGGCAAAGTGCTGAAAAGTAGTGGCAAAGTACTGAAAAGTCGTGGCAAAGTCGTGGCAAAGTACTGAAAAGTATGGCAAAGTACTGAAAAGTTGTGGCGAAGTGCTGAAAAGTCGAGGCAAAGTACTGAAAAGTGTGGCAAAGTACTGAAGAGTTGTGGCAAAGTGCTGAAAAGTTTGGCAAAGTACTGAAAAGTTGTGGCAAAGTGCTGAAAAGTGTGGCAAAGTACTGAAAAGTTGTGGTAAAGTGCTGAAAAGTAGTGGCAAAGTACTGAAAAGTCGAGGCAAAGTCGTGGCAAAGTACTGAAAAGTGAGGCAAAGTACTGAAAAGTCGTGGCAAAGTACTGAAAAGTGTGGCAAAGTACTGAAAAGTTGTGGCAAAGTGCTGAAAAGTGTGGCAAAGTACTGAAAAGTAGTGGCGAAGTGCTGAAAAGTCGTGGTAAAGTACTGAAAAGTTGTGGCAAAATCGTGGCAAAGTACTGAAAAGAGTGGCAAAGTACTGAAAAGTTGTGGCAAAGTCGTGGCAAAGTACTGAAAAGTGTGGCAAAGTACTGACAAGTTGTGGCGAAGTGCTGAAAAGTCGTGACAAAGTACTGAAAAGTGTGGCAAAGTACTGAAAAGTTGTGGCAAAGTGCTGAAAAGTGTGGCAAAGTACTGAAAAGTTGTGGCAAAGTGCTGAAAAGTGTGGCAAAGTACTGAAAAGTTGTGGCAAAGTGCTGAAAAGTGTGGCAAAGTACTGAAAAGTTGTGGCAAAGTGCTGAAAAGTATGACAAAGTACTGAAAAGTCGTGGCAAAGTACTGAAAAGAGTGGCAAAGTACTGCAAAGTCGTGGCAAAGTCGTGGCAAAGTGTGGCAAAGTACTGAAAAGTTGTGGCAAAGTGCTGAAAAGTGTGGCAAAGTGCTGCAAGGTCGTGGCAAAGTGCTGAAAAGTGTGGCAAAGTACTGAAAAGTTGTGGCAAAGTGCTGAAAAGTGTGGCAAAGTACTGAAAAGTAGTGGCGAAGTGCTGAAAAGTCGTGGCAAAGTACTGAAAAATGTGGCAAAGTACTGAAAAGTTGTGGCAAAGTATTGAAAAGCGTGGCAAAGTACTGAAAAGTTGTGGCAAAGTCGTGGCAAATTACTGAAAAGTGTGGCAATGTACTGAAAAGTTGTGGCGAAGTGCTGAAAAGTCGTGGCAATGTACTGAAAAGTGTGGCAAAGTACTGAAAAGTTGTGGCAAAGTGCTGAAAAGTGTGGCAAAGTACTGAAAAGTTGTGGCAAAGTGCTGAAAAGTGTGGCAAAGTACTGAAAAGTTGTGGCAAAATGCTGAAAAGTAGTGGCAAAGTACTGAAAAGTCGTGGCAAAGTCGTGGCAAAGTACTGAAAAGTGTGGCAAAGTAGTGAAAAGTTATGGCGAAGTGCTGAAAAGTCGTGGCAAAGTACTGAAAAGTGTGGCAAAGTACTGAAGAGTTGTGGCAAAGTCGTGGCAAAGTACTGAAAAGAATGGCAAAGTGCTGCAAAGTCGTGGCAAAGTACTGAAAAGTGTGGCAAAGTACTGAAAAATTGTGGCAAAGTGCTGAAAAGTGTGTCAAAGTGCTGCAAAGTCGTGGCAAAGTACTGAAAAGTGTGGCAAAGTACTGAAAAATTTTGGCAAAGTGCTGAAAAGTGTGGCAAAGTACAGAAAAGTTGTGGCAAAGTCGTGGCAAATTACTGAAAAGTGTGGCAATGTACTGAAAAGTTGTGGCGAAGTGCTGAAAAGTCGTGGCAATGTACTGAAAAGTGTGGCAAAGTACTGAAAAGTTGTGGCAAAGTGCTGAAAAGTGTGGCAAAGTACTGAAAAGTTGTGGCAAAGTGCTGAAAAGTGTGGCAAAGTACTGAAAAGTTGTGGCAAAATGCTGAAAAGTAGTGGCAAAGTACTGAAAAGTCGTGGCAAAGTCGTGGCAAAGTACTGAAAAGTGTGGCAAAGTAGTGAAAAGTTATGGCGAAGTGCTGAAAAGTCGTGGCAAAGTACTGAAAAGTGTGGCAAAGTACTGAAGAGTTGTGGCAAAGTCGTGGCAAAGTACTGAAAAGAATGGCAAAGTGCTGCAAAGTCGTGGCAAAGTACTGAAAAGTGTGGCAAAGTACTGAAAAATTGTGGCAAAGTGCTGAAAAGTGTGTCAAAGTGCTGCAAAGTCGTGGCAAAGTACTGAAAAGTGTGGCAAAGTACTGAAAAATTTTGGCAAAGTGCTGAAAAGTGTGGCAAAGTACAGAAAAGTTGTGGCAAAGTGCTGAAAAGTGTGGCAAAGTACTGAAAAGTTGTGGCAAAGTGCTGAAAAGTGTGGCAAAGTACTGAAAAGTTGTGGCAAAGTGCTGAAAAGTAGTGGCAAAGTACTGAAAAGTCGTGGCAAAGTACTGAAAAGAGTGGCAAAGTACTGCAAAGTCGTGGCAAAGTCGTGGCAAAGTGTGGCAAAGTACTGAAAAGTGTGGCAATGTACTGAAAAGTTGTGGCGAAGTGCTGAAAAGTCGTGGCAATGTACTGAAAAGTGTGGCAAAGTACTGAAAAGTTGTGGCAAAGTGATGAAAAGTGTGGCAAAGTAATGAAAAGTCGTGGCAAAGTGCTGAAAAGTGTGGCAAAGTACTGAAAAGTTGTGGCAAAGTGCTGAAAAGTGTGGCAAAGTACTGAAAAGTTGTGGCAAAGTGCTGAAAAGTAGTGGCAAAGTACTGAAAAGTCGTGGCAAAGTCGTGGCAAAGTACTGAAAAGTGTGGCAAAGTACTGACAAGTTGTGGCGAAGTGCTGAAAAGTCGTGGCAAAGTACTGAAAAGTGTGGCAAAGTACTGAAGAGTTGTGGCAAAGTCGTGGCAAAGTACTGAAAAGAGTGGCAAAGTGCGGCAAAGTCGTGGCAAAGTACTGAAAAGTGTGGCAAAGTACTGAAAAGTTGTGGCAAAGTGCTGAAAAGTGTGGCAAAGTGCTGCAAAGTCGTGGCAAAGTACTGAAAAGTGTGGCAAAGTACTGAAAAATTTTGGCAAAGTGCTGAAAAGTGTGGCAAAGTACAGAAAAGTGGTGGCAAAGTGCTGAAAAGTGTGGCAAAGTGCTGCAAAGTCGTGGCAAAGTACTGAAAAGTGTGGCAAAGTAAAGAAAAGTTGTGGCAAAGTGCTGAAAAGTGTGGCAAAGTACTGAAAAGTTGTGGCAAAGTGCTGAAAAGTAGTGGCAAAGTACTGAAAAGTCGTGGCAAAGTCGTGGCAAAGTACTGAAAATGTGGCAAAGTACTGAAAAGTTGTGGCAAGTCGTGGCAAAGTACTGAAAAGAGTGGCAAAGTGCTGCAAAGTCGTGGCAAAGTACTGAAAAGTCGTGGCAAAGTACTGAAAAGTGTGGCAAAGTACTGAAAAGTAGTGGCGAAGTGCTGAAAAGTCGTGGCAAAGTACTGAAAAATGTGGCAAAGTACTGAAAAGTTGTGGCAAAGTATTGAAAAGCGTGGCAAAGTACTGAAAAGTTGTGGCAAAGTCGTGGCAAATTACAGAAAAGTGTGGCAATGTACTGAAAAGTTGTGGCGAAGTGCTGAAAAGTCGTGGCAATGTACTGAAAAGTGTGGCAAAGTACTGAAAAGTTGTGGCAAAGTGCTGAAAAGTGTGGCAAAGTACTGAAAAGTTGTGGCAAAGTGCTGAAAAGTGTGGCAAAGTACTGAAAAGTTGTGGCAAAGTGCTGAAAAGTAGTGGCAAAGTACTGAAAAGTCGTGGCAAAGTCGTGGCAAAGTACTGAAAAGTGTGGCAAAGTAGTGAAAAGTTATGGCGAAGTGCTGAAAAGTCGTGGCAAAGTACTGAAAAGTGTGGCAAAGTACTGAAGAGTTGTGGCAAAGTCGTGGCAAAGTACTGCAAAGAGTGGCAAAGTGCTGCAAAGTCGTGGCAAAGTACTGAAAAGTGTGGCAAAGTACTGAAAAATTGTGGCAAAGTGCTGAAAAGTGTGTCAAAGTGCTGCAAAGTCGTGGCAAAGTACTGAAAAGTGTGGCAAAGTACTGAAAAATTTTGGCAAAGTGCTGAAAAGTGTGGCAAAGTACAGAAAAGTTGTGGCAAAGTGCTGAAAAGTGTGGCAAAGTACTGAAAAGTTGTGGCAAAGTGCTGAAAAGTGTGGCAAAGTACTGAAAAGTTGTGGCAAAGTGCTGAAAAGTAGTGGCAAAGTACTGAAAAGTCGTGGCAAAGTACTGAAAAGAGTGGCAAAGTACTGCAAAGTCGTGGCAAAGTCGTGGCAAAGTGTGGCAAAGTACTGAAAAGTGTGGCAATGTACTGAAAAGTTGTGGCGAAGTGCTGAAAAGTCGTGGCAATGTACTGAAAAGTGTGGCAAAGTACTGAAAAGTTGTGGCAAAGTGATGAAAAGTGTGGCAAAGTACTGAAAAGTCGTGGCAAAGTGCTGAAAAGTGTGGCAAAGTACTGAAAAGTTGTGGCAAAGTGCTGAAAAGTGTGGCAAAGTACTGAAAAGTTGTGGCAAAGTGCTGAAAAGTAGTGGCAAAGTATTGAAAAGTCGTGGCAAAGTCGTGGCAAAGTACTGAAAAGTGTGGCAAAGTACTGAAAAGTTGTGGCGAAGTGCTGAAAAGTCGTGGCAAAGTACTGAAAAGTGTGGCAAAGTACTGAAGAGTTGTGGCAAAGTCGTGGCAAAGTACTGAAAAGAGTGGCAAAGTGCTGCAAAGTCGTGGCAAAGTACTGAAAAGTGTGGCAAAGTACTGAAAAGTTGTGGCAAAGTGCTGAAAAGTGTGGCAAAGTGCTGCAAAGTCGTGGCAAAGTACTGAAAAGTGTGGCAAAGTACTGAAAAATTTTGGCAAAGTGCTGAAAAGTGTGGCAAAGTACAGAAAAGTTGTGGCAAAGTGCTGAAAAGTGTGGCAAAGTGCTGCAAAGTCGTGGCAAAGTACTGAAAAGTGTGGCAAAGTAAAGAAAAGTTGTGGCAAAGTGCTGAAAAGTGTGGCAAAGTACTGAAAAGTTGTGGCAAAGTGCTGAAAAGTAGTGGCAAAGTACTGAAAAGTCGTGGCAAAGTACTGAAAAGAGTGGCAAAGTGCTGCAAAGTTGTGGCAAAGTCGTGGCAAAGTACTGAAAAGTGTGGCAAAGTACTGAAAATTTTTGGCAAAGTGCTGAAAAGTGTGGCAAAGTACAGAAAAGTTGTGGCAAAGTGCTGAAAAGTGTGGCAAAGTGCTGCAAAGTCGTGGCAAAGTACTGAAAAGTGTGGCAAAGTAAAGAAAAGTTGTGGCAAAGTGCTGAAAAGTGTGGCAAAGTACTGAAAAGTTGTGGCAAAGTGCTGAAAAGTAGTGGCAAAGTACTGAAAAGTCGTGGCAAAGTCGTGGCAAAGTACTGAAAATGTGGCAAAGTACTGAAAAGTTGTGGCAAGTCGTGGCAAAGTACTGAAAAGAGTGGCAAAGTGCTGCAAAGTCGTGGCAAAGTACTGAAAAGTCGTGGCAAAGTACTGAAAAGAGTGGCAAAGTACTGCAAAGTCGTGGCAAAGTGTGGCAAAGTACTGAAAAGTGTGGCAATGTACTGAAAAGTTGTGGCGAAGTGCTGAAAAGTCGTGGCAATGTACTGAAAAGTGTGGCAAAGTACTGAAAAGTTGTGGCAAAGTGATGAAAAGTGTGACAAAGTACTGAAAAGTCGTGGCAAAGTGCTGAAAAGTGTGGCAAAGTACTGAAAAGTTGTGGCAAAGTGCTGAAAAGTAGTGGCAAAGTACTGAAAAGTCGTGGCAAAGTCGTGGCAAAGTACTGAAAAGTGTGGCAAAGTACTGAAAAGTTGTGGCGAAGTGCTGAAAAGTCGTGGCAAAGTACTGAAAAGTGTGGCAAAGTACTGAAGAGTTGTGGCAAAGTCGTGGCAAAGTACTGAAAAGAGTGGCAAAGTGCTGCAAAGTTGTGGCAAAGTCGTGGCAAAGTACTGAAAAGTGTGGCAAAGTACTGAAAAGTTGTGGCGAAGTGCTGAAAAGTCGTGGCAAAGTACTGAAAAGTTGTGGCAAAGTGCTGAAAAGTGTGGCAAAGTACTGAAAAGTTGTGGCAAAGTGCTGAAAAGTATGACAAAGTACTGAAAAGTCTTGGCAAAGTATTGAAAAGAGTGGCAAAGTACTGCAAAGTCGTGGCAAAGTCGTGGCAAAGTGTGGCAAAGTACTGAAAAGTTGTGGCAAAGTGCTGAAAAGTGTGGTAAAGTGCTGCAAAGTCGTGGCAAAGTGCTGAAAAGTGAGGCAAAGTACTGAAAAGTTGTGGCAAAGTGCTGAAAAGTGTGGCAAAGTACTGAAAAGTAGTGGCGAAGTGCTGAAAAGTCGTGGCAAAGTACTGAAAAGTGAAGCAAAGTACTGAAAAGTTGTGGCAAAGTCGTGGCAAAGTACTGAAAAGTGTGGCAAAGTACTGAAAAGTTGTGGCAAAGTCGTGGCAAATTACTGAAAAGTGTGGCAATGTACTGAAAAGTTGTGGCGAAGTGCTGAAAAGTCGTGGCAATGTACTGAAAAGTGTGGCAAAGTACTGAAAAGTTGTGGCAAAGTGCTGAAAAGTGTGGCAAAGTACTGAAAAGTTGTGGCAAAGTGCTGAAAAGTGTGGCAAAGTACTGAAAAGTTGTGGCAAAGTGCTGAAAAGTAGTGGCAAAGTACTGAAAAGTCGTGGCAAAGTCGTGGCAAAGTACTGAAAAGTGTGGCAAAGTAGTGAAAAGTTGTGGCGAAGTGCTGAAAAGTCGTGGAAAAGTACTGAAAAGTGTGGCAAAGTACTGATGAGTTGTGGCAAAGTCGTGGCAAAGTACTGAAAAGAGTGGCAAAGTGCTGAAAAGTTGTGGCAAAGTGCTGAAAAGTAGTGGCAAAGTACTGAAAAGTCGTGGCAAAGTCGTGGCAAAGTACTGAAAATGTGGCAAAGTACTGAAAAGTTGTGGCAAGTCGTGGCAAAGTACTGAAAAGAGTGGCAAAGTGCTGCAAAGTCGTGGCAAAGTACTGAAAAGTCGTGGCAAAGTACTGAAAAGAGTGGCAAAGTACTGCAAAGTCGTGGCAAAGTGTGGCAAAGTACTGAAAAGTGTGGCAATGTACTGAAAAGTTGTGGCGAAGTGCTGAAAAGTCGTGGCAATGTACTGAAAAGTGTGGCAAAGTACTGAAAAGTTGTGGCAAAGTGATGAAAAGTGTGACAAAGTACTGAAAAGTCGTGGCAAAGTGCTGAAAAGTGTGGCAAAGTACTGAAAAGTTGTGGCAAAGTGCTGAAAAGTAGTGGCAAAGTACTGAAAAGTCGTGGCAAAGTCGTGGCAAAGTACTGAAAAGTGTGGCAAAGTACTGAAAAGTTGTGGCGAAGTGCTGAAAAGTCGTGGCAAAGTACTGAAAAGTGTGGCAAAGTACTGAAGAGTTGTGGCAAAGTCGTGGCAAAGTACTGAAAAGAGTGGCAAAGTGCTGCAAAGTTGTGGCAAAGTCGTGGCAAAGTACTGAAAAGTGTGGCAAAGTACTGAAAAGTTGTGGCGAAGTGCTGAAAAGTCGTGGCAAAGTACTGAAAAGTTGTGGCAAAGTGCTGAAAAGTGTGGCAAAGTACTGAAAAGTTGTGGCAAAGTGCTGAAAAGTATGACAAAGTACTGAAAAGTCTTGGCAAAGTATTGAAAAGAGTGGCAAAGTACTGCAAAGTCGTGGCAAAGTCGTGGCAAAGTGTGGCAAAGTACTGAAAAGTTGTGGCAAAGTGCTGAAAAGTGTGGCAAAGTGCTGCAAAGTCGTGGCAAAGTGCTGAAAAGTGAGGCAAAGTACTGAAAAGTTGTGGCAAAGTGCTGAAAAGTGTGGCAAAGTACTGAAAAGTAGTGGCGAAGTGCTGAAAAGTCGTGGCAAAGTACTGAAAAGTGAAGCAAAGTACTGAAAAGTTGTGGCAAAGTCGTGGCAAAGTACTGAAAAGTGTGGCAAAGTACTGAAAAGTTGTGGCAAAGTCGTGGCAAATTACTGAAAAGTGTGGCAATGTACTGAAAAGTTGTGGCGAAGTGCTGAAAAGTCGTGGCAATGTACTGAAAAGTGTGGCAAAGTACTGAAAAGTTGTGGCAAAGTGCTGAAAAGTGTGGCAAAGTACTGAAAAGTTGTGGCAAAGTGCTGAAAAGTGTGGCAAAGTACTGAAAAGTTGTGGCAAAGTGCTGAAAAGTAGTGGCAAAGTACTGAAAAGTCGTGGCAAAGTCGTGGCAAAGTACTGAAAAGTGTGGCAAAGTAGTGAAAAGTTGTGGCGAAGTGCTGAAAAGTCGTGGAAAAGTACTGAAAAGTGTGGCAAAGTACTGATGAGTTGTGGCAAAGTCGTGGCAAAGTACTGAAAAGAGTGGCAAAGTGCTGAAAAGTGTGGCAAAGTACTGAAAAGTTGTGGCAAAGTGCTGAAAGTAGTGGCAAAGTACTGAAAAGTCGTGGCAAAGTACTGAAAAGAGTGGCAAAGTACTGCAAAGTCGTGGCAAAGTCGTGGCAAAGTGTGGCAAAATACTGAAAAGTGTGGCAATGTACTGAAAAGTTGTGGCGAAGTGCTGAAAAGTCGTGGCAATGTACTGAAAAGTGTGGCAAAGTACTGAAAAGTTGTGGCAAAGTGATGAAAAGTGTGGCAAAGTACTGAAAAGTCGTGGCAAAGTGCTGAAAAGTGTGGCAAAGTACTGAAAAGTTGTGGCAAAGTGCTGAAAAGTGTGGCAAAGTACTGAAAAGTTGTGGCAAAGTGCTGAAAAGTAGTGGCAAAGTACTGAAAAGTCGTGGCAAAGTCGTGGCAAAGTACTGAAAAGTGTGGCAAAGTACTGAAAAGTTGTGGCGAAGTGCTGAAAAGTCGTGGCAAAGTACTGAAAAGTGTGGCAAAGTACTGAAGAGTTGTGGCAAAGTCGTGGCAAAGTACTGAAAAGAGTGGCAAAGTGCTGCAAAGTCGTGGCAAAGTACTGACAAGTGTGGCAAAGTACTGAAAAGTTGTGGCAAAGTGCTGAAAAGTGTGGCAAAGTGCTGCAAAGTCGTGGCAAAGTACTGAAAAGTGTGGCAAAGTACTGACAAATTTTAGCAAAGTGCTGAAAAGTGTGGCAAAGTACAGAAAAGTTGTGGCAAAGTGCTGAAAAGTATGACAAAGTACTGAAAAGTCGTGGCAAAGTACTGAAAAGAGTGGCAAAGTACTGCAAAGTCGTGGCAAAGTCGTGGCAAAGTGTGGCAAAGTACTGAAAAGTTGTGGCAAAGTGCTGAAAAGTGTGGCAAAGTGCTGCAAAGTCGTGGCAAAGTGCTGAAAAGTGTGGCAAAGTACAGAAAAGTTGTGGCAAAGTGCTGAAAAGTATGACAAAGTACTGAAAAGTCGTGGCAAAGTACTGAAAAGAGTGGCAAAGTACTGCAAAGTCGTGGCAAAGTCGTGGCAAAGTGTGGCAAAGTACTGAAAAGTTGTGGCAAATGCTGAAAAGTGTGGCAAAGTGCTGCAAAGTCGTGGCAAAGTGCTGAAAAGTGTGGCAAAGTACTGAAAAGTTTTGGCAAAGTGCTGAAAAGTGTGGCAAAGTACTGAAAAGTAGTGGCGAAGTGCTGAAAAGTCGTGGCAAAGTACTTAAAAGTGTGGCAAAGTACTGAAAAGTTTTGGCAAAGTCGTGGCAAAGTACTGAAAAGTGTGGCAAAGTACTGAAAAGTTGTGGCAAAGTTTTGGCAAATTACTGAAAAGTGTGGCAATGTACTGAAAAGTTGTGGCGAAGTGCTGAAAAGTCGTGGCAATGTACTGAAAAGTGTGGCAAAGTACTGAAAAGTTGTGGCAAAGTGCTGAAAAGTGTGGCAAAGTACTGAAAAGTTGTGACAAAGTGCTGAAAAGTGTGGCAAAGAACTGAAAAGTTGTGGCAAAGTGCTGAAAAGTAGTGGCAAAGTACTGAAAAGTCGTGGCAAAGTCGTGGCAAAGTACTGAAAAGTGTGGCAAAGTAGTGAAAAGTTGTGGCGAAGTGCTGAAAAGTCGTGGCAAAGTACTGAAAAGTGTGGCAAAGTACTGAAGAGTTGTGGCAAAGTCGTGGCAAAGTACTGAAAAGAGTGGCAAAGTGCTGCAAAGTCGTGGCAAAGTACTGAAAGTGTGGCAAAGTACTGAAAAATTGTGGCAAAGTGCTGAAAAGTGTGTCAAAGTGCTGCAAAGTCGTGGCAAAGTACTGAAAAGTGTGGCAAAGTACTGAAAAATTGTGGCAAAGTGCTGAAAAGTGTGGCAAAGTACTGAAAAATTTTGGCAAAGTGCTGAAAAGTGTGGCAAAGTACAGAAAAGTTGTGGCAAAGTGCTGAAAAGTGTGGCAAAGTACTGAAAAGTTGTGGCAAAGTGCTGAAAAGTGTGGCAAAGTACTGAAAAGTTGTGGCAAAGTGCTGAAAAGTAGTGGCAAAGTACTGAAAATTCGTGGCAAAGTACTGAAAAGTGTGGCAAAGTACTGAAGAGTTGTGGCAAAGTCGTGGCAAAGTACTGAAAAGAGTGGCAAAGTGCTGCAAAGTCGTGGCAAAGTACTGAAAAGTGTGGCAAAGTACTGAAAAATTGTGGCAAAGTGCTGAAAAGTGTGTCAAAGTGCTGCAAAGTCGTGGCAAAGTACTGAAAAGTGTGGCAAAGTACTGAAAAATGTTGGCAAAGTGCTGAAAAGTGTGGCAAAGTACAGAAAAGTTGTGGCAAAGTGCTGAAAAGTGTGGCAAAGTACTGAAAAGTTGTGGCAAAGTGCTGAAAAGTGTGGCAAAGTACTGAAAAGTGTGGCAATGTACTGAAAAGTTGTGGCGAAGTGCTGAAAAGTCGTGGCAATGTACTGAAAAGTGTGGCAAAGTACTGGAAAGTTGTGGCAAAGTGATGAAAAGTGTGGCAAAATACTGAAAAGTCGTGGCAAAGTGCTGAAAAGTGTGGCAAAGTACTGAAAAGTTGTGGCAAAGTGCTGAAAAGTGTGGCAAAGTACTGAAAAGTTGTGGCAAAGTGCTGAAAAGTAGTGGCAAAGTACTGAAAAGTCGTGGCAAAGTCGTGGCAAAGTACTGAAAAGTGTGGCAAAGTACTGAAAAGTTGTGGCAAAGTGCTGAAAAGTGTGGCAAAGTGCTGCAAAGTCGTGGCAAAGTACTGAAAAGTGTGGCAAAGTACTGAAAAATGTTGGCAAAGTGCTGAAAAGTGTGGCAAAGTAAAGAAAAGTTGTGGCAAAGTGCTGAAAAGTGTGGCAAAGTACTGAAAAGTTGTGGCAAAGTGCAGAAAAGTGTGGCAAAGTACTAAAAAGTTGTGGCAAAGTGCTGAAAAGTAGTGGCAAAGTACTGAAAAATTTTGGCAAAGTGCTGAAAAGTGTGGCAAAGTACAGAAAAGTTGTGGCAAAGTGCTGAAAAGTGTGGCAAAGTACTGAAAAGTTGTGGCAAAGTGCTGAAAAGTGTGGCAAAGTACTGAAAAGTTGTGGCAAAGTGCTGAAAAGTAGTGGCAAAGTACTGAAAAGTCGTGGCAAAGTACTGAAAAGTGTGGCAAAGTACTGAAGAGTTGTGGCAAAGTCGTGGCAAAGTACTGAAAAGAGTGGCAAAGTGCTGCAAAGTCGTGGCAAAGTACTGAAAAGTGTGGCAAAGTACTGAAAAATTGTGGCAAAGTGCTGAAAAGTGTGTCAAAGTGCTGCAAAGTCGTGGCAAAGTACTGAAAAGTGTGGCAAAGTACTGAAAAATGTTGGCAAAGTGCTGAAAAGTGTGGCAAAGTACAGAAAAGTTGTGGCAAAGTGCTGAAAAGTGTGGCAAAGTACTGAAAAGTTGTGGCAAAGTGCTGAAAAGTGTGGCAAAGTACTGAAAAGTGTGGCAATGTACTGAAAAGTTGTGGCGAAGTGCTGAAAAGTCGTGGCAATGTACTGAAAAGTGTGGCAAAGTACTGGAAAGTTGTGGCAAAGTGATGAAAAGTGTGGCAAAGTATTGAAAAGTCGTGGCAAAGTGCTGAAAAGTGTGGCAAAGTACTGAAAAGTTGTGGCAAAGTGCTGAAAAGTGAGGCAAAGTACTGAAAAGTTGTGGCAAAGTGCTGAAAAGTAGTGGCAAAGTACTGAAAAGTCGTGGCAAAGTCGTGGCAAAGTACTGAAAAGTGTGGCAAAGTACTGAAAAGTTGTGGCGAAGTACTGAAAAGTCGTGGCAAAGTACTGAAAAGTGTGGCAAAGTACTGAAGAGTTGTGGCAAAGTCGTGGCAAAGTACTGAAAAGAGTGGCAAAGTGCTGCAAAGTCGTGGCAAAGTACTGAAAAGTGTGGCAAAGTACTGAAAAGTTGTGGCAAAGTGCTGAAAAGTGTGGCAAAGTGCTGCAAAGTCGTGGCAAAGTACTGAAAAGTGTGGCAAAGTACTGAAAAATGTTGGCAAAGTGCTGAAAAGTGTGGCAAAGTACAGAAAAGTTGTGGCAAAGTGCTGAAAAGTGTGGCAAAGTGCTGCAAAGTCGTGGCAAAGTACTGAAAAGTGTGGCAAAGTAAAGAAAAGTTGTGGCAAAGTGCTGAAAAGTGTGGCAAAGTACTGAAAAGTTGTGGCAAAGTGCTGAAAAGTAGTGGCAAAGTACTGAAAAGTCGTGGCAAATCATGGCAAAGTACTGAAAATGTGGCAAAGTACTGAAAAGTTGTGGCAAAGTCGTGGCAAAGTACTGAAAAGAGTGGCAAAGTGCTGCAAAGTCGTGGCAAAATACTGAAAAGTCGTGGCAAAGTACTGAAAAGAGTGGCAAAGTACTGCAAAGTCGTGGCAAAGTCGTGGCAAAGTGTGGCAAAGTACTGAAAAGTGTGGCAATGTACTGAAACGTTGTGGCGAAGTGCTGAAAAGTCGTGGCAATGTACTGAAAAGTGTGGCAAAGTACTGAAAAGTTGTGGCAAAGTGATGAAAAGTGTGGCAAAATACTGAAAAGTCGTGGCAAAGTGCTGAAAAGTGTGGCAAAGTACTGAAAAGTTGTGGCAAAGTGCTGAAAAGTGTGGCAAAGTACTGAAAAGTTGTGGCAAAGTGCTGAAAAGTAGTGGCAAAGTACTGAAAAGTCGTGGCAAAGTCGTGGCAAAGTACTGAAAAGTGTGGCAAAGTACTGAAAAGTTGTGGTGAAGTGCTGAAAAGTGTGGCAAAGTGCTGCAAAGTCGTGGCAAAGTACTGAAAAGTGTGGCAAAGTACTGAAAAATTTTGGCAAAGTGCTGAAAAGTGTGGCAAAGTACAGAAAAGTTGTGGCAAAGTGCTGAAAAGTGTGGCAAAGTGCTGCAAAGTCGTGGCAAAGTACTGAAAAGTGTGGCAAACTAAAGAAAAGTTGTGGCAAAGTGCTGAAAAGTGTGGCAAAGTACTGAAAAGTTGTGGCAAAGTGCTGAAAAGTAGTGGCAAAGTACTGAAAAGTCGTGGCAAAGTCGTGGCAAAGTACTGAAAAGTGTGGCAAAGTACTGAAAAGTTGTGGCAAAGTACTGAAAAGTTGTGGCGAAGTGCTGAAAAGTCGAGGCAAAGTACTGAAAAGTGTGGCAAAGTACTGAAAAGTTGTGGCAAAGTCGTGGCTAAGTACTGAAAAGAGTGGCAAAGTACTGAAAAGTCGTGGCAAAGTACTGAAAAGTGTGGCAAAGTACTGAAGAGTTGTGGCAAAGTCGTGGAAAAGTACTGAAAAGAGTGGCAAAGTGCTGCAAAGTCGTGGCAAAGTACTGAAAAGTGTGGCAAAGTACTGAAAAGTTGTGGCAAAGTGCTGAAAAGTGTGGCAAAGTACTGACAAGTTGTGGCGAAGTGCTGAAAAGTCGAGGCAAAGTACTGAAAATTGTGGCAAAGTACTGAAGAGTTGTGGCAAAGTGCTGAAAAGTGTGGCAAAGTACTGAAAAGTTGTGGCAAAGTGCTGAAAAGTGTGGCAAAGTACTGAAAAGTTGTGGCAAAGTGCTGAAAAGTAGTGGCAAAGTACTGAAAAGTCGAGGCAAAGTCGTGGCAAAGTACTGAAAAGTGAGGCAAAGTACTGAAAAGTTGTGGCGAACTGCTGAAAAGTCGTGGCAAAGTACTGATAAGTGTGGCAAAGTACTGAAAAGTTGTGGCGAAGTCGTGGCAAAGTACTGAAAAGAGTGGCAAAGTGCTGCAAAGTCGTGGCAAAGAACTAAAAAGTGTGGCAAAGTACTGAAAAGTTGTGGCAAAGTGCTGAAAAGTGTGGCAAAGTGCTGCAAAGTCGTGGCAAAGTACTGAAAAATGTGGCAAAGTACTGAAAAGTTGTGGCAAAGTGCTGAAAAGTGTGGCAAAGTACTGAAAAGTAGTGGCGAAGGGCTGAAAAGTCGTGGCAAAGTACTGAAAAGTTGTGGCAAAATCGTGGCAAAGTACTGAAAAGAGTGGCAAAGTACTGAAAAGTTGTGGCAAAGTCGTGGCAAAGTACTGAAAAGTGTGGCAAAGTACTGAAAAGTTGTGGCGAAGTGCTGAAAAGTCGTGGCAAAGTACTGAAAGGTGTGGCAAAGTACTGAAAAGTTGTGGCAAAGTGCTGAAAAGAGTGGCAAAGTACTGAAAAGTTGTGGCAAAGTGCTGAAAAGTGTGGCAAAGTACTGAAAAGTTGTGGCAAAGTGCTGAAAAGAGTGGCAAAGTACTGAAAAGTGTGGCAAAGTACTGAAAAGTTGTGGCAAAGTGCTGAAAAGTGTGGCAAAGTACTGAAAAGTAGTGGCGAAGTGCTGAAAAGTCGTGGCAAAGTACTGAAAAGTGTGGCAAAGTACTGAAAAGTTGTGGCAAAGTCGTGGCAAAGTACTGAAAAGTGTGGCAAAGTACTGAAAAGTTGTGGCAAAGTCGTGGCAAATTACTGAAAAGTGTGGCAATGTACTGAAAAGTTGTGGCGAAGTGCTGAAAAGTCGTGGCAATGTACTGAAAAGTGTGGCAAAGTACTGAAAAGTTGTGGCAAAGTGCTGAAAAGTGTGGCAAAGTACTGAAAAGTTGTGGCAAAGTGCTGAAAAGTGTGGCAAAGTACTGAAAAGTTGTGGCAAAGTGCTGAAAAGTAGTGGCAAAGTACTGAAAAGTCGTGGCAAAGTCGTGGCAAAGTACTGAAAAGTGTGGCAAAGTACTGAAAAGTTGTGGCGAAGTGCTGAAAAGTCGTGGCAAAGTACTGAAAAGTGTGGCAAAGTACTGAAAAGTTGTGGCAAAGTGCTGAAAAGTGTGGCAAAGTACTGAAAAGTTGTGGCAAAGTGCTGAAAAGTGTGGCAAAGTACTGAAAAGTTGTGGCAAAGTGCTGAAAAGTATGACAAAGTACTGAAAAGTCGTGGCAAAGTACTGAAAAGAGTGGCAAAGTACTGCAAAGTCGTGGCAAAGTCGTGGCAAAGTGTGGCAAAGTACTGAAAAGTTGTGGCAAAGTGCTGAAAAGTGTGGCAAAGTGCTGCAAAGTCGTGGCAAAGTGCTGAAAAGTGTGGCAAAGTACTGAAAAGTTGTGGCAAAGTGCTGAAAAGTGTGGCAAAGTACTGAAAAGTAGTGGCGAAGTGCTGAAAAGTCATGGCAAAGTACTGAAACGTGTGGCAAAGTACTGAAAAGTTGTGGCAAAGTCGTGGCAAATTACTGAAAAGTGTGGGTGGCAATGTACTGAAAAGTTGTGGCGAAGTGCTGAAAAGTCGTGGCAATGTTCTGAAAAGTGTGGCAAAGTACTGAAAAGTTGTGGCAAAGTGCTGAAAAGTGTGGCAAAGTACTGAAAAGTTGTGGCAAAGTGCTGAAAAGTGTGGCAAAGTACTGAAAAGTTGTGGCAAAGTGCTGAAAAGTAGTGGCAAAGTACTGAAAAGTCGTGGCAAAGTCGTGGCAAAGTACTGAAAAGTGTGGCAAAGTAGTGAAAAGTTGTGGCGAAGTGCTGAAAAGTCGTGGCAAAGTACTGAAAAGTGTGGCAAAGTACTGAAGAGTTGTGGCAAAGTCGTGGCAAAGTACTGAAAAGAGTGGCAAAGTGCTGCAAAGTCGTGGCAAAGTACTGAAAAGTGTGGCAAAGTACTGAAAAATTGTGGCAAAGTGCTGAAAAGTGTGTCAAAGTGCTGCAAAGTCGTGGCAAAGTACTGAAAAGTGTGGCAAAGTACTGAACAATTTTGGCAAAGTGCTGAAAAGTGTGGCAAAGTACAGAAAAGTTGTGGCAAAGTGCTGAAAAGTGTGGCAAAGTATTGAAAAGTTGTGGCAAAGTGCTGAAAAGTGTGGCAAAGTACTGAAAAGTTGTGGCAAAGTGCTGAAAAGTAGTGGCAAAGTACTGAAAAGTCGTGGCAAAGTACTGAAAAGAGTGGCAAAGTACTGCAAAGTCGTGGCAAAGTCGTGGCAAAGTGTGGCAAAGTACTGAAAAGTGTGGCAATGTACTGAAAAGTTGTGGCGAAGTGCTGAAAAGTCGTGGCAATGTACTGAAAAGTGTGGCAAAGTACTGAAAAGTTGTGGCAAAGTGATGAAAAGTGTGGCAAAGTACTGAAAAGTAGTGGCGAAGTGCTGAAAAGTCGTGGCAAAGTACTGAAAAGTTGTGGCAAAATCGTGGCAAAGTACTGAAAAGAGTGGCAAAGTACTGAAAAGTTGTGGCAAAGTCGTGGCAAAGTACTGAAAAGTGTGGCAAAGTATTGAAAAGTTGTGGCGAAGTGCTGAAAAGTCGTGGCAAAGTACTGAAAAGTGTGGCAAAGTACTGAAAAGTTGTGGCAAAGTGCTGAAAAGTGTGGCAAAGTACTGAAAAGTTGTGGCAAAGTGCTGAAAAGTGTGGCAAAGTACTGAAAAGTTGTGGCAAAGTGCTGAAAAGTATGACAAAGTACTGAAAAGTCGTGGCAAAGTACTGAAAAGAGTGGCAAAGTACTGCAAAGTCGTGGCAAAGTCGTGGCAAAGTGTGGCAAAGTACTGAAAAGTTGTGGCAAAGTGCTGAAAAGTGTGGCAAAGTGCTGCAAAGTCGTGGCAAAGTGCTGAAAAGTGTGGCAAAGTACTGAAAAGTTGTGGCAAAGTGCTGAAAAGTGTGGCAAAGTACTGAAAAGTAGTGGCGAAGTGCTGAAAAGTCGTGGCAAAGTACTGAAAAGTGTGGCAAAGTACTGAAAAGTTGTGGCAAAGTCGTGGCAAAGTACTGAAAAGTGTGGCAAAGTACTGAAAAGTTGTGGCAAAGTCGTGGCAAATTACTGAAAAGTGTGGGTGGCAATGTACTGAAAAGTTGTGGCGAAGTGCTGAAAAGTCGTGGCAATGTACTGAAAAGTGTGGCAAAGTACTGAAAAGTTGTGGCAAAGTGCTGAAAAGTGTGGCAAAGTACTGAAAAGTTGTGGCAAAGTGCTGAAAAGTGTGGCAAAGTACTGAAAAGTTGTGGCAAAGTGCTGAAAAGTAGTGGCAAAGTACTGAAAAGTCGTGGCAAAGTCGTGGCAAAGTCGTGGCAAAGTACTGAAAAGTGTGGCAAAGTAGTGAAAAGTTGTGGCGAAGTGCTGAAAAGTCGTGGCAAAGTACTGAAAAGTGTGGCAAAGTACTGAAGAGTTGTGGCAAAGTCGTGGCAAAGTACTGAAAAGAGTGGCAAAGTGCTGCAAAGTCGTGGCAAAGTACTGAAAAGTGTGGCAAAGTACTGAAAAATTGTGGCAAAGTGCTGAAAAGTGTGTCAAAGTGCTGCAAAGTCGTGGCAAAGTACTGAAAAGTGTGGCAAAGTACTGAACAATTTTGGCAAAGTGCTGAAAAGTGTGGCAAAGTACAGAAAAGTTGTGGCAAAGTGCTGAAAAGTGTGGCAAAGTATTGAAAAGTTGTGGCAAAGTGCTGAAAAGTGTGGCAAAGTACGGAAAAGTTGTGGCAAAGTGCTGAAAAGTAGTGGCAAAGTACTGAAAAGTCGTGGCAAAGTACTGAAAAGAGTGGCAAAGTACTGCAAAGTCGTGGCAAAGTCGTGGCAAAGTGTGGCAAAGTACTGAAAAGTGTGGCAATGTACGGCGAAGTGCTGAAAAGTCGTGGCAATGTACTGAAAAGTGTGGCAAAGTACTGAAAAGTTGTGGCAAAGTGATGAAAAGTGTGGCAAAGTACTGAAAAGTCGTGGCAAAGTGCTGAAAAGTGTGGCAAAGTACTGAAAAGTTGTGGCAAAGTGCTGAAAAGTGTGGCAAAGTACTGAAAAGTTGTGGCAAAGTGCTGAAAAGTAGTGGCAAAGTACTGAAAAGTCGTGGCAAAGTCGTGGCAAAGTACTGAAAAGTGTGGCAAAGTACTGAAAATTTGTGGCGAAGTGCTGAAAAGTCGTGGCAAAGTACTGAAAAGTGTGGCAAAGTACTGAAGAGTTGTGGCAAAGTCGTGGCAAAGTACTGAAAAGAGTGGCAAAGTGCTGCAAAGTCGTGGCAAAGTACTGAAAAGTGTGGCAAAGTACTGAAAAGTTGTGGCAAAGTGCTGAAAAGTGTGGCAAAGTGCTGCAAAGTCGTGGCAAAGTACTGAAAAGTGTGGCAAAGTACTGAAAAATTTTGGCAAAGTGCTGAAAAGTGTGGCAAAGTACAGAAAAGTTGTGGCAAAGTGCTGAAAAGTGTGGCAAAGTGCTGCAAAGTCGTGGCAAAGTACTGAAAAGTGTGGCAAAGTAAAGAAAAGTTGTGGCAAAGTGCTGAAAAGTGTGGCAAAGTACTGAAAAGTTGTGGCAAAGTGCTAAAAAGTAGTGGCAAAGTACTGAAAAGTCGTGGCAAAGTCGTGGCAAAGTACTGAAAATGTGGCAAAGTACTGAAAAGTTGTGGCGAAGTGCTGAAAAGTCGAGGCAAAGTACTGAAAAGTGTGGCAAAGTACTGAAAAGTTGTGGCAAAGTCGTGGCTAAGTACTGAAAAGAGTGGCAAAGTACTGAAAAGTCGTGGCAAAGTACTGAAAAGTGTGGCAAAGTACTGAAGAGTTGTGGCAAAGTCGTGGCAAAGTACTGAAAAGAGTGGCAAAGTGCTGCAAAGTCGTGGCAAAGTACTGAAAAGTGTGGCAAAGTACTGAAAAGTTGTGGCAAAGTGCTGAAAAGTGTGGCAAAGTACTGAAAAGTTGTGGCAAAGTGCTGAAAAGTTGTGGCAAAGTGCTGAAAAGTGTGGCAAAGTACTGAAAAGTTGTGGCGAAGTGCTGAAAAGTCGTGGCAAAGTACTGAAAAGTGTGGCAAAGTACTGAAAAGTTGTGGCAAAGTCGTGGCAAAGTACTGAAAAGTGTGGCAAAGTACTGAAAAGTTGTGGCAAAGTCGTGGCAAATTACTGAAAAGTGTGGCAATGTACTGAAAAGTTGTGGCGAAGTGCTGAAATGTCGTGGCAATGTACTGAAAAGTGTGGCAAAGTACTGAAAAGTTGTGGCAAAGTGCTGAAAAGTGTGGCAAAGTACTGAAAAGTTGTGGCAAAGTGCTGAAAAGTGTTGGCAAAGTACTGAAAAGTTGTGGCAAAGTCGTGGCAAAGTACTGAAAAGTGTGGCAAAGTACTGAAAAGTTGTGGCGAAGTGCTGAAAAGTCGTGGCAAAGTACTGAAAAGTGTGGCAAAGTACTGAAAAGTTGTGGCAAAATGCTGAAAAGTGTGGCAAAGTACTGAAAAGTTGTGGCAAAGTGCTGAAAAGTGTGGCAAAGTACTGAAAAGTTGTGGCAAAGTGCTGAAAAGTATGGCAAAGTACTGAAAAGTCGTGGCAAAGTACTGAAAAGAGTGGCAAAGTACTGCAAAGTCGTGGCAAAGTCGTGGCAAAGTGTGGCAAAGTACTGAAAAGTTGTTGCAAAGTGCTGAAAAGTGTGGCAAAGTGCTGCAAAGTCGTGGCAAAGTGCTGAAACGTGTGGCAAAGTACTGAAAAGTTGTGGCAAAGTGCTGAAAAGTGTGGCAAAGTACTGAAAAGTAGTGGCGAAGTGCTGAAAAGTCGTGGCAAAGTACTGAAAAGTGTGGCAAAGTACTGAAAAGTTGTGGCAAAGTCGTGGCAAAGTACTGAAAAGTGTGGCAAAGTACTGAAAAGTTGTGGCAAAGTCGTGGCAAATTACTGAAAAGTGTGGCAATGTACTGAACAGTTGTGGCGAAGTGCTGAAATGTCGTGGCAATGTACTGAAAAGTGTGGCAAAGTACTGATAAGTTGTGGCAAAGTGCTGAAAAGTGTGGCAAAGTACTGAAAAGTTGTGGCAAAGTGCTGAAAAGTGTGGCAAAGTACTGAAAAGTTGTGGCAAAGTGCTGAAAAGTAGTGGCAAAGTACTGAAAAGTCGTGGCAAAGTCGTGGCAAAGTACTGAAAAGTGTGGCAAAGTACTGAAAAGTTGTGGCGAAGTGCTGAAAAGTCGTGGCAAAGTACTGAAAAGTGTGGCAAAGTACTGAAGAGTTGTGGCAAAGTCGTGGCAAAGTACTGAAAAGAGTGGCAAAGTGCTGCAAAGTCGTGGCAAAGTACTGAAAAGTGTGGCAAAGTACTGAAAAATTGTGGCAAAGTGCTGAAAAGTGTGTCAAAGTGCTGCAAAGTCGTGGCAAAGTACTGAAAAGTGTGGCAAAGTACTGAACAATTTTGGCAAAGTGCTGAAAAGTGTGGCAAAGTACAGAAAAGTTGTGACAAAGTGCTGAAAAGTGTGGCAAAGTATTGAAAAGTTGTGGCAAAGTGCTGAAAAGTGTGGCAAAGTACGGAAAAGTTGTGGCAAAGTGCTGAAAAGTAGTGGCAAAGTACTGAAAAGTCGTGGCAAAGTACTGAAAAGAGTGGCAAAGTACTGCAAAGTCGTGGCAAAGTCGTGGCAAAGTGTGGCAAAGTACTGAAAAGTGTGGCAATGTACTGAAAAGTTGTGGCGAAGTGCTGAAAAGTCGTGGCAATGTACTGAAAAGTGTGGCAAAGTACTGAAAAGTTGTGGCAAAGTGATGAAAAGTGTGGCAAAGTACTGAAAAGTCGTGGCAAAGTGCTGAAAAGTGTGGCAAAGTACTGAAAAGTTGTGGCAAAGTGCTGAAAAGTGTGGCAAAGTACTGAAAAGTTGTGGCAAAGTGCTGAAAAGTAGTGGCAAAGTACTGAAAAGTCGTGGCAAAGTCGTGGCAAAGTACTGAAAAGTGTGGCAAAGTACTGAAAATTTGTGGCGAAGTGCTGAAAAGTCGTGGCAAAGTACTGAAAAGTGTGGCAAAGTACTGAAGAGTTGTGGCAAAGTCGTGGCAAAGTACTGAAAAGAGTGGCAAAGTGCTGCAAAGTCGTGGCAAAGTACTGAAAAGTGTGGCAAAGTACTGAAAAGTTGTGGCAAAGTGCTGAAAAGTGTGGCAAAGTGCTGCAAAGTCGCGGCAAAGTACTGAAAAGTGTGGCAAAGTACTGAAAAATTTTGGCAAAGTGCTGAAAAGTGTGGCAAAGTACAGAAAAGTTGTGGCAAAGTGCTGAAAAGTGTGGCAAAGTGCTGCAAAGTCGTGGCAAAGTACTGAAAAGTGTGGCAAAGTAAAGAAAAGTTGTGGCAAAGTGCTGAAAAGTGTGGCAAAGTACTGAAAAGTTGTGGCAAAGTGCTAAAAAGTAGTGGCAAAGTACTGAAAAGTCGTGGCAAAGTCGTGGCAAAGTACTGAAAATGTGGCAAAGTACTGAAAAGTTGTGGCGAAGTGCTGAAAAGTCGAGGCAAAGTACTGAAAAGTGTGGCAAAGTACTGAAAAGTTGTGGCAAAGTCGTGGCTAAGTACTGAAAAGAGTGGCAAAGTACTGAAAAGTCGTGGCAAAGTACTGAAAAGTGTGGCAAAGTACTGAAGAGTTGTGGCAAAGTCGTGGCAAAGTACTGAAAAGAGTGGCAAAGTGCTGCAAAGTCGTGGCAAAGTACTGAAAAGTGTGGCAAAGTACTGAAAAGTTGTGGCAAAGTGCTGAAAAGTGTGGCAAAGTACTGAAAAGTTGTGGCAAAGTGCTGAAAAGTTGTGGCAAAGTGCTGAAAAGTGTGGCAAAGTACTGAAAAGTTGTGGCGAAGTGCTGAAAAGTCGTGGCAAAGTACTGAAAAGTGTGGCAAAGTACTGAAAAGTTGTGGCAAAGTCGTGGCAAAGTACTGAAAAGTGTGGCAAAGTACTGAAAAGTTGTGGCAAAGTCGTGGCAAATTACTGAAAAGTGTGGCAATGTACTGAAAAGTTGTGGCGAAGTGCTGAAATGTCGTGGCAATGTACTGAAAAGTGTGGCAAAGTACTGAAAAGTTGTGGCAAAGTGCTGAAAAGTGTGGCAAAGTACTGAAAAGTTGTGGCAAAGTGCTGAAAAGTGTTGGCAAAGTACTGAAAAGTTGTGGCAAAGTCGTGGCAAAGTACTGAAAAGTGTGGCAAAGTACTGAAAAGTTGTGGCGAAGTGCTGAAAAGTCGTGGCAAAGTACTGAAAAGTGTGGCAAAGTACTGAAAAGTTGTGGCAAAATGCTGAAAAGTGTGGCAAAGTACTGAAAAGTTGTGGCAAAGTGCTGAAAAGTGTGGCAAAGTACTGAAAAGTTGTGGCAAAGTGCTGAAAAGTATGGCAAAGTACTGAAAAGTCGTGGCAAAGTACTGAAAAGAGTGGCAAAGTACTGCAAAGTCGTGGCAAAGTCGTGGCAAAGTGTGGCAAAGTACTGAAAAGTTGTTGCAAAGTGCTGAAAAGTGTGGCAAAGTGCTGCAAAGTCGTGGCAAAGTGCTGAAACGTGTGGCAAAGTACTGAAAAGTTGTGGCAAAGTGCTGAAAAGTGTGGCAAAGTACTGAAAAGTAGTGGCGAAGTGCTGAAAAGTCGTGGCAAAGTACTGAAAAGTGTGGCAAAGTACTGAAAAGTTGTGGCAAAGTCGTGGCAAAGTACTGAAAAGTGTGGCAAAGTACTGAAAAGTTGTGGCAAAGTCGTGGCAAATTACTGAAAAGTGTGGCAATGTACTGAACAGTTGTGGCGAAGTGCTGAAATGTCGTGGCAATGTACTGAAAAGTGTGGCAAAGTACTGATAAGTTGTGGCAAAGTGCTGAAAAGTGTGGCAAAGTACTGAAAAGTTGTGGCAAAGTGCTGAAAAGTGTAGCAAAGTACTGAAAAGTTGTGGCAAAGTGCTGAAAAGTAGTGGCAAAGTACTGAAAAGTCGTGGCAAAGTCGTGGCAAAGTACTGAAAAGTGTGGCAAAGTACTGAAAAGTTGTGGCGAAGTGCTGAAAAGTCGTGGCAAAGTACTGAAAAGTGTGGCAAAGTACTGAAGAGTTTTGGCAAAGTCGTGGCAAAGTACTGAAAAGAGTGGCAAAGTGCTGCAAAGTCGTGGCAAAGTACTGAAAAGTTTGGCAAAGTACTGAAAAGTTGTGGCAAAGTGCTGAAAAGTGTGGCAAAGTGCTGCAAGGTCGTGGCAAAGTGCTGAAAAGTGTGGCAAAGTACTGAAAAGTTGTGGCAAAGTGCTGAAAAGTGGGGCAAAGTACTGAAAAGTAGTGGCGAAGTGCTGAAAAGTCGTGGCAAAGTACTGAAAAGTGTGGCAAAGTACTGAAAAGTTGTGGCAAAGTCGTGGCAAAGTACTGAAAAGTGTGGCAAAGTACTGAAAAGTTGTGGCAAAGTCGTGGCAAATTACTGAAAAGTGTGGCAATGTACTGAAAAGTTGTGGCGAAGTGCTGAAAAGTCGTGGCAATGTACTGAAAAGTGTGGCAAAGTTCTGAAAAGTTGTGGCAAAGTGCTGAAAAGTGTGGCAAAGTACTGATAAGTTGTGGCAAAGTGCTGAAAAGTGTGGCAAAGTGCTGCAAAGTCGTGGCAAAGTACTGAAAAGTGTGGCAAAGTACTGAAAAATGTTGGCAAAGTGCTGAAAAGTGTGGCAAAGTACAGAAAAGTTGTGGCAAAGTGCTGAAAAGTGTGGCAAAGTGCTGCAAAGTCGTGGCAAAGTACTGAAAAGTGTGGCAAAGTAAAGAAAAGTTGTGGCAAAGTGCTGAAAAGTGTGGCAAAGTACTGAAAAGTTGTGGCAAAGTGCTGAAAAGTGTGGCAACTACTGAAAAGTTGTGGCAAAGTGCTGAAAAGTAGTGGCAAAGTACTGAAAAGTCGTGGCAAAGTACTGAAAAGAGTGTCAAAGTACTGCAAAGTCGTGGCAAAGTCGTGGCAAAGTGTGGCAAAGTACTGAAAAGTTGTGGCAAAGTGCTGAAAAGTGTGGCAAAGTGCTGCAAAGTCGTGGCAAAGTGCTGAAAAGTGTGGCAAAGTACTGAAAAGTTGTGGCAAAGTGCTGAAAAGTGTGGCAAAGTACTGAAAAGTAGTGGCGAAGTGCTGAAAAGTCGTGGCAAAGTACTGAAAAGTGTGGCAAAGTACTGAAAAGTTGTGGCAAAGTCGTGGCAAAGTACTGAAAAGTGTGGCAAAGTACTGAAAAGTTGTGGCAAAGTCGTGGCAAATTACTGAAAAGTGTGGCAATGTACTGAAAAGTTGTGGCGAAGTGCTGAAAAGTCGTGGCAATGTACTGAAAAGTGTGGCAAAGTTTTGAAAAGTTGTGGCAAAGTGCTGAAAAGTGTGGCAAAGTACTGAAAAGTTGTGGCAAAGTGCTGAAAAGTGTGGCAAAGTACTGAAATGTTGTGGCAAAGTTCTGAAAAGTAGTGGCAAAGTACTGAAAAGTAGTGGCAAAGTCGTGGCAAAGTACTGAAAAGTGTGGCAAAGTACTGAAAAGTTGTGGCGAAGTGCTGAAAAGTCGTGGCAAAGTACTGAAAAGTGTGGCAAAGTACTGAAGAGTTGTGGCAAAGTCGTGGCAAAGTACTGAAAAGAGTGGCAAAGTGCTGCAAAGTCGTGGCAAAGTGCTGAAAAGTATGGCAAAGTACTGAAAAGTCGTGGCAAAGTACTGAAAAGAGTGGCAAAGTACTGCAAAGTCGTGGCAAAGTCGTGGCAAAGTGTGGCAAAGTACTGAAAAGTTGTGGCAAAGTGCTGAAAAGTGTGGCAAAGTGCTGCAAAGTCGTGGCAAAGTGATGAAAAGTGTGGCAAAGTACTGAAAAGTTGTGGCAAAGTCGTGGCTAAGTACTGAAAAGAGTGGCAAAGTACTGAAAAGTTGTGGCAAAGTGCTGCAAAGTCGTGGCAAAGTACTGAAAAGTGAGGCAAAGTACTGAAAAGTTGTGGCAAAGTGCTGAAAAGTGTGGCAAAGTACTGAAAAGTTGTGGCAAAATGCTGAAAAGTGTGGCAAAGTACTGAAAAGTTGTGGCAAAGTTCTGAAAAGTAGTGGCAAAGTACTGAAAAGTCGTGGCAAAGTCGTGGCAAAGTACTGAAAAGTGTGGCAAAGTACTGAAAAGTTGTGGCGAAGTGCTGAAAAGTAGTGGCAAAGTACTGAAAAGTGTGGCAAAGTACTGAAGAGTTGTGGCAAAGTCGTGGCAAAGTACTGAAAAGTGTGGCAAAGTGCTGCAAAGTCGTGGCAAAGAACTGAAAAGTGTGGCAAAGTACTGAAAAGTTGTGGCAAAGTGCTGAAAAGTGTGGCAAAGTGCTGCAAAGTCGTGGCAAAGTACTGAAAAGTGTGGCAAAGTACTGAAAAGTTGTGGCAAAGTCGTGGCAAATTACTGAAAAGTGTGGCAATGTACTGAAAAGTTGTGGCGAAGTGCTGAAAAGTCGTGGCAATGTACTGAAAAGTGTGGCAAAGTTTTGAAAAGTTGTGGCAAAGTGCTGAAAAGTGTGGCAAAGTACTGAAAAGTTGTGGCAAAGTGCTGAAAAGTGTGGCAAAGTACTGAAATGTTGTGGCAAAGTGCTGAAAAGTAGTGGCAAAGTACTGAAAAGTCGTGGCAAAGTCGTGGCAAAGTACTGAAAAGTGTGGCAAAGTACTGAAAAGTTGTGGCGAAGTGCTGAAAAGTCGTGGCAAAGTACTGAAAAGTGTGGCAAAGTACTGAAGAGTTGTGGCAAAGTCGTGGCAAAGTACTGAAAAGAGTGGCAAAGTGCTGCAAAGTCGTGGCAAAGTGCTGAAAAGTATGGCAAAGTACTGAAAAAGTCGTGGCAAAGTACTGAAAAGAGTTGCAAAGTACTGCAAAGTCGTGGCAAAGTCGTGGCAAAGTCGTGGCAAAGTGTGGCAAAGTACTGAAAAGTTGTGGCAAAGTGCTGAAAAGTGTGGCAAAGTGCTGCAAAGTCGTGGCAAAGTGATGAAAAGTGTGGCAAAGTACTGAAAAGTTGTGGCAAAGTCGTGGCTAAGTACTGAAAAGAGTGGCAAAGTACTGAAAAGTTGTGGCAAAGTGCTGCAAAGTCGTGGCAAAGTACTGAAAAGTGTGGCAAAGTACTGAAAAGTTGTGGCAAAGTGCTGAAAAGTGTGGCAAAGTACTGAAAAGTTGTGGCAAAGTGCTGAAAAGTGTGGCAAAGTACTGAAAAGTTGTGGCAAAGTTCTGAAAAGTAGTGGCAAAGTACTGAAAAGTCGTGGCAAAGTCGTGGCAAAGTACTGAAAAGTGTGGCAAAGTACTGAAAAGTTGTGGCGAAGTGCTGAAAGTCGTGGCAAAGTACTGAAAAGTGTGGCAAAGTACTGAAGAGTTGTGGCAAAGTCGTGGCAAAGTACTGAAAAGTGTGGCAAAGTGCTGCAAAGTCGTGGCAAAGAACTGAAAAGTGTGGCAAAGTACTGAAAGTTGTGGCAAAGTGCTGAAAAGTGTGGCAAAGTGCTGCAAAGTCGTGGCAAAGTACTGAAATTGTGGCAAAGTACTGAAAAGTTGTGGCAAAGAGCTGAAAAGTGTGGCAAAGTACTGAAAAGTAGTGGCGAAGTGCTGAAAAGTGTGGCAAAGTACTGAAAAGTTGTGGCAAAGTGCTGAAAAGTGTGGCAAAGTACTGAAAAGTTGTGGCAAAGTGCTGAAAAGTATGGCAAAGTACTGAAAAGTCGTGGCAAAGTCGTGGCAAAGTACTGAAAAGTGTGGCAAAGTACTGAAAAGTTGTGGCAAAGTCGTGGCAAAGTACTGAAAAGTTTGGCAAAGTACTGAAAAGTTGTGGCGAAGTGCTGAAAAGTCATGGCAAAGTACTGAAAAGTGTGGCAAAGTACTGAAAAGTTGTGGCAAAATGCTGAAAAGTGTGGCAAAGTACTGAAAAGTTGTGGCAAAGTGCTGAAAAGTGTGGCAAAGTACTGAAAAGTTGTGGCAAAGTGCTGAAAAGTATGGCAAAGTACTGAAAAGTCGTGGCAAAGTACTGAAAAGAGTGGCAAAGTACTGCAAAGTCGTGGCAAAGTCGTGGCAAAGTGTGGCAAAGTACTGAAAAGTTGTGGCAAAGTGCTGAAAAGTGTGGCAAAGTGCTGCAAAGTCGTGGCAAAGTGCTGAAAAGTGTGGCAAAGTACTGAAAAGTTGTGGCAAAGTTCTGAAAAGTAGTGGCAAAGTACTGAAAAGTCGTGGCAAAGTCGTGGCAAAGTACTGAAAAGTGTGGCAAAGTACTGAAAAGTTGTGGCGAAGTGCTGAAAAGTCGTGGCAAAGTACTGAAAAGTGTGGCAAAGTACTGAAGAGTTGTGGCAAAGTCGTGGCAAAGTACTGAAAAGTGTGGCAAAGTGCTGCAAAGTCGTGGCAAAGAACTGAAAAGTGTGGCAAAGTACTGAAAAGTTGTGGCAAAGTGCTGAAAAGTGTGGCAAAGTGCTGCAAAGTCGTGGCAAAGTACTGAAAAGTGTGGCAAAGTACTGAAATGTTGTGGCAAAGTCGTGGCAAATTACTGAAAAGTGTGGCAATGTACTGAAAAGTTGTGGCGAAGTGCTGAAAAGTCGTGGCAATGTACTGAAAAGTGTGGCAAAGTTTTGAAAAGTTGTGGCAAAGTGCTGAAAAGTGTGGCAAAGTACTGAAAAGTTGTGGCAAAGTGCTGAAAAGTGTGGCAAAGTACTGAAATGTTGTGGCAAAGTGCTGAAAAGTAGTGGCAAAGTACTGAAAAGTCGTGGCAAAGTCGTGGCAAAGTACTGAAAAGTGTGGCAAAGTACTGAAAAGTTGTGGCGAAGTGCTGAAAAGTCGTGGCAAAGTACTGAAAAGTGTGGCAAAGTACTGCAAAGTCATGGCAAAGTGCTGAAAAGTATGGCAAAGTACTGAAAAGTCGTGGCAAAGTACTGAAAAGAGTGGCAAAGTACTGCAAAGTCGTGGCAAAGTCGTGGCAAAGTGTGGCAAAGTACTGAAAAGTTGTGGCAAAGTGCTGAAAAGTGTGGCAAAGTGCTGCAAAGTCGTGGCAAAGTGATGAAAAGTGTGGCAAAGTACTGAAAAGTTGTGGCAAAGTCGTGGCTAAGTACTGAAAAGAGTGGCAAAGTACTGAAAAGTTGTGGCAAAGTGCTGCAAAGTCGTGGCAAAGTACTGAAAAGTGTGGCAAAGTACTGAAAAGTTGTGGCAAAGTGCTGAAAAGTGTGGCAAAGTACTGAAAAGTTGTGGCGAAGTGCTGAAAAGTCGTGGCAAAGTACTGAAAAGTGTGGCAAAGTACTGAAGAGTTGTGGCAAAGTCGTGGCAAAGTACTGAAAAGTGTGGCAAAGTGCTGCAAAGTCGTGGCAAAGAACTGAAAAGTGTGGCAAAGTACTGAAAAGTTGTGGCAAAGTGCTGAAAAGTGTGGCAAAGTGCTGCAAAGTCGTGGCAAAGTACTGAAAATTGTGGCAAAGTACTGAAAAG
Source organism: Saccoglossus kowalevskii (assembly GCF_978046115.1). Lineage (NCBI taxonomy): Eukaryota > Metazoa > Hemichordata > Enteropneusta > Harrimaniidae > Saccoglossus > Saccoglossus kowalevskii. The sequence goes on along the minus strand of NW_028188622.1, from coordinate 354,000 downwards.
TTGTGGCAAAGAACTGAAAAGTGTGGCAAAGTACTGAAAAGTAGGGGCGAAGTGCTGAAAAGTCGTGGCAAAGTACTGAAAAGTTGTGGCAAAATCGTGGCAAAGTACTGAAAAGTGTGGCAAAGTACTGAAAAGTTGTGGCAAAGTCGTGGCAAAGTACTGAAAAGTGTGGCAAAGTACTGAAAAGTTGTGGCGAAGTGCTGAAAAGTCATGGCAAAGTACTGAAAAGTGTGGCAAAGTACTGAAAAGTTGTGGCAAAATGCTGAAAAGTGTGGCAAACTACTGAAAAGTTGTGGCAAAGTGCTGAAAAGTGTGGCAAAGTACTGAAAAGTTGTGGCAAAGTGCTGAAAAGTATGGCAAAGTACTGAAAAGTCGTGGCAAAGTACTGAAAAGAGTGGCAAAGTACTGCAAAGTCGTGGCAAAGTCGTGGCAAAGTGCGGCAAAGTACTGAAAAGTTGTGGCAAAGTGCTGAAAAGTGTGGCAAAGTGCTGCAAAGTCGTGGCAAAGTGCTGAAAAGTGTGGCAAAGTACTGAAAAGTTGTGGCAAAGTTCTGAAAAGTAGTGGCAAAGTACTGAAAAGTCGTGGCAAAGTCGTGGCAAAGTACTGAAAAGTGTGGCAAAGTACTGAAAAGTTGTGGCGAAGTGCTGAAAAGTCGTGGCAAAGTACTGAAAAGTGTGGCAAAGTACTGAAGAGTTGTGGCAAAGTCGTGGCAAAGTACTGAAAAGTGTGGCAAAGTGCTGCAAAGTCGTGGCAAAGAACTGAAAAGTGTGGCAAAGTACTGAAAAGTTGTGGCAAAGTGCTGAAAAGTGTGGCAAAGTGCTGCAAAGTCGTGGCAAAGTACTGAAAAGTGTGGCAAAGTACTGAAAAGTTGTGGCAAAGTCGTGGCAAATTACTGAAAAGTGTGGCAATGTACTGAAAAGTTGTGGCGAAGTGCTGAAAAGTCGTGGCAATGTACTGAAAAGTGTGGCAAAGTTTTGAAAAGTTGTGGCAAAGTGCTGAAAAGTGTGGCAAAGTACTGAAAAGTTGTGGCAAAGTGCTGAAAAGTGTGGCAAAGTACTGAAATGTTGTGGCAAAGTGCTGAAAAGTAGTGGCAAAGTACTGAAAAGTCGTGGCAAAGTCGTGGCAAAGTACTGAAAAGTGTGGCAAAGTACTGAAAAGTTGTGGCGAAGTGCTGAAAAGTCGTGGCAAAGTACTGAAAAGTGTGGCAAAGTACTGAAGAGTTGTGGCAAAGTCGTGGCAAAGTACTGAAAAGAGTGGCAAAGTGCTGCAAAGTCATGGCAAAGTGCTGAAAAGTATGGCAAAGTACTGAAAAGTCGTGGCAAAGTACTGAAAAGAGTGGCAAAGTACTGCAAAGTCGTGGCAAAGTCGTGGCAAAGTGTGGCAAAGTACTGAAAAGTTGTGGCAAAGTGCTGAAAAGTGTGGCAAAGTGCTGCAAAGTCGTGGCAAAGTGATGAAAAGTGTGGCAAAGTACTGAAAAGTTGTGGCAAAGTCGTGGCTAAGTACTGAAAAGAGTGGCAAAGTACTGAAAAGTTGTGGCAAAGTGCTGCAAAGTCGTGGCAAAGTACTGAAAAGTGTGGCAAAGTACTGAAAAGTTGTGGCAAAGTGCTGAAAAGTGTGGCAAAGTACTGAAAAGTTGTGGCAAAGTGCTGAAAAGTGTGGCAAAGTACTGAAAAGTTGTGGCAAAGTTCTGAAAAGTAGTGGCAAAGTACTGAAAAGTCGTGGCAAAGTCGTGGCAAAGTACTGAAAAGTGTGGCAAAGTACTGAAAAGTTGTGGCGAAGTGCTGAAAAGTCGTGGCAAAGTACTGAAAAGTGTGGCAAAGTACTGAAGAGTTGTGGCAAAGTCGTGGCAAAGTACTGAAAAGTGTGGCAAAGTGCTGCAAAGTCGTGGCAAAGAACTGAAAAGTGTGGCAAAGTACTGAAAAGTTGTGGCAAAGTGCTGAAAAGTGTGGCAAAGTGCTGCAAAGTCGTGGCAAAGTACTGAAAAGTGTGGCAAAGTACTGAAAAGTTGTGGCAAAGTGCTGAAAAGTGTGGCAAAGTACTGAAAAGTAGTGGCGACGTGCTGAAAAGTCGTGGCAAAGTACTGAAAAGTTGTGGCAAAATCGTGGCAAAGTACTGAAAAGTGTGGCAAAGTACTGAAAAGTTGTGGCAAAGTCGTGGCAAAGTACTGAAAAGTGTGGCAAAGTACTGAAAAGTTGTGGCGAAGTGCTGAAAAGTCGTGGCAAAGTACTGAAAAGTGTGGCAAAGTACTGAAAAGTTGTGGCAAAATGCTGAAAAGTGTGGCAAAGTACTGAAAAGTTGTGGCAAAGTGCTGAAAAGTGTGGCAAAGTACTGAAAAGTTGTGGCAAAGTGCTGAAAAGTATGGCAAAGTACTGAAAAGTCGTGGCAAAGTACTGAAAAGAGTGGCAAAGTACTGCAAAGTCGTGGCAAAGTCGTGGCAAAGTGTGGCAAAGTACTGAAAAGTTGTGGCAAAGTGCTGAAAAGTGTGGCAAAGTGCTGCAAAGTCGTGGCAAAGTGCTGAAAAGTGTGGCAAAGTACTGAAAAGTTGTGGCAAAGTGCTGAAAAGTGTGGCAAAGTACTGACAAGTAGTGGCGAAGTGCTGAAAAGTCGTGGCAAAGTACTGAAAAGTGTGGCAAAGTACTGAAAAGTTGTGGCAAAGTCGTGGCAAAGTACTGAAAAGTGTGGCAAAGTACTGAAAAGTTGTGGCAAAGTCGTGGCACTACTGAAAAGTGTGGCAATGTACTGAAAAGTTGTGGCGAAGTGCTGAAAAGTCGTGGCAATGTACTGAAAAGAGTGGCAAAGTACTGAAAAGTTGTGGCAAAGTGCTGAAAAGTGTGGCAAAGTACTGAAAAGTTGTGGCAAAGTGCTGAAAAGTGTGGCAAAGTACTGAAAAGAGTGGCAAAGTACTGAAAAGTTGTGGCAAAGTGCTGAAAAGTGTGGCAAAGTACTGAAAAGTTGTGGCAAAGTGCTGAAAAGTGTGGCAAAGTACTGAAAAGTTGTGGCAAAGTGCTGAAAAGTGTGGCAAAGTACAGAAAAGTTGTGGCAAAGTGCTGAAAAGTAGTGGCAAAGTACTGAAAAGTCGTGGCAAAGTCGTGGCAAAGTACTGAAAAGTGTGGCAAAGTACTGAAAAGTTGTGGCGAAGTGCTGAAAAGTTGTGGCAAAGTACTGAAAAGTGTGGCAAAGTACTGAAGAGTTGTGGCAAAGTCGTGGCAAAGTACTGAAAAGAGTGGCAAAGTGCTGCAAAGTCGGGGCAAAGTACTGAAAAGTTTGGCAAAGTACTGAAAAGTTGTGGCAAAGTGCTGAAAAGTGTGGCAAAGTGCTGCAAAGTCGTGGCAAAGTACTGAAAAGTGTGGCAAAGTACTGAAAAGTTGTGGCAAAGTCGTGGCTAAGTACTGAAAAGAGTGGCAAAGTACTGAAAAGTTGTGGCAAAGTGCTGCAAAGTCGTGGCAAAGTACTGAAAAGTGTGGCAAAGTACTGAAAAGTTGTGGCAAAGTGCTGAAAAGTGTGGCAAAGTACTGAAAAGTTGTGGCAAAGTGCTGAAAAGTGTGGCAAAGTACTGAAAAGTTGTGGCAAAGTTCTGAAAAGTAGTGGCAAAGTACTGAAAAGTCGTGGCAAAGTCGTGGCAAAGTACTGAAAAGTGTGGCAAAGTACTGAAAAGTTGTGGCGAAGTGCTGAAAAGTCGTGGCAAAGTACTGAAAAGTGTGGCAAAGTACTGAAGAGTTGTGGCAAAGTCGTGGCAAAGTACTGAAAAGTGTGGCAAAGTGCTGCAAAGTCGTGGCAAAGAACTGAAAAGTGTGGCAAAGTACTGAAAAGTTGTGGCAAAGTGCTGAAAAGTGTGGCAAAGTGCTGCAAAGTCGTGGCAAAGTACTGAAAAGTGTGGCAAAGTACTGAAAAGTTGTGGCAAAGTGCTGAAAAGTGTGGCAAAGTACTGAAAAGTAGTGGCGACGTGCTGAAAAGTCGTGGCAAAGTACTGAAAAGTTGTGGCAAAATGCTGAAAAGTGTGGCAAAGTACTGAAAAGTTGTGGCAAAGTGCTGAAAAGTGTGGCAAAGTACTGAAAAGTTGTGGCAAAGTGCTGAAAAGTATGGCAAAGTACTGAAAAGTCGTGGCAAAGTACTGAAAAGAGTGGCAAAGTACTGCAAAGTCGTGGCAAAGTCGTGGCAAAGTGTGGCAAAGTACTGAAAAGTTGTGGCAAAGTGCTGAAAAGTGTGGCAAAGTGCTGCAAAGTCGTGGCAAAGTGCTGAAAAGTGTGGCAAAGTACTGAAAAGTTGTGGCAAAGTTCTGAAAAGTAGTGGCAAAGTACTGAAAAGTCGTGGCAAAGTCGTGGCAAAGTACTGAAAAGTGTGGCAAAGTACTGAAAAGTTGTGGCGAAGTGCTGAAAAGTCGTGGCAAAGTACTGAAAAGTGTGGCAAAGTACTGAAGAGTTGTGGCAAAGTCGTGGCAAAGTACTGAAAAGTGTGGCAAAGTGCTGCAAAGTCGTGGCAAAGAACTGAAAAGTGTGGCAAAGTACTGAAAAGTTGTGGCAAAGTGCTGAAAAGTGTGGCAAAGTGCTGCAAAGTCGTGGCAAAGTACTGAAAAGTGTGGCAAAGTACTGAAAAGTTGTGGCAAAGTCGTGGCAAATTACTGAAAAGTGTGGCAATGTACTGAAAAGTTGTGGCGAAGTGCTGAAAAGTCGTGGCAATGTACTGAAAAGTGTGGCAAAGTTTTGAAAAGTTGTGGCAAAGTGCTGAAAAGTGTGGCAAAGTACTGAAAAGTTGTGGCAAAGTGCTGAAAAGTGTGGCAAAGTACTGAAATGTTGTGGCAAAGTGCTGAAAAGTAGTGGCAAAGTACTGAAAAGTCGTGGCAAAGTCGTGGCAAAGTACTGAAAAGTGTGGCAAAGTACTGAAAAGTTGTGGCGAAGTGCTGAAAAGTCGTGGCAAAGTACTGAAAAGTGTGGCAAAGTACTGAAGAGTTGTGGCAAAGTCGTGGCAAAGTACTGAAAAGAGTGGCAAAGTGCTGCAAAGTCATGGCAAAGTGCTGAAAAGTATGGCAAAGTACTGAAAAGTCGTGGCAAAGTACTGAAAAGAGTGGCAAAGTACTGCAAAGTCGTGGCAAAGTCGTGGCAAAGTGTGGCAAAGTACTGAAAAGTTGTGGCAAAGTGCTGAAAAGTGTGGCAAAGTGCTGCAAAGTCGTGGCAAAGTGATGAAAAGTGTGGCAAAGTACTGAAAAGTTGTGGCAAAGTCGTGGCTAAGTACTGAAAAGAGTGGCAAAGTACTGAAAAGTTGTGGCAAAGTGCTGCAAAGTCGTGGCAAAGTACTGAAAAGTGTGGCAAAGTACTGAAAAGTTGTGGCAAAGTGCTGAAAAGTGTGGCAAAGTACTGAAAAGTTGTGGCAAAGTGCTGAAAAGTGTGGCAAAGTACTGAAAAGTTGTGGCAAAGTTCTGAAAAGTAGTGGCAAAGTACTGAAAAGTCGTGGCAAAGTCGTGGCAAAGTACTGAAAAGTGTGGCAAAGTACTGAAAAGTTGTGGCGAAGTGCTGAAAAGTCGTGGCAAAGTACTGAAAAGTGTGGCAAAGTACTGAAGAGTTGTGGCAAAGTCGTGGCAAAGTACTGAAAAGTGTGGCAAAGTGCTGCAAAGTCGTGGCAAAGAACTGAAAAGTGTGGCAAAGTACTGAAAAGTTGTGGCAAAGTGCTGAAAAGTGTGGCAAAGTGCTGCAAAGTCGTGGCAAAGTACTGAAAAGTGTGGCAAAGTACTGAAAAGTTGTGGCAAAGTGCTGAAAAGTGTGGCAAAGTACTGAAAAGTAGTGGCGACGTGCTGAAAAGTCGTGGCAAAGTACTGAAAAGTTGTGGCAAAATCGTGGCAAAGTACTGAAAAGTGTGGCAAAGTACTGAAAAGTTGTGGCAAAGTCGTGGCAAAGTACTGAAAAGTGTGGCAAAGTACTGAAAAGTTGTGGCGAAGTGCTGAAAAGTCGTGGCAAAGTACTGAAAAGTGTGGCAAAGTACTGAAAAGTTGTGGCAAAATGCTGAAAAGTGTGGCAAAGTACTGAAAAGTTGTGGCAAAGTGCTGAAAAGTGTGGCAAAGTACTGAAAAGTTGTGGCAAAGTGCTGAAAAGTATGGCAAAGTACTGAAAAGTCGTGGCAAAGTACTGAAAAGAGTGGCAAAGTACTGCAAAGTCGTGGCAAAGTCGTGGCAAAGTGTGGCAAAGTACTGAAAAGTTGTGGCAAAGTGCTGAAAAGTGTGGCAAAGTGCTGCAAAGTCGTGGCAAAGTGCTGAAAAGTGTGGCAAAGTACTGAAAAGTTGTGGCAAAGTGCTGAAAAGTGTGGCAAAGTACTGACAAGTAGTGGCGAAGTGCTGAAAAGTCGTGGCAAAGTACTGAAAAGTGTGGCAAAGTACTGAAAAGTTGTGGCAAAGTCGTGGCAAAGTACTGAAAAGTGTGGCAAAGTACTGAAAAGTTGTGGCAAAGTCGTGGCACTACTGAAAAGTGTGGCAATGTACTGAAAAGTTGTGGCGAAGTGCTGAAAAGTCGTGGCAATGTACTGAAAAGAGTGGCAAAGTACTGAAAAGTTGTGGCAAAGTGCTGAAAAGTGTGGCAAAGTACTGAAAAGTTGTGGCAAAGTGCTGAAAAGTGTGGCAAAGTACTGAAAAGAGTGGCAAAGTACTGAAAAGTTGTGGCAAAGTGCTGAAAAGTGTGGCAAAGTACTGAAAGTTGTGGCAAAGTGCTGAAAAGTGTGGCAAAGTACTGAAAAGTTGTGGCAAAGTGCTGAAAAGTGTGGCAAAGTACAGAAAAGTTGTGGCAAAGTGCTGAAAAGTAGTGGCAAAGTACTGAAAAGTCGTGGCAAAGTCGTGGCAAAGTACTGAAAAGTGTGGCAAAGTACTGAAAAGTTGTGGCGAAGTGCTGAAAAGTTGTGGCAAAGTACTGAAAAGTGTGGCAAAGTACTGAAGAGTTGTGGCAAAGTCGTGGCAAAGTACTGAAAAGAGTGGCAAAGTGCTGCAAAGTCGGGGCAAAGTACTGAAAAGTTTGGCAAAGTACTGAAAAGTTGTGGCAAAGTGCTGAAAAGTGTGGCAAAGTGCTGCAAAGTCGTGGCAAAGTACTGAAAAGTGTGGCAAAGTACTGAAAAGTTGTGGCAAAGTCGTGGCTAAGTACTGAAAAGAGTGGCAAAGTACTGAAAAGTTGTGGCAAAGTGCTGCAAAGTCGTGGCAAAGTACTGAAAAGTGTGGCAAAGTACTGAAAAGTTGTGGCAAAGTGCTGAAAAGTGTGGCAAAGTACTGAAAAGTTGTGGCAAAGTGCTGAAAAGTGTGGCAAAGTACTGAAAAGTTGTGGCAAAGTTCTGAAAAGTAGTGGCAAAGTACTGAAAAGTCGTGGCAAAGTCGTGGCAAAGTACTGAAAAGTGTGGCAAAGTACTGAAAAGTTGTGGCGAAGTGCTGAAAAGTCGTGGCAAAGTACTGAAAAGTGTGGCAAAGTACTGAAGAGTTGTGGCAAAGTCGTGGCAAAGTACTGAAAAGTGTGGCAAAGTGCTGCAAAGTCGTGGCAAAGAACTGAAAAGTGTGGCAAAGTACTGAAAAGTTGTGGCAAAGTGCTGAAAAGTGTGGCAAAGTGCTGCAAAGTCGTGGCAAAGTACTGAAAAGTGTGGCAAAGTACTGAAAAGTTGTGGCAAAGTGCTGAAAAGTGTGGCAAAGTACTGAAAAGTAGTGGCGACGTGCTGAAAAGTCGTGGCAAAGTACTGAAAAGTTGTGGCAAAATCGTGGCAAAGTACTGAAAAGTGTGGCAAAGTACTGAAAAGTTGTGGCAAAGTCGTGGCAAAGTACTGAAAAGTGTGGCAAAGTACTGAAAAGTTGTGGCGAAGTGCTGAAAAGTCGTGGCAAAGTACTGAAAAGTGTGGCAAAGTACTGAAAAGTTGTGGCAAAATGCTGAAAAGTGTGGCAAAGTACTGAAAAGTTGTGGCAAAGTGCTGAAAAGTGTGGCAAAGTACTGAAAAGTTGTGGCAAAGTGCTGAAAAGTATGGCAAAGTACTGAAAAGTCGTGGCAAAGTGCTGAAAAGTGTGGCAAAGTGCTGCAAAGTCGTGGCAAAGTGCTGAAAAGTGTGGCAAAGTACTGAAAAGTTGTGGCAAAGTGCTGAAAAGTGTGGCAAAGTACTGACAAGTAGTGGCGAAGTGCTGAAAAGTCGTGGCAAAGTACTGAAAAGTGTGGCAAAGTACTGAAAAGTTGTGGCAAAGTCGTGGCAAAGTACTGAAAAGTGTGGCAAAGTACTGAAAAGTTGTGGCAAAGTCGTGGCACTACTGAAAAGTGTGGCAATGTACTGAAAAGTTGTGGCGAAGTGCTGAAAAGTCGTGGCAATGTACTGAAAAGAGTGGCAAAGTACTGAAAAGTTGTGGCAAAGTGCTGAAAAGTGTGGCAAAGTACTGAAAAGTTGTGGCAAAGTGCTGAAAAGTGTGGCAAAGTACTGAAAAGAGTGGCAAAGTACTGAAAAGTTGTGGCAAAGTGCTGAAAAGTGTGGCAAAGTACTGAAAAGTTGTGGCAAAGTGCTGAAAAGTGTGGCAAAGTACTGAAAAGTTGTGGCAAAGTGCTGAAAAGTGTGGCAAAGTACAGAAAAGTTGTGGCAAAGTGCTGAAAAGTAGTGGCAAAGTACTGAAAAGTCGTGGCAAAGTCGTGGCAAAGTACTGAAAAGTGTGGCAAAGTACTGAAAAGTTGTGGCGAAGTGCTGAAAAGTTGTGGCAAAGTACTGAAAAGTGTGGCAAAGTACTGAAGAGTTGTGGCAAAGTCGTGGCAAAGTACTGAAAAGAGTGGCAAAGTGCTGCAAAGTCGGGGCAAAGTACTGAAAAGTTTGGCAAAGTACTGAAAAGTTGTGGCAAAGTGCTGAAAAGTGTGGCAAAGTGCTGCAAAGTCGTGGCAAAGTACTGAAAAGTGTGGCAAAGTACTGAAAAATGTTGGCAAAGTGCTGAAAAGTGTGGCAAAGTACAGAAAAGTTGTGGCAAAGTGCTGAAAAGTGTGGCAAAGTGCTGCAAAGTCGTGGCAAAGTAATGAAAAGTGTGGCAAAGTAAAGAAAAGTTGTGGCAAAGTGCTGAAAAGTGTGGCAAAGTACTGAAAAGTTGTGGCAAAGTGCTGAAAAGTGTGGCAAAGTACTGAAAAGTTGTGGCAAAGTGCTGAAAAGTAGTGGCAAAGTACTGAAAAGTCGTGGCAAAGTACTGAAAAGAGTGGTAAAGTACTGCAAAGTCGTGGCAAAGTCGTGGCAAAGTGTGGCAAAGTACTGAAAAGTTGTGGCAAAGTGCTGAAAAGTGTGGCAAAGTACTGAAAAGTAGTGGCGAAGTGCTGAAAAGTCGTGGCAAAGTACTGAAAAGTGTGGCAAAGTACTGAAAAGTTGTGGCAAAGTCGTGGCAAAGTACTGAAAAGTGTGGCAAAGTACTGAAAAGTTGTGGCAAAATCGTGGCAAATTACTGAAAAGTGTGGCAATGTACTGAAAAGTTGTGGCGAAGTGCTGAAAAGTCGTGGCAAAGTACTGAAAAGTGTAGCAAAGTACTGAAGAGTTGTGGCAAAGTCGTGGCAAAGTACTGAAAAGTCGTGGCAAAGTACTGAAAAGTCGTGGCAAAGTACTGAAAAGTGTGGCAAAGTACAGAAAAGTTGTGGCAAAGTGCTGAAAAGTGTGGCAAAGTGCTGCAAAGTCGTGGCAAAGTAATGAAAAGTGTGGCAAAGTAAAGAAAAGTTGTGGCAAAGTGCTGAAAAGTGTGGCAAAGTACTGAAAAGTTGTGGCAAAGTGCTGAAAAGTGTGGCAAAGTACTGAAAAGTTGTGGCAAAGTGCTGAAAAGTAGTGGCAAAGTACTGAAAAGTCGTGGCAAAGTACTGAAAAGAGTGGTAAAGTACTGCAAAGTCGTGGCAAAGTCGTGGCAAAGTGTGGCAAAGTACTGAAAAGTTGTGGCAAAGTGCTGAAAAGTGTGGCAAAGTACTGAAAAGTAGTGGCGAAGTGCTGAAAAGTCGTGGCAAAGTACTGAAAAGTGTGGCAAAGTACTGAAAAGTTGTGGCAAAGTCGTGGCAAAGTACTGAAAAGTGTGGCAAAGTACTGAAAAGTTGTGGCAAAATCGTGGCAAATTACTGAAAAGTGTGGCAATGTACTGAAAAGTTGTGGCGAAGTGCTGAAAAGTCGTGGCAAAGTACTGAAAAGTGTAGCAAAGTACTGAAGAGTTGTGGCAAAGTCGTGGCAAAGTACTGAAAAGAGTGGCAAAGTGCTGCAAAGTCGTGGCAAAGTACTGAAAAGTGTGGCAAAGTACTGAAAAGTTGTGGCAAAGTGCTGAAAAGTGTGGCAAAGTGTTGCAAAGTCGTGGCAAAGTACTGAAAAGTGTGGCAAAGTACTGAAAAATTTTGGCAAAGTGCTGAAAAGTGTGGCAAAGTACAGAAAAGATGTGGCAAAGTGCTGAAAAGTGTGGCAAAGTGCTGCAAAGTCGTGGCAAAGTACTGAAAAGTGTGGCAAAGTAAAGAAAAGTTGTGGCAAAGTGCTGAAAAGTGTGGCAAAGTACTGAAAAGTTGTGGCAAAGTGCTGAAAAGTGTGGCAAAGTACTGAAAAGTTGTGGCAAAGTGCTGAAAAGTGTGGCAAAGTACTGAAAAGTTGTGGCAAAGTGCTGAAAAGTAGTGGCAAAGTACTGAAAAGTCGAGGCAAAGTCGTGGCAAAGTACTGAAAAGTGAGGCAAAGTACTGAAAAGTTGTGGCGAAGTGCTGAAAAGTCGTGGCAAAGTACTGAAAAGTGTGGCAAAGTACTGAAAAGTTGTGGCGAAGTCGCGGCAAAGTACTGAAAAGAGTGGCAAAGTGCTGCAAAGTCGTGGCAAAGTACTGAACATTTTGGCAAAGTACTGAAAAGTTGTGGCAAAGTGCTGAAAAGTGTGGCAAAGTGCTGCAAAGTCGTGGCAAAGTACTGAAAAGTGTGGCAAAGTACTGAAAAATTTTGGCAAAGTGCTGAAAAGTGTGGCAAAGTAAAGAAAAGTTGTGGCAAAGTGCTGAAAAGTGTGGCAAAGTACTGAAAAGTTGTGGCAAAGTGCAGAAAAGTGTGGCAAAGTACTAAAAAGTTGTGGCAAAGTGCTGAAAAGTAGTGGCAAAGTACTGAAAAGTTGTGGCAAAGTACTGAAAAGAGTGGCAAAGTACTGCAAAGTCGTGGCAAAGTCGTGGCAAAGTGTGGCAAAGTACTGAAAAGTTGTGGCAAAGTGCTGAAAAGTGTGGCAAAGTGCTGCAACGTTGTGGCAAAGTGCTGAAAAGTGTGGCAAAGTACTGAAAAGTTGTGGCAAAGTGCTGAAAAGTGTGGCAAAGTACTGAAAAGTAGTGGCGAAGTGATGAAAAGTCGTGGCAAAGTACTGAAAAGTGTGGCAAAGTACTGAAAAGTTGTGGCAAAGTCGTGGCAAAGTACTGAAAAGTGTGGCAAAGTACTGAAAAGTTGTGGCAAAGTCGTGGCAAATTACTGAAAAGTGTGGCAATGTACTGAAAAGTTGTGGCGAAGTGCTGAAAAGTCGTGGCAATGTACTGAAAAGTGTGGCAAAGTACTGAAAAGTTGTGGCAAAGTGCTGAAAAGTGTGGCAAAGTACTGAAAAGTTTTGGCAAAGTGCTGAAAAGTTGTGGCAAAGTGCTGAAAAGTAGTGGCAAAGTACTGAAAAGTCGTGGCAAAGTCGTGGCAAAGTACTGAAAAGTGTGGCAAAGTACTGAAAAGTTGTGGCGAAGTGCTGAAAAGTCGTGGCAAAGTACTGAAAAGTGTAGCAAAGTACTGAAGAGTTGTGGCAAAGTCGTGGCAAAGTACTGAAAAGAGTGGCAAAGTGCTGCAAAGTCGTGGCAAAGTACTGAAAAGTGTGGCAAAGTACTGAAAAGTTGTGGCAAAGTGCTGAAAAGTGTGGCAAAGTGCTGCAAAGTTGTGGCAAAGTACTGAAAAGTGTGGCAAAGTACTGAAAAATTTTGGCAAAGTGCTGAAAAGTGTGGCAAAGTACAGAAAAGTTGTGGCAAAGTGCTGAAAAGTGTGGCAAAGTGCTGCAAAGTCGTGGCAAAGTACTGAAAAGTGTGGCAAAGTACTGAAAAGTTGTGGCAAAGTGCTGAAAAGTGTGGCAAAGTACTAAAAAGTTGTGGCAAAGTGCTGAAAAGTAGTGGCAAAGTACTGAAAAGTCGTGGCAAAGTACTGAAAAGAGTAGCAAAGTACTGCAAAGTCGTGGCAAAGTCGTGGCAAAGTGTGGCAAAGTACTGAAAAGTTGTGGCAAAGTGCTGAAAAGTGTGGCAAAGTGCTGCAACGTTGTGGCAAAGTGCTGAAAAGTGTGGCAAAGTACTGAAAAGTTGTGGCAAATTGCTGAAAAGTGTGGCAAAGTACTGAAAAGTAGTGGCGAAGTGATGAAAAGTCGTGGCAAAGTACTGAAAAGTGTGGCAAAGTACTGAAAAGTTGTGGCAAAGTCGTGGCAAAGTACTGAAAAGTGTGGCAAAGTACTGAAAAGTTGTGGCAAAGTCGTGGCAAATTACTGACAAGTGTGGCAATGTACTGAAAAGTTGTGGCGAAGTGCTGAAAAGTCGTGGCAATGTACTGAAAAGTTGTTGCAAAGTGCTGAAAAGTTGTGGCAAAGTCGTGGCAAATTACTGAAAAGTGTGGCAATGTACTGAAAAGTTGTGGCGAAGTGCTGAAAAGTCGTGGCAATGTACTGACAAGTGTGGCAAAGTACTGAAAAGTTGTGGCAAAGTGCTGAAAAGTGTGGCAAAGTACTGAAAAGTTTTGGCAAAGTGCTGAAAAGTTGTGGCAAAGTGCTGAAAGTAGTGGCAAAGTACTGAAAAGTCGTGGCAAAGTCGTGGCAAAGTACTGAAAAGTGTGGCAAAGTACTGAAAAGTTGTGGCGAAGTGCTGAAAAGTCGTGGCAAAGTACTGAAAAGTGTAGCAAAGTACTGAAGAGTTGTGGCAAAGTCGTGGCAAAGTACTGAAAAGAGTGGCAAAGTGCTGCAAAGTCGTGGCAAAGTACTGAAAAGTGTGGCAAAGTACTGAAAAGTTGTGGCAAAGTGCTGAAAAGTGTGGCAAAGTGCTGCAAAGTCGTGGCAAAGTACTGAAAAGTGTGGCAAAGTACTGAAAAATTTTGGCAAAGTGCTGAAAAGTGTGGCAAAGTACAGAAAAGTTGTGGCAAAGTGCTGAAAAGTGTGGCAAAGTGCTGCAAAGTCGTGGCAAAGTACTGAAAAGTGTGGCAAAGTACTGAAAAGTTGTGGCAAAGTGCTGAAAAGTGTGGCAAAGTACTAAAAAGTTGTGGCAAAGTGCTGAAAAGTAGTGGCAAAGTACTGAAAAGTCGTGGCAAAGTACTGAAAAGAGTGGCAAAGTACTGCAAAGTCGTGGCAAAGTCGTGGCAAAGTGTGGCAAAGTACTGACAAGTTGTGGCAAAGTGCTGAAAAGTGTGGCAAAGTGCTGCAACGTTGTGGCAAATTGCTGAAAAGTGTGGCAAAGTACTGAAAAGTAGTGGCGAAGTGATGAAAAGTCGTGGCAAAGTACTGAAAAGTGTGGCAAAGTACTGAAAAGTTGTGGCAAAGTCGTGGCAAAGTACTGAAAAGTGTGGCAAAGTACTGAAAAGTTGTGCCAAAGTCGTGGCAAATTACTGAAAATTGTGGCAATGTACTGAAAAGTTGTGGCGAAGTGCTGAAAAGTCGTGGCAATGTACTGAAAAGTTGTGGCAAAGTGCTGAAAAGTGTGGCAAAGTACTGAAAAGTCGTGGCAAAGTCGTGGCAAAGTACTGAAAAGTGTGGCAAAGTACTGAAAAGTTGTGGCGAAGTGCTGAAAAGTCGTGGCAAAGTACTGAAAAGTGTAGCAAAGTACTGAAGAGTTGTGGCAAAGTCGTGGCAAAGTACTGAAAAGAGTGGCAAAGTGCTGCAAAGTCGTGGCAAAGTACTGAAAAGTGTGGCAAAGTACTGAAAAGTTGTGGCAAAGTGCTGAAAAGTGTGGCAAAGTGCTGCAAAGTCGTGGCAAAGTACTGAAAAGTGTGGCAAAGTACTGAAAAAGTTTGGCAAAGTGCTGAAAAGTGTGGCAAAGTACAGAAAAGTTGTGGCAAAGTGCTGAAAAGTGTGGCAAAGTGCTGCAAAGTCGTGGCAAAGTACTGAAAAGTGTGGCAAAGTAAAGAAAAGTTGTGGCAAAGTGCTGAAAATTGTGGCAAAGTACTGAAAAGTTGTGGCAAAGTGCTGAAAAGTAGTGGCAAAGTACTGAAAAGTCGTGGCAAAGTCGTGGCAAAGTACTGAAAAGTGTGGCAAAGTACTGAAAAGTTGTGGCGAAGTGCTGAAAAGTCGAGGCAAAGTACTGAAAAGTTTGGCAAAGTACTGAAGAGTTGTGGCAAAGTGCTGAAAAGTGTGGCAAAGTACTGAAAAGTTGTGGCAAAGTCGTGGCAAAGTACTGAAAAGAGTGGCAAAGTGCTGCAAAGTCGTGGCAAAGTACTGAAAAGTGTGGCAAAGTACTGAAAAGTTGTGGCAAAGTGCTGAAAAGTGTGGCAAAGTGCTGCAAAGTCGTGGCAAAGTACTGAAAAGTGTGGCAAAGTACTGAAAAAGTTTGGCAAAGTGCTGAAAAGTTTGGCAAAGTACTGAAGAGTTGTGGCAAAGTGCTGAAAAGTGTGGCAAAGTACTGAAAAGTTGTGGCAAAGTCGTGGCAAAGTACTGAAAAGAGTGGCAAAGTGCTGCAAAGTCGTGGCAAAGTACTGAAAAGTGTGGCAAAGTACTGAAAAGTTGTGGCAAAGTGCTGAAAAGTGTGGCAAAGTGTTGCAAAGTCGTGGCAAAGTACTGAAAAGTGTGGCAAAGTACTGAAAAAGTTTGGCAAAGTGCTGAAAAGTGTGGCAAAGTACAGAAAAGTTGTGGCAAAGTGCTGAAAAGTGTGGCAAAGTGCTGCAAAGTCGTGGCAAAGTACTGAAAAGTGTGGCAAAGTAAAGAAAAGTTGTGGCAAAGTGCTGAAAATTGTGGCAAAGTACTGAAAAGTTGTGGCAAAGTGCTGAAAAGTAGTGGCAAAGTACTGAAAAGTCGTGGCAAAGTCGTGGCAAAGTACTGAAAAGTGTGGCAAAGTACTGAAAAGTTGTGGCGAAGTGCTGAAAAGTCGAGGCAAAGTACTGAAAAGTTTGGCAAAGTACTGAAGAGTTGTGGCAAAGTGCTGAAAAGTGTGGCAAAGTACTGAAAAGTTGTGGCAAAGTGCTGAAAAGTGTGGCAAAGTACTGAAAAGTTGTGGCAAAGTGCTGAAAAGTAGTGGCAAAGTACTGAAAAGTCGAGGCAAAGTCGTGGCAAAGTACTGAAAAGTGAGGCAAAGTACTGAAAAGTTGTGGCGAAGTGCTGAAAAGTCGTGGCAAAGTACTGAAAAGTGTGGTAAAGTACTGAAAAGTTGTGGCGAAGTCGTGGCAAAGTACTGAAAAGAGTGGCAAAGTGCTGCAAAGTCGTGGCAAAGTACTGAAAAGTGTGGCAAAGTTCTGAAAAGTAGTGGCAAAGTACTGAAAAGTCGTGGCAAAGTCGCGGCAAAGTACTGAAAAGTGTGGCAAAGTACTGAAAAGTTGTGGCAAAGTCGTGGCTAAGTACTGAAAAGAGTTGCAAAGTACTGAAAAGTTGTGGCAAAGTGCTGCAAAGTCGTGGCAAAGTACTGAAAAGTGTGGCAAAGTACTGAAAAGTTGTGGCAAAGTGCTGAAAAGTGTGGCAAAGTACTGAAAAGTTGTGGCAAAGTGCTGAAAAGTGTGGCAAAGTACTGAAAAGTTGTGGCAAAGTTCTGAAAAGTAGTGGCAAAGTACTGACAAGTCGTGGCAAAGTCGTGGCAAATTACTGAAAAGTGTGGCAAAGTACTGAAAAGTTGTGGCGAAGTGCTGAAAAGTCGTGGCAAAGTACTGAAAAGTTGTGGCAAAGTACTGAAGAGTTGTGGCAAAGTCGTGGCAAAGTACTGAAAAGAGTGGCAAAGTGCTGCAAAGTCGTGGCAAAGAACTGAAAAGTGTGGCATAGTACTGAAAAGTTGTGGCAAAGTGCTGAAAAGTGTGGCAAAGTACTGAAAAGTAGTGGCGAAGTGCTGAAAAGTCGTGGCAAAGTACTGAAAAGTTGTGGCAAAATCGTGGCAAAGTACTGAAAAGAGTGGCAAAGTACTGAAAAGTTGTGGCAAAGTCGTGGCAAAGTACTGAAAAGTGTGGCAAAGTACTGAAAAGTGTGGCAAAGTACTGAAAAGTCGTGGCAAAGTACTTAAAAGTGTGGCAAAGTACTGAAAAGTTGTGGCAAAGTGCTGAAAAGTGTGGCAAAGTACTGAAAAGTTGTGGCAAAGTGCTGAAAAGTGTGGCAAAGTACTGAAAAGTTGTGGCAAAGTGCTGAAAAGTATGGCAAAGTACTGAAAAGTCGTGGCAAAGTACTGAAAAGAGTGGCAAAGTACTGCAAAGTCGTGGCAAAGTCGTGGCAAAGTGTGGCAAAGTACTGAAAAGTTGTGGCAAAGTGCTGAAAAGTGTGGCAAAGTACTGAAAAGTTGTGGCAAAGTGCTGAAAAGTGTGGCAAAGTACTGAAAAGTTGTGGCAAAGTGCTGAAAAGTATGGCAAAGTACTGAAAAGTCGTGGCAAAGTACTGAAAAGAGTGGCAAAGTACTGCACAGTCGTGGCAAAGTCGTGGCAAAGTGTGGCAAAGTACTGAAAAGTTGTGGCAAAGTGCTGAAAAGTGTGGCAAAGTTCTGAAAAGTTGTGGCAAAGTGCTGAAAAGTAGTGGCAAAGCAATGAAAAGTCGAGGCAAAGTCGTGGTAAAGTACTGAAAAGTGAGGCAAAGTACTGAAAAGTTGTGGCGAAGTGCTGGAAAGTCGTGGCAAAGTGCTGAAAAGTGGGGCAAAGTACTGAAAAGTTGTGGCGAAGTCGTGGCAAAGTACTGAAAAGAGTGGCAAAGTGCTGCAAATTCGTGGCAAAGTACTGAAAATTGTGGCAAAGTACTGAAAAGTAGTGGCAAAGTACTGAAAAGTCGTGGCAAAGTCGCGGCAAAGTACTGAAAATTGTGGCAAAGTACTGAAAAGTTGTGGCAAAGTCGTGGCTAAGTACTGAAAAGAGTGGCAAAGTACTGAAAAGTTGAGGCAAAGTGCTGCAAAGTCGTGGCAAAGTACTGAAAAGTGTGGCAAAGTACTGAAAAGTTGTGGCAAAGTGCTGAAAAGTGTGGCAAAGTACTAAAAAGTTGTGGCAAAGTGCTGAAAAGTGTGGCAAAGTACTGAAAAGTTGTGGCAAAGTTCTGAAAAGTAGTGGCAAAGTACTGACAAGTCGTGGCAAAGTCGTGGCAAAGTACTGAGAAGTGTGGCAAAGTACTGAAAAGTTGTGGCGAAGTGCTGAAAAGTCGTGGCAAAGTACTGAAAAGTGTGGCAAAGTACTGAAGAGTTGTGGCAAAGTGCTGAAAAGTATGGCAAAGTACTGAAAAGTCGTGGCAAAGAACTGAAAAGAGTGGCAAAGTACTGCAAAGTCGTGGCAAAGTCGTGGCAAAGTGTGGCAAAGTACTGAAAAGTTGTGGCAAAGTGCTGAAAAGTGTGGCAAAGTGCTGCAAAGTCGAGGCAAAGTGCTGAAAAGTGTGGCATAGTACTGAAAAGTTGTGGCAAAGTGCTGAAAAGTGTGGCAAAGGACTGAAAAGTCGTGGCAAAGTACTGAAAAGAATGGCAAAGTGCTGCAAAGTCGTGGCAAAGAACTGAAAAGTGTGGCATAGTACTGAAAAGTTGTGGCAAAGTGCTGAAAAGTGTGGCAAAGTACTGAAAAGTTGTGGCAAAGTGCTGAAAAGTGTGGCAAAGTACTGAAAAGTTGTGGCAAAGTGCTGAAAAGTATGGCAAAGTACTGAAAAGTCGTGGCAAAGTCGTGGCAAAGTCGTGGCAAAGTACTGAAAAGTGTGGCAAAGTACTGAAAAGTTGTGGCGAAGTGCTGAAAAGTCGTGGCAAAGTACTGAAAAGTGTGGCAAAGTACTGAAAAGTTGTGGCAAAGTGCTGAAAAGTGTGGCAAAGTACTGACAAGTTGTGGCAAAGTGCTGAAAAGTGTGGCAAAGTACTGAAAAGTTGTGGCAAAGTGCTGAAAAGTATGGCAAAGTACTGAAAAGTCGTGGCAAAGTACTGAAAAGAGTGGCAAAGTACTGCAAAGTCGTGCCAAAGTCGTGGCAAAGTGTGGCAAAGTACTGAAAAGTTGTGGCAAAGTGCTGAAAAGTGTGGCAAAGTACTGAAAAGTTGTGGCAAAGTGCTGAAAAGTAGTGGCAAAGTACTGAAAAGTCGAGGCAAAGTCGTGGCAAAGTACTGAAAAGTGAGGCAAAGTACTGAAAAGTTGTGGCGAAGTGCTGAAAAGTCGTGGCAAAGTACTGAAAAGTGTGGCAAAGTACTGAAAAGTTGTGGCGAAGTCGTGGCAAAGTACTGAAAAGAGTGGCAAAGTGCTGAAAAGTCGTGGCAAAGTACTGAAAAGTGTGGCAAAGTACTGAAAAGTAGTGGCAAAGTACTGAAAAGTCGTGGCAAAGTCGCGGCAAAGTACTGAAAATTGTGGCAAAGTACTGAAAAGTTGTGGCAAAGTCGTGGCTAAGTACTGAAAAGAGTGGCAAAGTACTGAAAAGTTGTGGCAAAGTGCTGCAAAGTCGTGGCAAAGTACTGAAAAGTGTGGCAAAGTACTGAAAAGTTGTGGCAAAGTGCTGAAAAGTGTGGCAAAGTACTGAAAAGTTGTGGCAAAGTGCTGAAAAGTGTGGCAAAGTACTGAAAAGTTGTGGCAAAGTTCTGAAAAGTAGTGGCAAAGTACTGACAAGTCGTGGCAAAGTCGTGGCAAAGTACTGAAAAGTGTGGCAAAGTACTGAAAAGTTGTGGCGAAGTGCTGAAAAGTCGTGGCAAAGTACTGAAAAGTGTGGCAAAGTACTGAAGAGTTGTGGCAAAGTCGTGGCAAAGTACTGAAAAGAGTGGCAAAGTGCTGCAAAGTCGTGGCAAAGAACTGAAAAGTGTGGCATAGTACTGAAAAGTTGTGGCAAAGTGCTGAAAAGTGTGGCAAAGTGCTGCAAAGTCGTGGCAAAGTAATGAAAAGTGTGGCAAAGTAATGAAAAGTTGTGGCAAAGTGCTGAAAAGTGTGGCAAAGTACTGAAAAGTAGTGGCGAAGTGCTGAAAAGTCGTGGCAAAATACTGAAAAGTTGTGGCAAAATCGTGGCAAAGTACTGAAAAGAGTGGCAAAGTACTGAAAAGTTGTCGCAAAGTCGTGGCAAAGTACTGAAAAGTGTGGCAAAGTACTGAAAAGTTGTGGCAAAGTGCTGAAAAGTGTGGCAAAGTACTGAAAAGTCGTGGCAAAGTACTGAAAAGAGTGGCAAAGTACTGCAAAGTCGTGGCAAAGTCGTGGCAAAGTGTGGCAAAGTACTGAAAAGTTGTGGCAAAGTGCTGAAAAGTGTGGCAAAGTGCTGAAAAGTAGTGGCAAAGTACTGACAAGTCGTGGCAAAGTCGTGGCAAAGTACTGAGAAGTGTGGCAAAGTACTGAAAAGTTGTGGCGAAGTGCTGAAAAGTCGTGGCAAAGTACTGAAAAGTGTGGCAAAGTACTGAAGAGTTGTGGCAAAGTGCTGAAAAGTATGGCAAAGTAATGAAAAGTCGTGGCAAAGAACTGAAAAGAGTGGCAAAGTACTGCAAAGTCGTGGCAAAGTCGTGGCAAAGTGTGGCAAAGTACTGAAAAGTTGTGACAAAGTGCTGAAAAGTGTGGCAAAGTGCTGCAAAGTCGTGGCAAAGTGCTGAAAAGTGTGGCATAGTACTGAAAAGTTGTGGCAAAGTGCTGAAAAGTGTGGCAAAGGACTGAAAAGTCGTGGCAAAGTACTGAAAAGAGTGGCAAAGTGCTGCAAAGTCGTGGCAAAGAACTGAAAAGTGTGGCATAGTACTGAAAAGTTGTGGCAAAGTGCTGAAAAGTGTGGCAAAGTACTGAAAAGTTGTGGCAAAGTGCTGAAAAGTGTGGCAAAGTAATGAAAAGTTGTGGCAAAGTGCTGAAAAGTATGGCAAAGTACTGAAAAGTTGTGGCAAAGTGCTGAAAAGTGTGGCAAAGTACTGAAAAGTTGTGGCAAAGTGCTGAAAAGTATGGCAAAGTACTGAAAAGTCGTGGCAAAGTACTGAAAAGAGTGGCAAGGTACTGCAAAGTCATGGCAAAGTCGTGGCAAAGTGTGGCAAAGTACTGAAAAGGTGTGGCAAAGTGCTGAAAAGTGTGGCAAAGTACTGAAAAGTTGTGGCAAAGTGCTGAAAAGTAGTGGCAAAGTACTGAAAAGTCGAGGCAAAGTCGTGGCAAAGTACTGAAAAGTGAGGCAAAGTACTGAAAAGTTGTGGCGATGTGCTGAAAAGTCGTGGCAAAGTACTGAAAAGTGTGGCAAAGTACTGAAAAGTTGTGGCGAAGTCGTGGCAAAGTACTGAAAAGAGTGGCAAAGTGCTGCAAAGTCGTGGCAAAGTACTGAAAAGTGTGGCAAAGTACTGAAAAGTAGTGGCAAAGTACTGAAAAGTCGTGGCAAAGTCGCGGCAAAGTACTGAAAATTGTGGCAAAGTACTGAAAAGTTGTGGCAAAGTACTGAAAAGTTGTGGCAAAGTGCTGAAAAGTGTGGCAAAGTACTGAAAAGTTGTGGCAAAGTGCTGAAAAGTATGGCAAAGTACTGAAAAGTCGTGGCAAAGTACTGAAAAGAGTGGCAAGGTACTGCAAAGTCATGGCAAAGTCGTGGCAAAGTGTGGCAAAGTACTGAAAAGTTGTGGCAAAGTGCTGAAAAGTGTGGCAAAGTACTGAAAAGTTGTGGCAAAGTGCTGAAAAGTAGTGGCAAAGTACTGAAAAGTCGAGGCAAAGTCGTGGCAAAGTACTGAAAAGTGAGGCAAAGTACTGAAAAGTTGTGGCGAAGTGCTGAAAAGTCGTGGCAAAGTACTGAAAAGTGTGGCAAAGTACTGAAAAGTTGTGGCGAAGTCGTGGCAAAGTACTGAAAAGAGTGGCAAAGTGCTGCAAAGTCGTGGCAAAGTACTGAAAAGTGTGGCAAAGTACTGAAAAGTAGTGGCAAAGTACTGAAAAGTCGTGGCAAAGTCGCGGCAAAGTACTGAAAATTGTGGCAAAGTACTGAAAAGTTGTGGCAAAGTCGTGGCTAAGTACTGAAAAGAGTGGCAAAGTACTGAAAAGTTGTGGCAAAGTGCTGCAAAGTCGTGGCAAAGTACTGAAAAGTGTGGCAAAGTACTGAAAAGTTGTGGCAAAGTGCTGAAAAGTGTGGCAAAGTACTGAAAAGTTGTGGCAAAGTGCTGAAAAGTGTGGCAAAGTACTGAAAAGTTGTGGCAAAGTTCTGAAAAGTAGTGGCAAAGTAATGACAAGTCGTGGCAAAGTCGTGGCAAAGTACTGAAAAGTGTGGCAAAGTACTGAAAAGTTGTGGCGAAGTGCTGAAAAGTCGTGGCAAAGTACTGAAAAGTGTGGCAAAGTACTGAAGAGTTGTGGCAAAGTCGTGGCAAAGTACTGAAAAGAGTGGCAAAGTGCTGCAAAGTCGTGGCAAAGAACTGAAAAGTGTGGCATAGTACTGAAAAGTTGTGGCAAAGTGCTGAAAAGTGTGGCAAAGTGCAGCAAAGTCGTGGCAAAGTAATGAAAAGTGTGGCAAAGTAATGAAAAGTTGTGGCAAAGTGCTGAAAAGTGTGGCAAAGTACTGAAAAGTAGTGGCGAAGTGCTGAAAAGTCGTGGCAAAATACTGAAAAGTTGTGGCAAAATCGTGGCAAAGTACTGAAAAGAGTGGCAAAGTACTGAAAAGTTGTCGCAAAGTCGTGGCAAAGTACTGAAAAGTTTGGCAAAGTACTGAAAAGTTGTGGCGAAGTGCTGAAAAGTCGTGGCAAAGTACTGAAAAGTGTGGCAAAGTACTGAAAAGTTGTGGCAAAGTGCTGAAAAGTGTGGCAAAGTACTGAAAAGTTGTGGCAAAGTGCTGAAAAGTGTGGCAAAGTACTGAAAAGTAGTGGCAAAGTGCTGAAAAGTATGGCAAAGTACTGAAAAGTCGTGGCAAAGTACTGAAAAGAGTGGCAAAGTACTGCAAAGTCGTGGCAAAGTCGTGGCAAAGTGTGGCAAAGTACTGAAAAGTTGTGGCAAAGTGCTGAAAAGTGTGGCAAAGTGCTGAAAAGTAGTGGCAAAGTACTGACAAGTCGTGGCAAAGTCGTGGCAAAGTACTGAGAAGTGTGGCAAAGTACTGAAAAGTTGTGGCGAAGTGCTGAAAAGTCGTGGCAAAGTACTGAAAAGTGTGGCAAAGTACTGAAGAGTTGTGGCAAAGTGCTGAAAAGTATGGCAAAGTACTGAAAAGTCGTGGCAAAGAACTGAAAAGAGTGGCAAAGTACTGCAAAGTCGTGGCAAAGTCGTGGCAAAGTGTGGCAAAGTACTGAAAAGTTGTGACAAAGTGCTGAAAAGTGTGGCAAAGTGCTGCAAAGTCGTGGCAAAGTGCTGAAAAGTGTGGCATAGTACTGAAAAGTTGTGGCAAAGTGCTGAAAAGTGTGGCAAAGGACTGAAAAGTCGTGGCAAAGTACTGAAAAGAGTGGCAAAGTGCTGCAAAGTCGTGGCAAAGAACTGAAAAGTGTGGCATAGTACTGAAAAGTTGTGGCAAAGTGCTGAAAAGTGTGGCAAAGTACTGAAAAGTTGTGGCAAAGTGCTGAAAAGTGTGGCAAAGTACTGAAAAGTTGTGGCAAAGTGCTGAAAAGTATGGCAAAGTACTGAAAAGTCGTGGCAAAGTCGTGGCAAAGTACTGAAAAGTGTGGCAAAGTACTGAAAAGTTGTGGCGAAGTGCTGAAAAGTCGTGGCAAAGTACTGAAAAGTGTGGCAAAGTACTGAAAAGTTGTGGCAAAGTGCTGAAAAGTGTGGCAAAGTACTGAAAAGTTGTGGCAAAGTGCTGAAAAGTGTGGCAAAGTACTGAAAAGTTGTGGCAAAGTGCTGAAAAGTATGGCAAAGTACTGAAAAGTCGTGGCAAAGTACTGAAAAGAGTGGCAAAGTACTGCAAAGTCGTGGCAAAGTCGTGGCAAAGTGTGGCAAAGTACTGAAAAGTTGTGGCAAAGTGCTGAAAAGTGTGGCAAAGTACTGAAAAGTTGTGGCAAAGTGCTGAAAAGTAGTGGCAAAGTACTGAAAAGTCGAGGCAAAGTCGTGGCAAAGTACTGAAAAGTGAGGCAAAGTACTGAAAAGTTGTGGCGAAGTGCTGAAAAGTCGTGGCAAAGTACTGAAAAGTGTGGCAAAGTACTGAAAAGTTGTGGCGAAGTCGTGGCAAAGTACTGAAAAGAGAGGCAAAGTGCTGCAAAGTCGTGGCAAAGTACTGAAAAGTGTGGCAAAGTACTGAAAAGTAGTGGCAAAGTACTGAAAAGTCGTGGCAAAGTCGCGGCAAAGTACTGAAAATTGTGGCAAAGTACTGAAAGTTGTGGCAAAGTCGTGGCTAAGTACTGAAAAGAGTGGCAAAGTACTGAAAAGTTGTGGCAAAGTGCTGCAAAGTCGTGGCAAAGTACTGAAAAGTGTGGCAAAGTACTGAAAAGTTGTGGCAAAGTGCTGAAAAGTGTGGCAAAGTACTGAAAAGTTGTGGCAAAGTGCTGAAAAGTGTGGCAAAGTACTGAAAAGTTGTGGCAAAGTTCTGAAAAGTAGTGGCAAAGTACTGACAAGTCGTGGCAAAGTCGTGGCAAAGTACTGAAAAGTGTGGCAAAGTACTGACAAGTTGTGGCGAAGTGCTGAAAAGTCGTGGCAAAGTACTGAAAAGTGTGGCAAAGTACTGAAGAGTTGTGGCAAAGTCGTGGCAAAGTACTGAAAAGAGTGACAAAGTGCTGCAAAGTCGTGGCAAAGAACTGAAAAGTGTGGCATAGTACTGAAAAGTTGTGGCAAAGTGCTGAAAAGTGTGGCAAAGTGCTGCAAAGTCGTGGCAAAGTAATGAAAAGTGTGGCAAAGTAATGAAAAGTTGTGGCAAAGTGCTGAAAAGTGTGGCAAAGTACTGAAAAGTAGTGGCGAAGTGCTGAAAAGTCGTGGCAAAATACTGAAAAGTTGTGGCAAAATCGTGGAAAAGTACTGAAAAGTTGTGGCAAAGTACTGAAAAGTTGTCGCAAAGTCGTGGCAAAGTACTGAAAAGTGTGGCAAAGTACTGAAAAGTTGTGGCGAAGTGCTGAAAAGTCGTGGCAAAGTACTGAAAAGTGTGGCAAAGTACTGAAAAGTTGTGGCAAAGTGCTGAAAAGTGTGGCAAAGTACTGAAAAGTTGTGGCAAAGTGCTGAAAAGTGTGGCAAAGTACTGAAAAGTTGTGGCAAAGTGCTGAAAAGTATGGCAAAGTACTGAAAAGTCGTGGCAAAGTACTGAAAAGAGTGGCAAAGTACTGCAAAGTCGTGGCAAAGTCGTGGCAAAGTGTGGCAAAGTACTGAAAAGTTGTGGCAAAGTGCTGAAAAGTGTGGCAAAGTGCTGCAAAGTCGTGGCAAAGTGCTGAAAAGTGTGGCATAGTACTGAAAAGTTGTGGCAAAGTGCTGAAAAGTGTGGCAAAGAACTGAAAAGTAGTGGCGAAGTGCTGAAAAGTCGAGGCAAAGTAATGAAAAGTGTGGCAAAGTACTGAAAAGTTGTGGCAAAGTCGTGGCAAAGTACTGAAAAGTGTGGCAAAGTACTGAAAAGTTGTGGCAAAGTTCTGAAAAGTAGTGGCAAAGTACTGACAAGTCGTGGCAAAGTACTGAAAAGTGTGGCAAAGTACTGAAAAGTTGTGGCGAAGTGCTGAAAAGTCGTGGCAAAGTACTGAAAAGTGTGGCAAAGTACTGAAGAGTTGTGGCAAAGTCGTGGCAAAGTACTGAAAAAGTGGCAAAGTGCTGCAAAGTCGTGGTAAAGAACTGAAAAGTGTGGCATAGTACTGAAAAGTTGTGGCAAAGTGCTGAAAAGTGTGGCAAAGTACTGAAAAGTTGTAGCAAAGTGCTGAAAAGTGTGGCAAAGTACTGAAAAGTTGTGGCAAAGTGCTGAAAAGTATGGCAAAGTACTGAAAAGTCGTGGCAAAGTCGTGGCAAAGTACTGAAAAGTGTGGCAAAGTACTGAAAAGTTGTGGCGAAGTGCTGAAAAGTCGTGGCAAAGTACTGAAAAGTGTGGCAAAGTACTGAAAAGTTGTGGCAAAGTGCTGAAAAGTGTGGCAAAGTACTGAAAAGTTGTGGCAAAGTAATAAAAAGTGTGGCAAAGTACTGAAAAGTTGTGGCAAAGTCGTGGCAAAGTACTGAAAAGTGTGGCAAAGTACTGAAAAGTTGTGGCAAAGTTCTGAAAAGTAGTAGCAAAGTACTGACAAGTCGTGGCAAAGTCGAGGCAAAGTACTGAAAAGTGTGGCAAAGTACTGAAAAGTTGTGGCGAAGTGCTGAAAAGTCGTGGCAAAGTACTGAAAAGTGTGGCAAAGTACTGAAGAGTTGTGGCAAAGTCGTGGCAAAGTACTGAAAAAGTGGCAAAGTGCTGCAAAGTCGTGGTAAAGAACTGAAAAGTGTGGCATAGTACTGAAAAGTTGTGGCAAAGTGCTGAAAAGTGTGGCAAAGTACTGAAAAGTTGTGGCAAAGTGCTGAAAAGTGTGGCAAAGTACTGAAAAGTTGTGGCAAAGTGCTGAAAAGTATGGCAAAGTACTGAAAAGTCGTGGCAAAGTCGTGGCAAAGTACTGAAAAGTGTGGCAAAGTACTGAAAAGTTGTGGCGAAGTGCTGAAAAGTCGTGGCAAAGTACTGAAAAGTGTGGCAAAGTACTGAAAAGTTGTGGCAAAGTGCTGAAAAGTGTGGCAAAGTACTGAAAAGTTGTGGCAAAGTGCTGAAAAGTGTGGCAAAGTACTGAAAAGTTGTGGCAAAGTGCTGAAAAGTATGGCAAAGTACTGAAAAGTCGTGGCAAAGTACTGAAAAGAGTGGCAAAGTACTGCAAAGTCGTGGCAAAGTCGTGGCAAAGTGTGGCAAAGTACTGAAAAGTTGTGGCAAAGTGCTGAAAAGTGTGGCAAAGTACTGAAAAGTTGTGGCAAAGTGCTGAAAAGTAGTGGCAAAGTACTGAAAAGTCGAGGCAAAGTCGTGGCAAAGTACTGAAAAGTGAGGCAAAGTACTGAAAAGTTGTGGCGAAGTGCTGAAAAGTCGTGGCAAAGTACTGAAAAGTGTGGCAAAGTACTGAAAAGTTGTGGCGAAGTCGTGGCAAAGTACTGAAAAGAGTGGCAAAGTGCTGCAAAGTCGTGGCAAAGTACTGAAAAGTGTGGCAAAGTACTGAAAAGTAGTGGCAAAGCACTGAAAAGTCGTGGCAAAGTCGCGGCAAAGTACTGAAAATTGTGGCAAAGTACTGAAAAGTTGTGGCAAAGTCGTGGCTAAGTACTGAAAAGAGTGGCAAAGTACTGAAAAGTTGTGGCAAAGTGCTGCAAAGTCGTGGCAAAGTACTGAAAAGTGTGGCAAAGTACTGAAAAGTTGTGGCAAAGTGCTGAAAAGTGCGGCAAAGTACTGAAAAGTTGTGGCAAAGTGCTGAAAAGTGTGGCAAAGTACTGAAAAGTTGTGGCAAAGTACTGACAAGTCGTGGCAAAGTCGTGGCAAAGTACTGAAAAGTGTGGCAAAGTACTGAAAAGTCGTGGCGAAGTGCTGAAAAGTCGTGGCAAAGTACTGAAAAGTGTGGCAAAGTACTGAAGAGTTGTGGCAAAGTCGTGGCAAAGTACTGAAAAGAGTGGCAAAGTGCTGCAAAGTCGTGGCAAAGAACTGAAAAGTGTGGCATAGTACTGAAAAGTTGTGGCAAAGTGCTGAAAAGTGTGGCAAAGTGCTGCAAAGTCGTGGCAAAGTACTGAAAAGTGTGGCAAAGTACTGAAAAGTTGTGGCAAAGTGCTGAAAAGTGTGGCAAAGTACTGAAAAGTAGTGGCGAAGTGCTGAAAAGTGTGGCAAAGTACTGAAAAGTTGTGGCAAAGTGCTGAAAAGTGTGGCAAAGTACTGAAAAGTTGTGGCAAAGTGCTGAAAAGTATGGCAAAGTACTGAAAAGTCGTGGCAAAGTCGTGGCAAAGTACTGAAAAGTGTGGCAAAGTACTGAAAAGTTGTGGCGAAGTGCTGAAAAGTCGTGGCAAAGTACTGAAAAGTGTGGCAAAGTACTGAAAAGTTGTGGCAAAGTGCTGAAAAGTGTGGCAAAGTACTGAAAAGTTGTGGCAAAGTGCTGAAAAGTGTGGCAAAGTACTGAAAAGTTGTGGCAAAGTGCTGAAAAGTATGGCAAAGTACTGAAAAGTCGTGGCAAAGTACTGAAAAGAGTGGCAAAGTACTGCAAAGTCGTGGCAAAGTCGTGGCAAAGTGTGGCAAAGTACTGAAAAGTTGTGGCAAAGTGCTGAAAAGTGTGGCAAAGTACTGAAAAGTTGTGGCAAAGTGCTGAAAAGTAGTGGCAAAGTACTGAAAAGTCGAGGCAAAGTCGTGGCAAAGTACTGAAAAGTGAGGCAAAGTACTGAAAAGTTGTGGCGAAGTGCTGAAAAGTCGTGGCAAAGTACTGAAAAGTGTGGCAAAGTACTGAAAAGTTGTGGCGAAGTCGTGGCAAAGTACTGAAAAGAGTGGCAAAGTGCTGCAAAGTCGTGGCAAAGTACTGAAAAGTGTGGCAAAGTACTGAAAAGTAGTGGCAAAGCACTGAAAAGTCGTGGCAAAGTCGCGGCAAAGTACTGAAAATTGTGGCAAAGTACTGAAAAGTTGTGGCAAAGTCGTGGCTAAGTACTGAAAAGAGTGGCAAAGTACTGAAAAGTTGTGGCAAAGTGCTGCAAAGTCGTGGCAAAGTACTGAAAAGTGTGGCAAAGTACTGAAAAGTTGTGGCAAAGTGCTGAAAAGTGCGGCAAAGTACTGAAAAGTTGTGGCAAAGTGCTGAAAAGTGTGGCAAAGTACTGAAAAGTTGTGGCAAAGTACTGACAAGTCGTGGCAAAGTCGTGGCAAAGTACTGAAAAGTGTGGCAAAGTACTGAAAAGTCGTGGCGAAGTGCTGAAAAGTCGTGGCAAAGTACTGAAAAGTGTGGCAAAGTACTGAAGAGTTGTGGCAAAGTCGTGGCAAAGTACTGAAAAGAGTGGCAAAGTGCTGCAAAGTCGTGGCAAAGAACTGAAAAGTGTGGCATAGTACTGAAAAGTTGTGGCAAAGTGCTGAAAAGTGTGGCAAAGTGCTGCAAAGTCGTGGCAAAGTACTGAAAAGTGTGGCAAAGTACTGAAAAGTTGTGGCAAAGTGCTGAAAAGTGTGGCAAAGTACTGAAAAGTAGTGGCGAAGTGCTGAAAAGTCGTGGCAAAGTACTGAAAAGTTGTGGCAAAATCGTGGCAAAGTACTGAAAAGAGTGGCAAAGTAGTGAAAAGTTGTCGCAAAGTCGTGGCAAAGTACTGAAAAGTGTGGCAAAGTACTGAAAAGTTGTGGCGAAGTGCTGAAAAGTCGTGGCAAAGTACTGAAAAGTGTGGCAAAGTACTGAAAAGTTGTGGCAAAGTGCTGAAAAGTGTGGCAAAGTACTGAAAAGTTGTGGCAAAGTGCTGAAAAGTGTGGCAAAGTACTGAAAAGTTGTGGCAAAGTGCTGAAAAGTATGGCAAAGTACTGAAAAGTCGTGGCAAAGTACTGAAAAGAGTGGCAAAGTACTGCAAAGTCGTGGCAAAGTCGTGGCAAAGTGTGGCAAAGTACTGAAAAGTTGTGGCAAAGTGCTGAAAAGTGTGGCAAAGTGCTGCAAAGTCGTGGCAAAGTGCTGAAAAGTGTGGCATAGTACTGAAAAGTTGTGGCAAAGTGCTGAAAAGTGTGGCAAAGGACTGAAAAGTAGTGGCGAAGTGCTGAAAAGTCGTGGCAAAGTACTGAAAAGTGTGGCAAAGTACTGAAAAGTTGTGGCAAAGTCGTGGTAAAGTACTGAAAAGTGTGGCAAAGTACTGAAAAGTTGTGGCAAAGTCGTGGCAAATTACTGAAAAGTGTGGCAATGTACTGAAAAGTTGTGGCGAAGTGCTGAAAAGTCGTGGCAATATACTGAAATGTGTGGCAAAGTACTGAAAAGTTGTGGCAAAGTGCTGAAAAGTGTGGCAAAGTACTGAAAAGTTGTGGCAAAGTGCTGAAAAGTGTGGCAAAGTACTGAAAAGTTGTGGCAAAGTACTGAAAAGTTGTGGCGAAGTGCTGAAAAGTCGTGGCAAAGTACTGAAAAGTGTGGCAAAGTACTGAAGAGTTGTGGCAAAGTCGTGGCAAAGTACTGAAAAGAGTGGCAAAGTGCTGCAAAGTCGTGGCAAAGAACTGAAAAGTGTGGCATAGTACTGAAAAGTTGTGGCAAAGTGCTGAAAAGTGTGGCAAAGTGCTGCAAAGTCGTGGCAAAGTACTGAAAAGTGTGGCAAAGTACTGAAAAGTTGTGGCAAAGTGCTGAAAAGTGTGGCAAAGTACTGAAAAGTAGTGGCGAAGTGCTGAAAAGTCGTGGCAAAGTACTGAAAAGTTGTGGCAAAATCGTGGCAAAGTACTGAAAAGAGTGGCAAAGTAGTGAAAAGTTGTCGCAAAGTCGTGGCAAAGTGCTGAAAAGTGTGGCAAAGTACTGAAAAGTTGTGGCGAAGTGCTGAAAAGTCGTGGCAAAGTACTGAAAAGTGTGGCAAAGTACTGAAAAGTTGTGGCAAAGTGCTGAAAAGTGTGGCAAAGTACTGAAAAGTTGTGGCAAAGTACTGAAAAGTTGTGGCAAAGTGCTGAAAAGTGTGGCAAAGTGCTGCAAAGTCGTAGCAAAGTGCTGAAAAGTGTGGCATAGTACTGAAAAGTTGTGGCAAAGTGCTGAAAAGTGTGGCAAAGGACTGAAAAGTAGTGGCGAAGTGCTGAAAAGTCGTGGCAAAGTACTGAAAAGTGTGGCAAAGTACTGAAAAGTTGTGGCAAAGTCGTGGCAAAGTACTGAAAAGTGTGGCAAAGTACTGAAAAGTTGTGGCAAAGTCGTGGCAAATTACTGAAAAGTGTGGCAATGTACTGAAAAGTTGTGGCGAAGTGCTGAAAAGTCGTGGCAATGTACTGAAATGTGTGGCAAAGTACTGAAAAGTTGTGGCAAAGTGCTGAAAAGTGTGGCAAAGTACTGAAAAGTTGTGGCAAAGTGCTGAAAAGTGTGGCAAAGTACTGAAAAGTTGTGGCAAAGTACTGAAAAGTTGTGGCGAAGTGCTGAAAAGTCGTGGCAAAGTACTGAAAAGTGTGGCAAAGTACTGAAGAGTTGTGGCAAAGTCGTGGCAAAGTACTGAAAAGAGTGGCAAAGTGCTGCAAAGTCGTGGCAAAGTACTGAAAAGTGTGGCAAAGTACTGAAAAGTTGTGGCAAAGTGCTGAAAAGTGTGGCAAAGTGCTGCAAAGTCGTGGCAAAGTACTGAAAAGTGTGGCAAAGTACTGAAAAATTTTGGCAAAGTGCTGAAAAGTGTGGCAAAGTACAGAAAAGTTGTGGCAAAGTGCTGAAAAGTGTGGCAAAGTGCTGCAAAGTCGTGGCAAAGTACCGAAAAGTGTGGCAAAGTAAAGAAAAGTTGTGGCAAAGTACTATAAAGTGTGGCAAAGTACTGAAAAGTTGTGGCAAAGTGCTGAAAAGTGTGGCAAAGTACTGAAAAGTTGTGGCAAAGTACTGCAAAGTCGTGGCTAAGTCGTGGCAAAGTCGTGGCAAAGTGTGGCAAAGTACTGAAAAGTTGTGGCAAAGTGCTGAAAAGTGTGTCAAAGTGCTGCAAAGTTGTGGCAAAGTGCTGAAAAGTGTGGCAAAGTACTGAAAAGTTGTGGCAAAGTGCTGAAAAGTGTGGCAAAGTACTGAAAAGTAGTGGCGAAGTGCTGAAAAGTCGTGGCAAAGTACTGAAAAGTGTGGCAAAGTACTGAAAAGTTGTGGCAAAGTCGTGGCAAAGTACTGAAAAGTGTGGCAAAGTACTGAAAAGTTGTGGCAAAGTCGTGGCAAATTACTGAAAAGAGTGGCAATGTACTGAAAAGTTGTGGCAAAGTGCTGAAAAGTCGTGGCAATGTACTGAAAAGTGTGGCAAAGTACTGAAAAGTTGTGGCAAAGTGCTGAAAAGTGTGGCAAAGTACTGAAAAGTTGTGGCGAAGTGCTGAAAAGTCGTGGCAAAGTACTGAAAAGTGTGGCAAAGTACTGAAGAGTTGTGGCAAAGTCGTGGCAAAGTACTGAAAAGAGTGGCAAAGTGCTGCAAAGTCGTGGCAAAGTACTGAAAAGTGTGGCAAAGTACTGAAAAGTTGTGGCAAAGTGCTGAAAAGTGTGGCAAAGTGCTGCAAAGTCGTGGCAAAGTACTGAAAAGTGTGGCAAAGTACTGAAAAATTTTGGCAAAGTGCTGAAAAGTGTGGCAAAGTACAGAAAAGTTGTGGCAAAGTGCTGAAAAGTGTGGCAAAGTGCTGCAAAGTCGTGGCAAAGTACCGAAAAGTGTGGCAAAGTAAAGAAAAGTTGTGGCAAAGTACTATAAAGTGTGGCAAAGTACTGAAAAGTTGTGGCAAAGTGCTGAAAAGTGTGGCAAAGTACTGAAAAGTTGTGGCAAAGTACTGCAAAGTCGTGGCTAAGTCGTGGCAAAGTCGTGGCAAAGTGTGGCAAAGTACTGAAAAGTTGTGGCAAAGTGCTGAAAAGTGTGTCAAAGTGCTGCAAAGTTGTGGCAAAGTGCTGAAAAGTGTGGCAAAGTACTGAAAAGTTGTGGCAAAGTGCTGAAAAGTGTGGCAAAGTACTGAAAAGTAGTGGCGAAGTGCTGAAAAGTCGTGGCAAAGTACTGAAAAGTGTGGCAAAGTACTGAAAAGTTGTGGCAAAGTCGTGGCAAAGTACTGAAAAGTGTGGCAAAGTACTGAAAAGTTGTGGCAAAGTCGTGGCAAATTACTGAAAAGAGTGGCAATGTACTGAAAAGTTGTGGCAAAGTGCTGAAAAGTCGTGGCAATGTACTGAAAAGTGTGGCAAAGTACTGAAAAGTTGTGGCAAAGTGCTGAAAAGTGTGGCAAAGTACTGAAAAGTTGTGGCATAGTACTGAAAAGTTGTGGCAAAGTGCTGAAAAGTGTGGCAAAGGACTGAAAAGTAGTGGCGAAGTGCTGAGAAGTCGTGGCAAAGTACTGAAAAGTGTGGCAAAGTACTGAAAAGTTGTGGCAAAGTCGTGGCAAAGTACTGAAAAGTGTGGCAAAGTACTGAAAAGTTGTGGCAAAGTTCTGAAAAGTAGTGGCAAAGTACTGACAAGTCGTGGCAAAGTCGTGGCAAAGTACTGAAAAGTGTGGCAAAGTACTGAAAAGTTGTGGCGAAGCGCTGAAAAGTCGTGGCAAAGTACTGAAAAGTGTGGCAAAGTACTGAAGAGTTGTGGCAAAGTCGTGGCAAAGTACTGAAAAGAGTGACAAAGTGCTGCAAAGTCGTGGCAAAGGACTGAAAAGTGTGGCATAGTACTGAAAAGTTGTGGCAAAGTGCTGAAAAGTGTGGCAAAGTACTGAAAAGTTGTGGCAAAGTGCTGAAAAGTGTGGCAAAGTACTGAAAAGTTGTGGCAAAGTGCTGAAAAGTATGGCAAAGTACTGAAAAGTCGTGGCAAAGTCGTGGCAAAGTACTGAAAAGTGTGGCAAAGTACTGAAAAGTTGTGGCAAAGTGCTGAAAAGTGTGGCAAAGTACTGAAAAGTTGTGGCAAAGTGCTGAAAAGTATGGCAAAGTACTGAAAAGTCGTGGCAAAGTACTGAAAAGAGTGGCAAAGTACTGCAAAATCGTGGCAAAGTCGTGGCAAAGTGTGGCAAAGTACTGAAAAGTTGTGGCAAAGTGCTGAAAAGTGTGGCAAAGTACTGAAAAGTTGTGGCAAAGTGCTGAAAAGTATGGCAAAGTACTGAAAAGTCGTGGCAAAGTACTGAAAAGAGTGGCAAAGTACTGCAAAGTCGTGGCAAAGTCGTGGCAAACTGTGGCAAAGTACTGAAAAGTTGTGGCAAAGTGCTGAAAAGTGTGGCAAAGTACTGAAAAGTTGTGGCAAAGTGCTGAAAAGTAGTGGCAAAGTACTGAAAAGTCGAAGCAAAGTCGTGGCAAAGTACTGAAAAGTGAGGCAAAGTACTGAAAAGTTGTGGCGAAGTGCTGAAAAGTCGTGGCAAAGTACTGAAAAGTGTGGCAAAGTACTGAAAAGTTGTGGCGAAGTCGTGGCAAAGTACTGAAAAGAGTGGCAAAGTGCTGCAAAGTCGTGGCAAAGTACTGAAAAGTGTGGCAAAGTACTGAAAAGTAGTGGCAAAGTACTGAAAAGTCGTGGCAAAGTCGCGGCAAAGTACTGAAAATTGTGGCAAAGTACTGAAAAGTTGTGGCAAAGTCGTGGCTAAGTACTGAAAAGAGTGGCAAAGTACTGAAAAGTTGTGGCAAAGTGCTGCAAAGTCGTGGCAAAGTACTGAAAAGTGTGGCAAAGTACTGAAAAGTTGTGGCAAAGTGCTGAAAAGTCGTGGCAAAGTACTGAAAAGTGTGGCAAAGTGCTGAAAAGTAGTGGCAAAGTACTGAAAAGTGTGGCTAAGTACTGGAAAGTTGTGGCAAAGTGCTGAAAAGTAGTGGCAAAGTGCTGAAAAGTTGTGGCAAAGTCGTGGCAAAGTACTGAAAAGTATGGCAAAGTACTGAAAAGTTGTGGCAAAGTGCTGAAAAGCAGTTGCAAAGTGTTGAAAAGTGTGGCAAAGTGCTGAAAAGAAGTGGCAAAGTAATGAAAAGCAGTTGCAAAGTACTGAAAAGTGTGGCAAAGAACTGAAAAGTTGTGGCAAAGTCGAGGCAAAGTACTGAAAAGTGTGCCAAAGTACTGAAAAGTTGTGGCAAAGTGCTGAAAAGTAGTGGCAAAGTACTGAAAAGTGTGGCAAAGTAAAGAAAAGTTGTGGCAAAGTGCTGAACAGTGTGGCAAAGTACTGAAAAGTTGTGGCGAAGTGCTGAAAACTGTGGCAAAGTGCTGCAAAGTCGTGGCAAAGTACTGAAAAGTTGTGGCAAAGTGCTGAAAAGTGTGGCAAAGTACTGAAAAGTTGTGGCAAAGTGCTGAAAAGTGTGGCAAAGTACTGAAAAGTTGTGGCAAAGTGCTGAAAAGTATGGCAAAGTACTGAAAAGTCGTGGCAAAGTACTGAAAATAGTGGCAAAGTACTGCAAAGTCGTGGCAAAGTCGTGGCAAAGTGTGGCAAAGTACTGAAAAGTTGTGGCAAAGTGCTGAAAAGTGTGGCAAAGTGCTGCAAAGTCGTGGCAAAGTACTGAAAAGTGTGGCATAGTACTGAAAAGTTGTGGCAAAGTGCTGAAAAGTGTGGCAAAGTACTGAAAAGTGTGGCAAAGTACTGAAAAGTTGTGGCAAAGTGCTGAAAAGTGTGGCAAAGGACTGAAAAGTAGTGGCGAAGTGCTGAAAAGTGTGGCAAAGTACTGAAAAGTTGTGGCAAAGTCGTGGCAAATTACTG
The DNA here is from genome assembly GCF_978046115.1 of Saccoglossus kowalevskii. NCBI lineage: Eukaryota > Metazoa > Hemichordata > Enteropneusta > Harrimaniidae > Saccoglossus > Saccoglossus kowalevskii. The sequence goes on along the minus strand of NW_028188622.1, from coordinate 319,865 downwards.
AAAAGTGTGGCAATGTACTGAAAAGTTGTGGCGAAGTGCTGAAAAGTCGTGGCAAAGTACTGAAAAGTGTGGCATAGTACTGAAAAGTTGTGGCAAAGTGCTGAAAAGTGTGGCAAAGGACTGAAAAGTAGTGGCGAAGTGCTGAAAAGTCGTGGCAAAGTTCTGAAAAGTGTGGCAAAGTACTGAAAAGTTGTGGCAAAGTCGTGGCAAAGTACTGAAAAGTGTGGCAAAGTACTGAAAAGTTGTGGCAAAGTCGTGGCAAATTACTGAAAAGTGTGGCAATGTACTGAAAAGTTGTGGCGAAGTGCTGAAAAGTTGTGGCAATGTACTGAAATGTGTGGCAAAGTACTGAAAAGTTGTGGCAAAGTGCTGAAAAGTGTGGCAAAGTACTGAAAAGTTGTGGCAAAGTGCTGAAAAGTGTGGCAAAGTACTGAAAAGTTGTGGCAAAGTACTGAAAAGTTGTGGCGAAGTGCTGAAAAGTCGTGGCAAAGTACTGAAAAGTGTGGCAAAGTACTGAAGAGTTGTGGCAAAGTCGTGGCAAAGTACTGAAAAGAGTGGCAAAGTGCTGCAAAGTCGTGGCAAAGTACTGAAAAGTGTGGCAAAGTACTGAAAAGTTGTGGCAAAGTGCAGAAAAGTGTGGCAAAGTGCTGCAAAGTCGTGGCAAAGTACTGAAAAGTGTGGCAAAGTACTGAAAAATTTTGGCAAAGTGCTGAAAAGTGTGGCAAAGTACAGAAAAGTTGTGGCAAAGTGCTGAAAAGTGTGGCAAAGTGCTGCAAAGTCGTGGCAAAGTACTGAAAAGTGTGGCAAAGTAAAGAAAAGTTGTGGCAAAGTGCTGAAAAGTGTGGCAAAGTACTGAAAAGTTGTGGCAAAGTGCTGAAAAGTGCGGCAAAGTACTGAAAAGTTGTGGCAAAGTACTGCAAAGTCGTGGCAAAGTCGTGGCAAAGTGTGGCAAAGTACTGAAAAGTTGTGGCAAAGTGCTGAAAAGTGTGGCAAAGTGCTGCAAAGTTGTGGCAAAGAGCTGAAAAGTGTGGCAAAGTACTGAAAAGTTGTGGCAAAGTGCTGAAAAGTGTGGCAAAGTACTGAAAAGTAGTGGCGAAGTGCTGAAAAGTCGTGACAAAGTACTGAAAAGTGTGGCAAAGTACTGAAAAGTTGTGGCAAAGTCGTGGCAAAGTACTGAAAAGTGTGGCAAAGTACTGAAAAGTTGTGGCAAAGTCGTGGCAAATTACTGAAAAGAGTGGCAATGTACTGAAAAGTTGTGGCGAAGTGCTGAAAAGTCGTGGCAATGTACTGAAAAGTGTGGCAAAGTACTGAAAAGTTGTGGCAAAGTGCTGAAAAGTGTGGCAAAGTACTGAAAAGTTGTGGCATAGTACTGACAAGTTGTGGCAAAGTGCTGAAAAGTGTGGCAAAGGACTGAAAAGTAGTGGCGAAGTGCTGAAAAGTCGTGGCAAAGTACTGAAAAGTGTGGCAAAGTACTGAAAAGTTGTGGCAAAGTCGTGGCAAAGTACTGAAAAGTGTGGCAAAGTACTGAAAAGTTGTGGCAAAGTTCTTAAAAGTAGTGGCAAAGTACTGACAAGTCGTGGCAAAGTCGTGGCAAAGTACTGAAAAGTGTGGCAAAGTACTGAAAAGTTGTGGCGAAGTGCTGAAAAGTCGTGGCAAAGTACTGAAAAGTGTGGCAAAGTACTGAAGAGTTGTGGCAAAGTCGTGGCAAAGTACTGAAAAGAGTGGCAAAGTGCTGCAAAGTCGTGGCAAAGGACTGAAAAGTGTGGCATAATACTGAAAAGTTGTGGCAAAGTGCTGAAAAGTGTGGCAAAGTACTGAAAAGTTGTGGCAAAGTGCTGAAAAGTGTGGCAAAGTACTGAAAAGTTGTGGCAAAGTGCTGAAAAGTATGGCAAAGTACTGAAAAGTCGTGGCAAAGTCGTGGCAAAGTACTGAAAAGTGTGGCAAAGTACTGAAAAGTTGTGGCAAAGTGCTGAAAAGTGTGGCAAAGTACTGAAAAGTTGTGGCAAAGTGCTGAAAAGTATGGCAAAGTACTGAAAAGTCGTGGCAAAGTACTGAAAAGAGTGGCAAAGTACTGCAAAGTCGTGGCAAAGTCGTGGCAAAGTGTGGCAAAGTACTGAAAAGTTGTGGCAAAGTGCTGAAAAGTGTGGCAAAGTACTGAAAAGTTGTGGCAAAGTGCTGAAAAGTATGGCAAAGTACTGAAAAGTCGTGGCAAAGTACTGAAAAGAGTGGCAAAGTACTGCAAAGTCGTGGCAAAGTCGTGGCAAAGTGTGGCAAAGTACTGAAAAGTTGTGGCAAAGTGCTGAAAAGTGTGGCAAAGTACTGAAAAGTTGTGGCAAAGTGCTGAAAAGTAGTGGCAAAGTACTGAAAAGTCGAGGCAAAGTCATGGCAAAGTACTGAAAAGTGAGGCAAAGTACTGAAAAGTTGTGGCGAAGTGCTGAAAAGTCGTGGCAAAGTACTGAAAAGTGTGGCAAAGTACTGAAAAGTTGTGGCGAAGTCGTGGCAAAGTACTGAAAAGAGTGGCAAAGTGCTGAAAAGTCGTGGAAAAGTACTGAAAAGAGTGGCAAAGTACTGCAAAGTCGTGGCAAAGTCGTGGCAAAGTGTGGCAAAGTCCTGAAAAGTTGTGGCAAAGTGCTGAAAAGTGTGGCAAAGTGCTGCAAAGTCGTGGCAAAGTGCTGAAAAGTGTGGCATAGTACTGAAAAGTTGTGGCAAAGTGCTGAAAAGTGTGGCAAAGGACTGAAAAGTAGTGGCAAAGTGCTGAAAAGTCGTGGCAAAGTACTGAAAAGTGTGGCAAAGTACTGAAAAGTTGTGGCAAAGTCGTGGCAAAGTACTGAAAAGTGTGGCAAAGTACTGAAAAGTTGTGGCAAAGTCGTGGCAAATTACTGAAAAGTTGTGGCGAAGTGCTTGCTGAAAAGTCGTGGCAATGTACTGAAATGTGTGGCAAAGTACTGAAAAGTTGTGGCAAAGTGCTGAAAAGTGTGGCAAAGTACTGAAAAGTTGTGGCAAAGTGCTGAAAAGTGAGGCAAAGTACTGAAAAGTTGTGGCAAAGTATTGAAAAGTTGTGGCGAAGTGCTGAAAAGTAGTGGCAAAGTACTGAAAAGTCGAGGCAAAGTCGTGGCAAAGTACTGAAAAGTGAGGCAAAGTACTGAAAAGTTGTGGCGAAGTGCTGAAAAGTCGTGGCAAAGTACTGAAAAGTGTGGCAAAGTACTGAAAAGTTGTGGCGAAGTCGTGGCAAAGTACTGAAAAGAGTGGCAAAGTGCTGCAAAGTCGTGGCAAAGTACTGAAAAGTGTGGCAAAGTACTGAAAAGTAGTGGCAAAGTACTGAAAAGTCGTGGCAAAGTCGCGGCAAAGTACTGAAAATTGTGGCAAAGTACTGAAATGTTGTGGCAAAGTGCTGAAAAGTGTGGCAAAGCACTGAAAAGTTGTGGCAAAGTGCTGAAAAGTAGTGGCAAAGTACTGAAAAGTCGTGGCAAAGTCGCGGCAAAGTACTGAAAAGAGTGGCAAAGTACTGAAAAGTTGTGGCAAAGTGCTGAAAAGTGTGGCAAAGCACTGAAAAGTTGTGGCAAAGTGCTGAAAAGTGTGGCAAAGTACTGAAAAGCTGTGGCAAAGTTCTGAAAAGTAGTGGCAAAGTACTGACAAGTCGTGGCAAAGTCGTGGCAAAGTACTGAAAAGTGTGGCAAAGTACTGAAAAGTTGTGGCGAAGTGCTGAAAAGTCGTGGCAAAGTACTGAAAAGTGTGGCAAAGTACTGAAGAGTTGTGGCGAAGTCGTGGCAAAGTAATGAAAAGAGTGGCAAAGTGCTGAAAAGTCGTGGAAAAGTACTGAAAAGAGTGGCAAAGTACTGCAAAGTCGTGGCAAAGTCGTGGCAAAGTGTGGCAAAGTCCTGAAAAGTTGTGGCAAAGTGCTGAAAAGTGTGGCAAAGTGCTGCAAAGTCGTGGCAAAGTGCTGAAAAGTGTGGCATAGTACTGAAAAGTAGTGGCAAAGTACTGAAAAGTCGTGGCAAAGTCGCGGCAAAGTACTGAAAATTGTGGCAAAGTACTGAAATGTTGTGGCAAAGTCGTGGCTAAGTACTGAAAAGAGTGGCAAAGTACTGAAAAGTTGTGGCAAAGTGCTGAAAAGTGTGGCAAAGCACTGAAAAGTTGTGGCAAAGTGCTGAAAAGTGTGGCAAAGTACTGAAAAGCTGTGGCAAAGTTCTGAAAAGTAGTGGCAAAGTACTGACAAGTCGTGGCAAAGTCGTGGCAAAGTACTGAAAAGTGTGGCAAAGTACTGAAAAGTTGTGGCGAAGTGCTGAAAAGTCGTGGCAAAGTACTGAAAAGTGTGGCAAAGTACTGAAGAGTTGTGGCAAAGTCGTGGCAAAGTACTGAAAAGAGTGGCAAAGTGCTGCAAAGTCGTGGCAAAGAACTGAAAAGTGTGGCATAGTACTGAAAAGTTGTGGCAAAGTGCTGAAAAGTGTGGCAAAGTGCTGCAAAGTAGTGGCAAAGTACTGAAAAGTGTGGCAAAGTACTGAAAAGTTGTGGCAAAGTGCTGAAAAGTGTGGCAAAGTACTGAAAAGTAGTGGCGAAGTGCTGAAAAGTCGTGGCAATGTACTGAAAAGTTGTGGCAAAATCGTGGCAAAGTACTGAAAAGAGTGGCAAAGTAGTGAAAAGTTGTCGCAAAGTCGTGGCAAAGTACTGAAAAGTGTGGCAAAGTACCGAAAAGTTGTGGCGAAGTGCTGAAAAGTCGTGGCAAACTACTGAAAAGTGTGGCAAAGTACTGAAAAGTTGTGGCAAAGTGCTGAAAAGTGTGGCAAAGTACTGAAAAGTTGTGGCAAAGTGCTGAAAAGTGTGGCAAAGTACTGAAAAGTTGTGGCAAAGTGCTGAAAAGTATGGCAAAGTACTGAAAAGTCGTGGAAAAGTACTGAAAAGAGTGGCAAAGTACTGCAAAGTCGTGGCAAAGTCGTGGCAAAGTGTGGCAAAGTCCTGAAAAGTTGTGGCAAAGTGCTGAAAAGTGTGGCAAAGTGCTGCAAAGTCGTGGCAAAGTGCTGAAAAGTGTGGCATAGTACTGAAAAGTTGTGGCAAAGTGCTGAAAAGTGTGGCAAAGGACTGAAAAGTAGTGGCGAAGTGCTGAAAAGTCGTGGCAAAGTACTGAAAAGTGTGGCAAAGTACTGAAAAGTTGTGGCAAAGTCGTGGCAAAGTACTGAAAAGTGTGGCAAAGTACTGAAAAGTTGTGGCAAAGTCGTGGCAAATTACTGAAAAGTTGTGGCGAAGTGCTTGCTGAAAAGTCGTGGCAATGTACTGAAATGTGTGGCAAAGTACTGAAAAGTTGTGGCAAAGTGCTGAAAAGTTGTGGCAAAGTACTGAAAAGTTGTGGCGAAGTGCTGAAAAGTCGTGGCAAAGTACTGAAAAGTGTGGCAAAGTACTGAAGAGTTGTGGCAAAGTCGTGGCAAAGTACTGAAAAGAGTGGCAAAGTGCTGCAAAGTCGTGGCAAAGTACTGAAAAGTGTGGCAAAGTACTGAAAAGTTGTGGCAAAGTGCTGAAAAGTGTGGCAAAGTGCTGCAAAGTCGTGGCAAAGTACTGAAAAGTGTGGCAAAGTACTGAAAAATTTTGGCAAAGTGCTGAAAAGTGTGGCAAAGTACAGAAAAGTTGTGGCAAAGTGCTGAAAAGTGTGGCAAAGTGCTGCAAAGTCGTGGCAAAGTACTGAAAAGTGTGGCAAAGTAAAGAAAAGTTGTGGCAAAGTGCTGAAAAGTGTGGCAAAGTAAAGAAAAGTTGTGGCAAAGTGCTGAAAAGTGTGGCAAAGTACTGAAAAGTTGTGGCAAAGTACTGCAAAGTCGTGGCAAAGTGTGGCAAAGTACTGAAATGTTGTGGCAAAGTGCTGAAAAGTGTGGCAAAGTGCTGCAAAGTTGTGGCAAAGTGCTGAAAAGTGTGGCAAAGTACTGAAAAGTTGTGGCAAAGTGCTGAAAAGTGTGGCAAAGTACTGAAAAGTAGTGGCGAAGTGCTGAAAAGTCGTGGCAAAGTACTGAAAAGTGTGGCAAAGTACTGAAAAGTTGTGGCAAAGTCGTGGCAAAGTACTGAAAATGTGGCAAAGTACTGAAAAGTTGTGGCAAAGTCGTGGCAAATTACTGAAAAGAGTGGCAATGTACTGAAAAGTTGTGGCGAAGTGCTGAAAAGTCGTGGCAATGTACTGAAAAGTGTGGCAAAGTACTGAAAGGTTGTGGCAAAGTGCTAAAAAGTGTGGCAAAGTACTGAACAGTTGTGGCAAAGTACTGAAAAGTTGTGGCAAAGTCGTGGCTAAGTACTGAAAAGAGTGGCAAAGTACTGAAAAGTTGTGGCAAAGTGCTGCAAAGTCGTGGCAAAGTACTGAAAAGTGTGGCTAAGTACTGAAAAGTTGTGGCAAAGTGCTGAAAAGTGTGGCAAAGTACTGAAAAGTTGTGGCAAAGTGCTGAAAAGTGTGGCAAAGTACTGAAAAGTTGTGGCAAAGTTCTGAAAAGTAGTGGCAAAGTACTGACAAGTCGTGGCAAAGTCGTGGCAAAGTACTGAAAAGTGTGGCAAAGTACTGAAAAGTTGTGGCGAAGTGCTGAAAAGTCGTGGCAAAGTATTGAAAAGTGTGGCAAAGTACTGAAGAGTTGTGGCAAAGTCGTGGCAAAGTACTGAAAAGAGTGGCAAAGTGCTGCAAAGTCGTGGCAAAGAACTGAAAAGTGTGGCATAGTACTGAAAAGTTTTGGCAAAGTGATGAAAAGTGTGGCAAAGTGCTGCAAAGTCGTGGCAAAGTACTGAAAAGTGTGGCAAAGTACTGAAAAGTTGTGGCAAAGTGCTGAAAAGTGTGGCAAAGTACTGAAAAGTAGTGGCGAAGTGCTGAAAAGTCGTGGCAAAGTACTGAAAAGTTGTGGCAAAATCGTGGCAAAGTACTGAAAAGAGTGGCAAAGTACTGAAAAGTTGTGGCAAAGTCGTGGCAAAGTACTGAAAAGTGTGGCAAAGTACTGAAAAGTTGTGGCGAAGTGCTGAAAAGTCGTGGCAAAGTACTGAAAAGTGTGGCAAAGTACTGAAAAGTTGTGGCAAAGTGATGAAAAGTGTGGCAAAGTACTGAAAAGTTGTGGCAAAGTGCTGAAAAGTGTGGCAAAGTACTGAAAAGTTGTGGCAAAGTTCTGAAAAGTAGTGGCAAAGTACTGACAAGTCGTGGCAAAGTCGTGGCAAAGTACTGAAAAGTGTGGCAAAGTACTGAAAAGTTGTGGCGAAGTGCTGAAAAGTCGTGGCAAAGTACTGAAAAGTGTGGCAAAGTACTGAAGAGTTGTGGCAAAGTCGTGGCAAAGTACTGAAAAGAGTGGCAAAGTGCTGCAAAGTCGTGGCAAAGAACTGAAAAGTGTGGCATAGTACTGAAAAGTTGTGGCAAAGTGCTGAAAAGTGTGGCAAAGTGCTGCAAAGTCGTGGCAAAGTACTGAAAAGTGTGGCAAAGTACTGAAAAGTTGTGGCAAAGTGCTGAAAAGTGTGGCAAAGTACTGAATAGTAGTGGCGAAGTGCTGAAAAGTTGTGGCAAAGTACTAAAAAGTTGTGGCAAAATCGTGGCAAAGTACTGAAAAGAGTGGCAAAGTACTGAAAAGTTGTGGCAAAGTCGTGGCAAAGTACTGAAAAGTGTGGCAAAGTACTGAAAAGTTGTGGCGAAGTGCTGAAAAGTCGTGGCAAAGTACTGAAAAGTGTGGCAAAGTACTGAAAAGTTGTGGCAAAATCGTGGCAAAGTACTGAAAAGAGTGGCAAAGTACTGAAAAGTTGTGGCAAAGTCGTGGCAAAGTACTGAAAAGTGTGGCAAAGTACTGAAAAGTTGTGGCGAAGTGCTGAAAAGTCGTGGCAAAGTACTGAAAAGTGTGGCAAAGTACTGAAAAGTTGTGGCAAAGTGCTGAAAAGTGTGGCAAAGTACTGAAAAGTTGAGGCAAAGTGCTGAAAAGTGTGGCAAAGTACTGAAAAGTTGTGGCAAAGTTCTGAAAATTAGTGGCAAAGTACTGACAAGTTGTGGCAAAGTCGTGGCAAAGTACTGAAAAGTGTGGCAAAGTACTGAAAAGTTGTGGCGAAGTGCTGAAAAGTCGTGGCAAAGTACTGAAAAGTGTGGCAAAGTACTGAAGAGTTGTGGCAAAGTCGTGGCAAAGTACTGAAAAGAGTGGCAAAGTGCTGCAAAGTCGTGGCAAAGAACTGAAAAGTGTGGCATAGTAGTGAAAAGTTGTGGCAAAGTGCTGAAAAGTGTGGCAAAGTGCTGCAAAGTCGTGGCAAAGTACTGAAAAGTGTGGCAAAGTACTGAAAAGTTGTGGCAAAGTGCTGAAAAGTGTGGCAAAGTACTGAAAAGTAGTGGCGAAGTGCTGAAAAGTCGTGGCAAAGTACTGAAAAGTTGTGGCAAAATCGTGGCAAAGTACTGAAAAGAGTGGCAAAGTATTGAAAAGTTGTGGCAAAGTCGTGGCAAAGTACTGAAAAGTGTGGCAAAGTACTGAAAAGTTGTGGCGAAGTGCTGAAAAGTCGTGGCAAAGTACTGAAAAGTGTGGCAAAGTACTGAAAAGTTGTGGCAAAGTGCTGAAAAGTGTGGCAAAGTACTGAAAAGTTGTGGCAAAGTGCTGAAAAGTGTGGCAAAATACTGAAAAGTTGTGGCAAAGTTCTGAAAAGTAGTGGCAAAGTACTGACAAGTCGTGGCAAAGTCGTGGCAAAGTACTGAAAAGTGTGGCAAAGTACTGAAAAGTTGTGGCGAAGTGCTGAAACGTCGTGGCAAAGTACTGAAAAGTGTGGCAAAGTACTGAAGAGTTGTGGCAAAGTCGTGGCAAAGTACTGAAAAGAGTGGCAAAGTGCTGCAAAGTCGTGGCAAAGAACTGAAAAGTGTGGCATAGTACTGAAAAGTTGTGGCAAAGTGCTGAAAAGTGTGGCAAAGTGCTGCAAAGTCATGGCAAAGTACTGAAAAGTGTGGCAAAGTACTGAAAAGTTGTGGCAAAGTGCTGAAAAGTGTGGCAAAGTACTGAAAAGTAGTGGCGAAGTGCTGAAAAGTCGTGGCAAAGTACTGAAAAGTTGTGGCAAAATCGTGGCAAAGTACTGAAAAGAGTGGCAAAGTACTGAAAAGTTGTGGCAAAGTCGTGGCAAAGTACTGAAAAGTGTGGCAAAGTATTGAAAAGTTGTGGCGAAGTGCTGAAAAGTCGTGGCAAAGTACTGAAAAGTGTGGCAAAGTACTGAAAAGTTATTGCAAAGTGCTGAAAAGTGTGGCAAAGTACTGAAAAGTTGTGGCAAAGTGCTGAAAGTGTGGCAAAGTACTGAAAAGTTGTGGCAAAGTGCTGAAAAGTATGGCAAAGTACTGAAAAGAGTGGCAAAGTACTGCAAAGTCGTTGCAAAGTCGTGGCAAAGTGTGGCAAAGTACTGAAAAGTTGTGGCAAAGTGCTGAAAAGTGTGGCAAAGTGCTGCAAAGTCGTGGCAAAGTGCTGAAAAGTGTGGCAAAGTACTGAAAAGTTGTGGCAAAGTGCTGAAAAGTGTGGCAAAGGACTGAAAAGTAGTGGCGAAGTACTGAAAAGTCGTGGCAAAGTACTGAAAAGTGTGGCAAAGTACTGAAAAGTTGTGGCAAAGTCGTGGCAAATTACTGAAAAGTGTGGCAATGTACTGAAAAGTTGTGGCGAAGTGCTGAAAAGTCGTGGCAATGTACTGAAAAGTTGTGGCAAAGTGCTGAAAAGTAGTGGCAAAGTACTGAAAAGTCGTGGCAAAGTCGTGGCAAAGTACTGAAAAGTGTGGCAAAGTACTGAAAAGTTGTGGCGAAGTGCTGAAAAGTCGTGGCAAAGTACTGAAAAGTGTGGCAAAGTACTGAAGAGTTGTGGCAAAGTCGTGGCAAAGTACTGAAAAGAGTGGCAAAGTGCTGCAAAGTCGTGGCAAAGTACTGAAAAGTGAGGCAAAGTACTGAAAAGTTGTGGCAAAGTGCTGAAAAGTGTGGCAAAGTGCTGCAAAGTCGTGGCAAAGTACTGAAAAGTGTGGCAAAGTACTAAAAAATGTTGGCAAAGTGCTGAAAAGTGTGGCAAAGTACAGAAAAGTTGTGGCAAAGTGCTGAAAAGTGTGGCAAAGTGCTGCAAAGTCGTGGCAAAGTACTGAAAAGTTGTGGCAAAGTGCTGAAAAGTGTGGCAAAGTACTGAAAAGTTGTGGCAAAGTGCTGAAAAGTGTGGCAAAGTACTGAAAAGTTGTGGCAAAGTGCTGAAAAGTAGTGGCAAAGTACTGAAAAGTCGTGGCAAAGTACTGAAAAGAGTGGCAAAGTACTGCAAAGTCGTGGCAAAGTGTGGCAAAGTACTGAAAAGAGTGGCAAAGTGCTGCAAAGTCGTGGCAAAGAACTGAAAAGTGTGGCATAGTAGTGAAAAGTTGTGGCAAAGTGCTGAAAAGTGTGGCAAAGTGCTGCAAAGTCGTGGCAAAGTACTGAAAAGTGTGGCAAAGTACTGAAAAGTTGTGGCAAAGTGCTGAAAAGTGTGGCAAAGTACTGAAAAGTAGTGGCGAAGTGCTGAAAAGTCGTGGCAAAGTACTGAAAAGTTGTGGCAAAATCGTGGCAAAGTACTGAAAAGAGTGGCAAAGTATTGAAAAGTTGTGGCAAAGTCGTGGCAAAGTACTGAACAGTGTGGCAAAGTACTGAAAAGTTGTGGCGAAGTGCTGAAAAGTCGTGGCAAAGTACTGAAAAGTGTGGCAAAGTACTGAAAAGTTGTGGCAAAGTACTGAAAAGTTGTGGCAAAATCGTGGCAAAGTACTGAAAAGAGTGGCAAAGTATTGAAAAGTTGTGGCAAAGTCGTGGCAAAGTACTGAACAGTGTGGCAAAGTGCTGAAAAGTGTGGCAAAGTGCTGCAAAGTCGTGGCAAAGTGCTGAAAAGTGTGGCAAAGTACTGAAAAGTTGTGGCAAAGTGCTGAAAAGTGTGGCAAAGGACTGAAAAGTAGTGGCGAAGTACTGAAAAGTCGTGGCAAAGTACTGAAAAGTGTGGCAAAGTACTGAAAAGTTGTGGCAAAGTCGTGGCAAATTACTGAAAAGTGTGGCAATGTACTGAAAAGTTGTGGCGAAGTGCTGAAAAGTCGTGGCAATGTACTGAAAAGTTGTGGCAAAGTGCTGAAAAGTAGTGGCAAAGTACTGAAAAGTCGTGGCAAAGTCGTGGCAAAGTACTGAAAAGTGTGGCAAAGTACTGAAAAGTTGTGGCGAAGTGCTGAAAAGTCGTGGCAAAGTACTGAAAAGTGTGGCAAAGTACTGAAGAGTTGTGGCAAAGTCGTGGCAAAGTACTGAAAAGAGTGGCAAAGTGCTGCAAAGTCGTGGCAAAGTACTGAAAAGTGAGGCAAAGTACTGAAAAGTTGTGGCAAAGTGCTGAAAAGTGTGGCAAAGTGCTGCAAAGTCGTGGCAAAGTACTGAAAAGTGTGGCAAAGTACTAAAAAATGTTGGCAAAGTGCTGAAAAGTGTGGCAAAGTACAGAAAAGTTGTGGCAAAGTGCTGAAAAGTGTGGCAAAGTGCTGCAAAGTCGTGGCAAAGTACTGAAAAGTTGTGGCAAAGTGCTGAAAAGTGTGGCAAAGTACTGAAAAGTTGTGGCAAAGTGCTGAAAAGTGTGGCAAAGTACTGAAAAGTTGTGGCAAAGTGCTGAAAAGTAGTGGCAAAGTACTGAAAAGTCGTGGCAAAGTACTGAAAAGAGTGGCAAAGTACTGCAAAGTCGTGGCAAAGTGTGGCAAAGTACTGAAAAGAGTGGCAAAGTGCTGCAAAGTCGTGGCAAAGAACTGAAAAGTGTGGCATAGTAGTGAAAAGTTGTGGCAAAGTGCTGAAAAGTGTGGCAAAGTGCTGCAAAGTCGTGGCAAAGTACTGAAAAGTGTGGCAAAGTACTGAAAAGTTGTGGCAAAGTGCTGAAAAGTGTGGCAAAGTACTGAAAAGTAGTGGCGAAGTGCTGAAAAGTCGTGGCAAAGTACTGAAAAGTTGTGGCAAAATCGTGGCAAAGTACTGAAAAGAGTGGCAAAGTATTGAAAAGTTGTGGCAAAGTCGTGGCAAAGTACTGAACAGTGTGGCAAAGTACTGAAAAGTTGTGGCGAAGTGCTGAAAAGTCGTGGCAAAGTACTGAAAAGTGTGGCAAAGTACTGAAAAGTTGTGGCAAAGTACTGAAAAGTTGTGGCAAAATCGTGGCAAAGTACTGAAAAGAGTGGCAAAGTATTGAAAAGTTGTGGCAAAGTCGTGGCAAAGTACTGAACAGTGTGGCAAAGTACTGAAAAGTTGTGGCGAAGTGCTGAAAAGTCGTGGCAAAGTACTGAAAAGTGTGGCAAAGTACTGAAAAGTTGTGGCAAAGTGCTGAAAAGTGTGGCAAAGTACTGAAAAGTTGTGGCAAAGTGCTGAAAAGTGTGGCAAAATACTGAAAAGTTGTGGCAAAGTTCTGAAAAGTAGTGGCAAAGTACTGACAAGTCGTGGCAAAGTCGTGGCAAAGTACTGAAAAGTGTGGCAAAGTACTGAAAAGTTGTTGCGAAGTGCTGAAACGTCGTGGCAAAGTACTGAAAAGTGTGGCAAAGTACTGAAGAGTTGTGGCAAAGTCGTGGCAAAGTACTGAAAAGAGTGGCAAAGTGCTGCAAAGTCGTGGCAAAGAACTGAAAAGTGTGGCATAGTACTGAAAAGTTGTGGCAAAGTGCTGAAAAGTGTGGCAAAGTGCTGCAAAGTCATGGCAAAGTACTGAAAATTGTGGCAAAGTACTGAAAAGTTGTGGCAAAGTGCTGAAAAGTGTGGCAAAGTACTGAAAAGTAGTGGCGAAGTGCTGAAAAGTCGTGGCAAAGTACTGAAAAGTTGTGGCAAAATCGTGGCAAAGTACTGAAAAGAGTGGCAAAGTACTGAAAAGTTGTGGCAAAGTCGTGGCAAAGTACTGAAAAGTGTGGCAAAGAACTGAAAAGTTGTGGCGAAGTGCTGAAAAGTCGTGGCAAAGTACTGAAAAGTGTGGCAAAGTACTGAACAGTTATTGCAAAGTGCTGAAAAGTGTGGCAAAGTACTGAAAAGTTGTGGCAAAGTGCTGAAAGTGTGGCAAAGTACTGAAAAGTTGTGGCAAAGTGCTGAAAAGTATGGCAAAGTACTGAAAAGTCGTGGCAAAGTACTGAAAAGAGTGGCAAAGTACTGCAAAGTCGTGGCAAAGTCGTGGCAAAGTGTGGCAAAGTACTGAAAAGTTGTGGCAAAGTGCTGAAAAGTGTGGCAAAGTGCTGCAAAGTCGTGGCAAAGTGCTGAAAAGTGTGGCAAAGTACTGAAAAGTTGTGGCAAAGTGCTGAAAAGTGTGGCAAAGGACTGAAAAGTAGTGGCGAAGTACTGAAAAGTCGTGGCAAAGTACTGAAAAGTGTGGCAAAGTACTGAAAAGTTGTGGCAAAGTCGTGGCAATGTACTGAAAAGTTGTGGCAAAGTGCTGAAAAGTAGTGGCAAAGTACTGAAAAGTCGTGGCAAAGTCGTGGCAAAGTACTGAAAAGTGTGGCAAAGAACTGAAAAGTTGTGGCGAAGTGCTGAAAAGTCGTGGCAAAGTACTGAAAAGTGTGGCAAAGTACTGAACAGTTATTGCAAAGTGCTGAAAAGTGTGGCAAAGTACTGAAAAGTTGTGGCAAAGTGCTGAAAGTGTGGCAAAGTACTGAAAAGTTGTGGCAAAGTGCTGAAAAGTATGGCAAAGTACTGAAAAGTCGTGGCAAAGTACTGAAAAGAGTGGCAAAGTACTGCAAAGTCGTGGCAAAGTCGTGGCAAAGTGTGGCAAAGTACTGAAAAGTTGTGGCAAAGTGCTGAAAAGTGTGGCAAAGTGCTGCAATGTCGTGGCAAAGTGCTGAAAAGTGTGGCAAAGTACTGAAAAGTTGTGGCAAAGTGCTGAAAAGTGTGGCAAAGGACTGAAAAGTAGTGGCGAAGTACTGAAAAGTCGTGGCAAAGTACTGAAAAGTGTGGCAAAGTACTGAAAAGTTGTGGCAAAGTCGTGGCAATGTACTGAAAAGTTGTGGCAAAGTGCTGAAAAGTAGTGGCAAAGTACTGAAAAGTCGTGGCAAAGTCGTGGCAAAGTACTGAAAAGTGTGGCAAAGTACTGAAAAGTTGTGGCGAAGTGCTGAAAAGTCGTGGCAAAGTACTGAAAATTGTGGCAAAGTACTGAAGAGTTGTGGCAAAGTCGTGGCAAAGTACTGAAAAGAGTGGCAAAGTGCTGAAAAGTCGTGGCAAAGTACTGAAAAGTGAGGCAAAGTACTGAAAAGTTGTGGCAAAGTGCTGAAAAGTGTGGCAAAGTGCTGCAAAGTCGTGGCAAAGTACTGAAAAGTGTGGCAAAGTACTGAAAAATGTTGGCAAAGTGCTGAAAAGTGTGGCAAAGTACAGAAAAGTTGTGGCAAAGTGCTGAAAAGTGTGGCAAAGTGCTGCAAAGTCGTGGCAAAGTACTGAAAAGTGTGGCAAAGTAAAGAAAAGTTGTGGCAAAGTGCTGAAAAGTGTGGCAAAGTACTGAAAAGTTGTGGCAAAGTGCTGAAAAGTGTGGCAAAGTACTGAAAAGTTGTGGCAAAGTGCTGAAAAGTAGTGGCAAAGTACTGAAAAGTCGTGGCAAAGTACTGAAAAGAGTGGCAAAGTACTGCAAAGTCGTGGCAAAGTGTGGCAAAGTACTGAAAAGTTGTGGCAAAGTGCTGAAAAGTGTGGCAAAAGTGCTGCAAAGTTGTGGCAAAGTGCTGAAAAGTGTGGCAAAGTACTGAAAAGTGTGGCAAAGTACTGAAGAGTTGTGGCAAAGTCGTGGCAAAGTACTGAAAAGAGTGGCAAAGTGCTGCAAAGTCGTGGCAAAGAACTGAAAAGTGTGGCATAGTAGTGAAAAGTTGTGGCAAAGTGCTGAAAAGTGTGGCAAAGTGCTGCAAAGTCGTGGCAAAGTACTGAAAAGTGTGGCAAAGTACTGAAAAGTTGTGGCAAAGTGCTGAAAAGTGTGGCAAAGTACTGAAAAGTAGTGCGAAGTGCTGAAAAGTCGTGGCAAAGTACTGAAAAGTTGTGGCAAAATCGTGGCAAAGTACTGAAAAGAGTGGCAAAGTATTGAAAAGTTGTGGCAAAGTCGTGGCAAAGTACTGAAAAGTGTGGCAAAGTACTGAAAAGTTGTGGCGAAGTGCTGAAAAGTCGTGGCAAAGTACTGAAAAGTGTGGCAAAGTACTGAAAAGTTGTGGCAAAGTGCTGAAAAGTGTGGCAAAGTACTGAAAAGTTGTGGCAAAGTGCTGAAAAGTGTGGCAAAATACTGAAAAGTTGTGGCAAAGTTCTGAAAAGTAGTGGCAAAGTACTGACAAGTCGTGGCAAAGTCGTGGCAAAGTACTGAAAAGTGTGGCAAAGTACTGAAAAGTTGTGGCGAAGTGCTGAAAAGTCGTGGCAAGGTACTGAAAAGTGTGGCAAAGTACTGAAGAGTTGTGGCAAAGTCGTGGCAAAGTACTGAAAAGAGTGGCAAAGTGCTGCAAAGTCGTGGCAAAGAACTGAAAAGTGTGGTATAGTACTGAAAAGTTGTGGCAAAGTGCTGACAAGTGTGGCAAAGTGCTGCAAAGTCATGGCAAAGTACTGAAAAGTGTGGCAAAGTACTGAAAAGTTGTGGCAAAGTGCTGAAAAGTGTGGCAAAGTACTGAAAAGTAGTGGCGAAGTGCTGAAAAGTCGTGGCAAAGTACTGAAAAGTTGTGGCAAAATCGTGGCAAAGTACTGAAAAGAGTGGCAAAGTACTGAAAAGTTGTGGCAAAGTCGTGGCAAAGTACTGAAAAGTGTGGCAAAGTACTGAAAAGTTGTGGCGAAGTGCTGAAAAGTCGTGGCAAAGTACTGAAAAGTGTGGCAAAGTACTGAAAAATTATTGCAAAGTGCTGAAAAGTGTGGCAAAGTACTGAAAAGTTGTGGCAAAGTGCTGAAAGTGTGGCAAAGTACTGAAAAGTTGTGGCAAAGTGCTGAAAAGTATGGCAAAGTACTGAAAAGTCGTGGCAAAGTACTGAAAAGAGTGGCAAAGTACTGCAAAGTCGTGGCAAAGTCGTGGCAAAGTGTGGCAAAGTACTGAAAAGTTGTGGCAAAGTGCTGAAAAGTGTGGCAAAGTGCTGCAAAGTCGTGGCAAAGTGCTGAAAAGTGTGGCAAAGTACTGAAAAGTTGTGGCAAAGTGCTGAAAAGTGTGGCAAAGGACTGAAAAGTAGTTGCGAAGTACTGAAAAGTCGTGGCAAAGTACTGAAAAGTGTGGCAAAGTACTGACAAGTTGTGGCAAAGTCGTGGCAAATTACTGAAAAGTGTGGCAATGTACTGAAAAGTTGTGGCGAAGTGCTGAAAAGTCGTGGCAATGTACTGAAAAGTTGTGGCAAAGTGCTGAAAAGTAGTGGCAAAGTACTGAAAAGTCGTGGCAAAGTGCTGAAAAGTGTGGCAAAGTACTGAAAAGTTGTGGCAAAGTGCTGAAAAGTGTGGCAAAGGACTGAAAAGTAGTGGCGAAGTACTGAAAAGTCGTGGCAAAGTACTGAAAAGTGTGGCAAAGTACTGAAAAGTTGTGGCAAAGTCGTGGCAAATTACTGAAAAGTGTGGCAATGTACTGAAAAGTTGTGGCGAAGTGCTGAAAAGTCGTGGCAATGTACTGAAAAGTTGTGGCAAAGTGCTGAAAAGTAGTGGCAAAGTACTGAAAAGTCGTGGCAAAGTCGTGGCAAAGTACTGAAAAGTGTGGCAAAGTACTGAAAAGTTGTGGCGAAGTGCTGAAAAGTCGTGGCAAAGTACTGAAAAGTGTGGCAAAGTACTGAAGAGTTGTGGCAAAGTCGTGGCAAAGTACTGAAAAGAGTGGCAAAGTGCTGCAAAGTCGTGGCAAAGTACTGAAAAGTGAGGCAAAGTACTGAAAAGTTGTGGCAAAGTGCTGAAAAGTGTGGCAAAGTGCTGCAAAGTCGTGGCAAAGTACTGAAAAGTGTGGCAAAGTACTGAAAAATGTTGGCAAAGTGCTGAAAAGTGTGGCAAAGTACAGAAAAGTTGTGGCAAAGTGCTGAAAAGTGTGGCAAAGTGCTGCAAAGTCGTGGCAAAGTACTGAAAAGTGTGGCAAAGTAAAGAAAAGTTGTGGCAAAGTGCTGAAAAGTGTGGCAAAGTACTGAAAAGTTGTGGCAAAGTGCTGAAAAGTGTGGCAAAGTACTGAAAAGTTGTGGCAAAGTGCTGAAAAGTAGTGGCAAAGTACTGAAAAGTCGTGGCAAAGTACTGAAAAGAGTGGCAAAGTACTGCAAAGTCGTGGCAAAGTATGGCAAAGTGCTGAAAAGTGTGGCAAAGTGCTGCAAAGTTGTGGCAAAGTACTGAAAAGTGTGGCAAAGTACTGAAAAGTTGTGGCAAAGTGCTGAAAAGTGTGGCAAAGTACTGAAAAGTAGTGGCGAAGTGCTGAAAAGTCGTGGCAAAGTACTGAAAAGTTGTGGCAAAATCGTGGCAAAGTACTGAAAAGAGTGGCAAAGTATTGAAAAGTTGTGGCAAAGTCGTGGCAAAGTACTGAAAAGTGTGGCAAAGTACTGAAAAGTTGTGGCGAAGTGCTGAAAAGTCGTGGCAAAGTACTGAAAAGTGTGGCAAAGTACTGAAAAGTTGTGGCAAAGTGCTGAAAAGTGTGGCAAAGTACTGAAAAGTTGTGGCAAAGTGCTGAAAAGTGTGGCAAAATACTGAAAAGTTGTGGCAAAGTTCTGAAAAGTAGTGGCAAAGTACTGACAAGTCGTGGCAAAGTCGTGGCAAAGTACTGAAAAGTGTGGCAAAGTACTGAAAAGTTGTGGCGAAGTGCTGAAACGTCGTGGCAAAGTACTGAAAAGTGTGGCAAAGTACTGAAGAGTTGTGGCAAAGTCGTGGCAAAGTACTGAAAAGAGTGGCAAAGTGCTGCAAAGTCGTGGCAAAGAACTGAAAAGTGTGGCATAGTACTGAAAAGTTGTGGCAAAGTGCTGAAAAGTGTGGCAAAGTGCTGCAAAGTCATGGCAAAGTACTGAAAAGTGTGGCAAAGTACTGAAAAGTTGTGGCAAAGTGCTGAAAAGTGTGGCAAAGTACTGAAAAGTAGTGGCGAAGTGCTGAAAAGTCGTGGCAAAGTACTGAAAAGTTGTGGCAAAATCGTGGCAAAGTACTGAAAAGAGTGGCAAAGTACTGAAAAGTTGTGGCAAAGTCGTGGCAAAGTACTGAAAAGTGTGGCAAAGTACTGAAAAGTTGTGGCGAAGTGCTGAAAAGTCGTGGCAAAGTACTGAAAAGTGTGGCAAAGTACTGAAAAGTTATTGCAAAGTGCTGAAAAGTGTGGCAAAGTACTGAAAAGTTGTGGCAAAGTGCTGAAAGTGTGGCAAAGTACTGAAAAGTTGTGGCAAAGTGCTGAAAAGTATGGCAAAGTACTGAAAAGTCGTGGCAAAGTACTGAAAAGAGTGGCAAAGTACTGCAAAGTCGTGGCAAAGTCGTGGCAAAGTGTGGCAAAGTACTGAAAAGTTGTGGCAAAGTGCTGAAAAGTGTGGCAAAGTGCTGCAAAGTCGTGGCAAAGTGCTGAAAAGTGTGGCAAAGTACTGAAAAGTTGTGGCAAAGTGCTGAAAAGTGTGGCAAAGGACTGAAAAGTAGTGGCGAAGTACTGAAAAGTCGTGGCAAAGTACTGAAAAGTGTGGCAAAGTACTGAAAAGTTGTGGCAAAGTCGTGGCAAATTACTGAAAAGTGTGGCAATGTACTGAAAAGTTGTGGCGAAGTGCTGAAAAGTCGTGGCAATGTACTGAAAAGTTGTGGCAAAGTACTGAAAAGTTGTGGCAAAGTACTGAAAAGCGTGGCAAAGTACTGAACAGTTGTGGCAAAAGTGTGGCAAAGTACTGAAAAGTTGTGGCGAAGTGCTGAAACGTCGTGGCAAAGTACTGAAAAGTGTGGCAAAGTACTGAAGAGTTGTGGCAAAGTCGTGGCAAAGTACTGAAAAGAGTGGCAAAGTGCTGCAAAGTCGTGGCAAAGAACTGAAAAGTGTGGCATAGTACTGAAAAGTTGTGGCAAAGTGCTGAAAAGTGTGGCAAAGTGCTGCAAAGTCATGGCAAAGTACTGAAAAGTGTGGCAAAGTACTGAAAAGTTGTGGCAAAGTGCTGAAAAGTGTGGCAAAGTACTGAAAAGTAGTGGCGAAGTGCTGAAAAGTCGTGGCAAAGTACTGAAAAGTTGTGGCAAAATCGTGGCAAAGTACTGAAAAGAGTGGCAAAGTACTGAAAAGTTGTGGCAAAGTCGTGGCAAAGTACTGAAAAGTGTGGCAAAGTACTGAAAAGTTGTGGCGAAGTGCTGAAAAGTCGTGGCAAAGTACTGAAAAGTGTGGCAAAGTACTGAAAAGTTATTGCAAAGTGCTCAAAATTGTGGCAAAGTACTGAAAAGTTGTGGCAAAGTGCTGAAAGTGTGGCAAAGTACTGAAAAGTTGTGGCAAAGTGCTGAAAAGTATGGCAAAGTACTGAAAAGTCGTGGCAAAGTACTGAAAAGAGTGGCAAAGTACTGCAAAGTCGTGGCAAAGTCGTGGCAAAGTGTGGCAAAGTACTGAAAAGTTGTGGCAAAGTGCTGAAAAGTGTGGCAAAGTGCTGCAAAGTCGTGGCAAAGTGCTGAAAAGTGTGGCAAAGTACTGAAAAGTTGTGGCAAAGTGCTGAAAAGTGTGGCAAAGGACTGAAAAGTAGTGGCGAAGTACTGAAAAGTCGTGGCAAAGTACTGAAAAGTGTGGCAAAGTACTGAAAAGTTGTGGCAAAGTCGTGGCAAATTACTGAAAAGTGTGGCAATGTACTGAAAAGTTGTGGCGAAGTGCTGAAAAGTCGTGGCAATGTACTGAAAAGTTGTGGCAAAGTGCTGAAAAGTAGTGGCAAAGTACTGAAAAGTCGTGGCAAAGTCGTGGCAAAGTACTGAAAAGTGTGGCAAAGTACTGAAAAGTTGTGGCGAAGTGCTGAAAAGTCGTGGCAAAGTACTGAAAAGTGTGGCAAAGTACTGAAGAGTTGTGGCAAAGTCGTGGCAAAGTACTGAAAAGAGTGGCAAAGTGCTGCAAAGTCGTGGCAAAGTACTGAAAAGTGAGGCAAAGTACTGAAAAGTTGTGGCAAAGTGCTGAAAAGTGTCGCAAAGTGCTGCAAAGTCGTGGCAAAGTACTGAAAAGTGTGGCAAAGTACTGAAAAATGTTGGCAAAGTGCTGAAAAGTGTGGCAAAGTACAGAAAAGTTGTGGCAAAGTGCTGAAAAGTGTGGCAAAGTGCTGCAAAGTCGTGGCAAAGTACTGAAAAGTGTGGCAAAGTAAAGAAAAGTTGTGGCAAAGTGCTGAAAAGTGTGGCAAAGTACTGAAAAGTTGTGGCAAAGTGCTGAAAAGTGTGGCAAAGTACTGAAAAGTTGTGGCAAAGTGCTGAAAAGTAGTGGCAAAGTACTGAAAAGTCGTGGCAAAGTACTGAAAAGAGTGGCAAAGTACTGCAAAGTCGTGGCAAAGTGTGGCAAAGTACTGAAAAGTTGTGGCAAAGTGCTGAAAAGTGTGGCAAAAGTGCTGCAAAGTTGTGGCAAAGTGCTGAAAAGTGTGGCAAAGTACTGAAAAGTGTGGCAAAGTACTGAAGAGTTGTGGCAAAGTCGTGGCAAAGTACTGAAAAGAGTGGCAAAGTGCTGCAAAGTCGTGGCAATGAACTGAAAAGTGTGGCATAGTAGTGAAAAGTTGTGGCAAAGTGCTGAAAAGTGTGGCAAAGTGCTGCAAAGTCGTGGCAAAGTACTGAAAAGTGTGGCAAAGTACTGAAAAGTTGTGGCAAAGTGCTGAAAAGTGTGGCAAAGTACTGAAAAGTAGTGCGAAGTGCTGAAAAGTCGTGGCAAAGTACTGAAAAGTTGTGGCAAAATCGTGGCAAAGTACTGAAAAGAGTGGCAAAGTATTGAAAAGTTGTGGCAAAGTCGTGGCAAAGTACTGAAAAGAGTGGCAAAGTGTTGCAAAGTCGTGGCAAAGAACTGAAAAGTGTGGTATAGTACTGAAAAGTTGTGGCAAAGTGCTGAAAAGTGTGGCAAAGTGCTGCAAAGTCATGGCAAAGTACTGAAAAGTGTGGCAAAGTACTGAAAAGTTGTGGCAAAGTGCTGAAAAGTGTGGCAAAGTACTGAAAAGTAGTGGCGAAGTGCTGAAAAGTCGTGGCAAAGTACTGAAAAGTTGTGGCAAAGTCGTGGCAAAGTACTGAAAAGTGTGGCAAAGTACTGAAAAATTATTGCAAAGTGCTGAAAAGTGTGGCAAAGTACTGAAAAGTTGTGGCAAAGTGCTGAAAGTGTGGCAAAGTACTGAAAAGTTGTGGCAAAGTGCTGAAAAGTATGGCAAAGTACTGAAAAGTCGTGGCAAAGTACTGAAAAGAGTGGCAAAGTACTGCAAAGTCGTGGCAAAGTCGTGGCAAAGTGTGGCAAAGTACTGAAAAGTTGTGGCAAAGTGCTGAAAAGTGTGGCAAAGTGCTGCAAAGTCGTGGCAAAGTGCTGAAAAGTGTGGCAAAGTACTGAAAAGTTGTGGCAAAGTGCTGAAAAGTGTGGCAAAGGACTGAAAAGTAGTTGCGAAGTACTGAAAAGTCGTGGCAAAGTACTGAAAAGTGTGGCAAAGTACTGAAAAGTTGTGGCAAAGTCGTGGCAAATTACTGAAAAGTGTGGCAATGTACTGAAAAGTTGTGGCGAAGTGCTGAAAAGTCGTGGCAATGTACTGAAAAGTTGTGGCAAAGTGCTGAAAAGTAGTGGCAAAGTACTGAAAAGTCGTGGCAAAGTCGTGGCAAAGTACTGAAAAGTGTGGCAAAGTACTGAAAAGTTGTGGCGAAGTGCTGAAAAGTCGTGGCAAAGTACTGAAAAGTGTGGCAAAGTACTGAAGAGTTGTGGCAAAGTCGTGGCAAAGTACTGAAAAGAGTGGCAAAGTGCTGCAAAGTCGTGGCAAAGTACTGAAAAGTGAGGCAAAGTACTGAAAAGTTGTGGCAAAGTGCTGAAAAGTGTGGCAAAGTGCTGCAAAGTTGTGGCAAAGTACTGAAAAGTGTGGCAAAGTACTGAAAAATGTTGGCAAAGTGCTGAAAAGTGTGGCAAAGTACTGAAAAGTTGTGGCAAAGTGCTGAAAAGTGTGGCAAAGTACTGAAAAGTTGTGGCAAAGTGCTGAAAAGTAGTGGCAAAGTACTGAAAAGTCGTGGCAAAGTACTGAAAAGAGTGGCAAAGTACTGCAAAGTCGTGGCAAAGTGTGGCAAAGTACTGAAAAGTTGTGGCAAAGTGCTGAAAAGTGTGGCAAAGTGCTGCAAAGTTGTGGCAAAGTGCTGAAAAGTGTGGCAAAGTACTGAAAAGTTGTGTCAAAGTGCTGAAAAGTGTGGCAAAGTACTGAAAAGTAGTGGCGAAGTGCTGAAAAGTCGTGGCAAAGTACTGAAAAGTGTGGCAAAGTACTGAAAAGTTGTGGCAAAGTCGTGGCAAAGTACTGAAAAGTGTGGCAAAGTACTGAAAAGTTGTGGCAAAGTCGTGGCAAATTACTGAAAAGTGTGGCAATGTACTGAAAAGTTGTGGCGAAGTGCTGAAAAGTCGTGGCAATGTACTGAAAAGTGTGGCAAAGTACTGAAAAGTTGTGGCAAAGTGCTGAAAAGTGTGGCAAAGTACTGAAAAGTTGTGGCAAAGTGCTGAAAAGTGTGGCAAAGTACTGAAAAGTTGTGGCAAAGTGCTGAAAAGTGTGGCAAAGGACTGAAAAGTAGTGGCGAAGTGCTGAAAAGTCGTGGCAAAGTACTGAAAAGTGTGGCAAAGTACTGAAAAGTTGTGGCAAAGTCGTGGCAAATTACTGAAAAGTGTGGCAATGTACTGAAAAGTTGTGGCGAAGTGCTGAAAAGTCGTGGCAATGTACTGAAAAGTGTGGCAAAGTACTGAAAAGTTGTGGCAAAGTGCTGAAAAGTGTGGCAAAGTACTGAAAAGTTGTGGCAAAGTGCTGAAAAGTGTGGCAAAGTACTGAAAAGTTGTGGCAAAGTGCTGAAAAGTAGTGGCAAAGTACTGAAAAGTCGTGGCAAAGTCGTGGCAAAGTACTGAAAAGTGTGGCAAAGTACTGAAAAGTTGTGGCAAAGTACTGAAGAGTTGTGGCAAAGTCGTGGCAAAGTACTGAAGAGTGGCAAAGTGCTGCAAAGTCGTGGCAAATTACTGAAAAGTGAGGCAAAGTACTGAAAAGTTGTGACAAAGTGCTGAAAAGTGTGGCAAAGTGCTGCAAAGTCGTGGCAAAGTACTGAAAAGTGTGGCAACGTACTGAAAAATGTTGGCAAAGTGCTGAAAAGTGTGGCAAAGTACAGAAAAGTTGTGGCAAAGTGCTGAAAAGTGTGGCAAAGTGCTGCAAAGTCGTGGCAAAGTACTGAAAAGTGTGGCAAAGTAAAGAAAAGTTGTGGCAAAGTGCTGAAAAGTGTGGCAAAGTACTGAAAAGTTGTGGCAAAGTGCTGAAAAGTCGTGGCAAAGTACTGAAAAGTGTGGCAATGTACTGAAGAGTTGTGGCAAAGTCGTGGCAAAGTACTGAAAAGAGTGGCAAAGTGCTGCAAAGTCGTGGCAAAGTACTGAAAAGTGAGGCAAAGTACTGAAAAGTTGTGGCAAAGTGCTGAAAAGTGTGGCAAAGTGCTGCAAAGTCGTGGCAAAGTACTGAAAAGTGTGGCAAAGTACTGAAAAATGTTGGCAAAGTGCTGAAAAGTGTGGCAAAGTACAGAAAAGTTGTGGCAAAGTGCTGAAAAGTGTGGCAAAGTGCTGCAAAGTCGTGGCAAAGTACTGAAAAGTGTGGCAAAGTAAAGAAAAGTTGTGGCAAAGTGCTGAAAAGTGTGGCAAAGTACTGAAAAGTTGTGGCAAAGTGCTGAAAAGTGTGGCAAAGTACTGAAAAGTTGTGGCAAAGTGCTGAAAAGTAGTGGCAAAGTACTGAAAAGTCGTGGCAAAGTACTGAAAAGAGTGGCAAAGTACTGCAAAGTCGTGGCAAAGTGTGGCAAAGTACTGAAAAGTTGCGGCAAAGTGCTGAAAAGTGTGGCAAAGTGCTGCAAAGTTGTGGCAAAGTGCTGAAAAGTGTGGCAAAGTACTGAAAAGTTGTGGCAAAGTGCTGAAAAGTGTGGCAAAGTACTGAAAAGTAGTGGCGAA
The DNA here is from genome assembly GCF_978046115.1 of Saccoglossus kowalevskii. NCBI lineage: Eukaryota > Metazoa > Hemichordata > Enteropneusta > Harrimaniidae > Saccoglossus > Saccoglossus kowalevskii. Next base: position 295,926 of record NW_028188622.1, on the reverse strand, counting down.
GTGCTGAAAAGTCGTGGCAAAGTACTGAAAAGTGTGGCAAAGTACTGAAAAGTTGTGGCAAAGTCGTGGCAAAGTACTGAAAAGTGTGGCAAAGTACTGAAAAGTTGTGGCAAAGTCGTGGCAAATTAGTGAAAAGTGTGGCAATGTACTGAAAAGTTGTGGCGAAGTGCTGAAAAGTCGTGGCAATGTACTGAAAAGTGAGGCAAAGTACTGAAAAGTTGTGGCAAAGTGCTGAAAAGTGTGGCAAAGTACTGAAAAGTTGTGGCAAAGTGCTGAAAAGTGTGGCAAAGTACTGAAAAGTTGTGGCAAAGTGCTGAAAAGTGTGGCAAAGGACTGAAAAGTAGTGGCGAAGTGATGAAAAGTCGTGGCAAAGTACTGAAAAGTGTGGCAAAGTACTGAAAAGTTGTGGCAAAGTCGTGGCAAATTACTGAAAAGTGTGGCAATGTACTGAAAAGTTGTGGCGAAGTGCTGAAAAGTCGTGGCAATGTACTGAAAAGTGTGGCAAAGTACTGAAAAGTTGGGCAAAGTGCTGAAAAGTGTGGCAAAGTACTGAAAAGTTGTGGCAAAGTGCTGAAAAGTGTGGCAAAGTACTGAAAAGTTGTGGCAAAGTGCTGAAAAGTAGTGGCAAAGTACTGAAAAGTCGTGGCAAAGTCGTGGCAAAGTACTGAAAAGTGTGGCAAAGTACTGAAAAGTTGTGGCGAAGTGCTGAAAAGTCGTGGCAAAGTACTGAAAAGTGTGGCAAAGTACTGAAGAGTTGTGGCAAAGTCGTGGCAAAGTACTGAAGAGTGGCAAAGTGCTGCAAAGTCGTGGCAAATTACTGAAAAGTGAGGCAAAGTACTGAAAAGTTGTGACAAAGTGCTGAAAAGTGTGGCAAAGTGCTGCAAAGTCGTGGCAAAGTACTGAAAAGTGTGGCAAAGTACTGAAAAATGTTGGCAAAGTGCTGAAAAGTGTGGCAAAGTACAGAAAAGTTGTGGCAAAGTGCTGAAAAGTGTGGCAAAGTGCTGCAAAGTCGTGGCAAAGTACTGAAAAGTGTGGCAAAGTAAAGAAAAGTTGTGGCAAAGTGCTGAAAAGTGTGGCAAAGTACTGAAAAGTTGTGGCAAAGTGCTGAAAAGTGTGGCAAAGTACTGAAAAGTTGTGGCAAAGTGCTGAAAAGTAGTGGCAAAGTACTGAAAAGTCGTGGCAAAGTACTGAAAAGAGTGGCAAAGTACTGCAAAGTCGTGGCAAAGTGTGGCAAAGTACTGAAAAGTTGTGGCAAAGTGCTGAAAAGTGTGGCAAAGTGCTGCAAAGTTGTGGCAAAGTGCTGAAAAGTGTGGCAAAGTACTGAAAAGTCGTGGCAAAGTACTGAAAAGAGTGGCAAAGTACTGCAAAGTCGTGGCAAAGTGTGGCAAAGTACTGAAAAGTTGTGGCAAAGTGCTGAAAAGTGTGGCAAAGTGCTGCAAAGTTGTGGCAAAGTGCTGAAAAGTGTGGCAAAGTACTGAAAAGTTGTGGCAAAGTGCTGAAAAGTGTGGCAAAGTACTGAAAAGTAGTGGCGAAGTGCTGAAAAGTCGTGGCAAAGTACTGAAAAGTGTGGCAAAGTACTGAAAAGTTGTGGCAAAGTCGTGGCAAAGTACTGAAAAGTGTGGCAAAGTACTGAAAAGTTGTGGCAAAGTCGTGGCAAATTACTGAAAAGTGTGGCAATGTACTGAAAAGTTGTGGCGAAGTGCTGAAAAGTCGTGGCAATGTACTGAAAAGTGTGGCAAAGTACTGAAAAGTTGTGGCAAAGTGCTGAAAAGTGTGGCAAAGTACTGAAAAGTTGTGGCAAAGTGCTGAAAAGTGTGGCAAAGTACTGAAAAGTTGTGGCAAAGTGCTGAAAAGTGTGGCAAAGGACTGAAAAGTAGTGGCGAAGTGCTGAAAAGTCGTGGCAAAGTACTGAAAAGTGTGGCAAAGTACTGAAAAGTTGTGGCAAAGTCGTGGCAAATTACTGAAAAGTGTGGCAATGTACTGAAAAGTTGTGGCGAAGTGCTGAAAAGTCGTGGCAATGTACTGAAAAGTGTGGCAAAGTACTGAAAAGTTGTGGCAAAGTGCTGAAAAGTGTGGCAAAGTACTGAAAAGTTGTGGCAAAGTGCTGAAAAGTGTGGCAAAGTACTGAAAAGTTGTGGCAAAGTGCTGAAAAGTAGTGGCAAAGTACTGAAAAGTCGTGGCAAAGTCGTGGCAAAGTACTGAAAAGTGTGGCAAAGTACTGAAAAGTTGTGGCAAAGTACTGAAGAGTTGTGGCAAAGTCGTGGCAAAGTACTGAAGAGTGGCAAAGTGCTGCAAAGTCGTGGCAAATTACTGAAAAGTGAGGCAAAGTACTGAAAAGTTGTGACAAAGTGCTGAAAAGTGTGGCAAAGTGCTGCAAAGTCGTGGCAAAGTACTGAAAAGTGTGGCAAAGTACTGAAAAATGTTGGCAAAGTGCTGAAAAGTGTGGCAAAGTACAGAAAAGTTGTGGCAAAGTGCTGAAAAGTGTGGCAAAGTGCTGCAAAGTCGTGGCAAAGTACTGAAAAGTGTGGCAAAGTAAAGAAAAGTTGTGGCAAAGTGCTGAAAAGTGTGGCAAAGTACTGAAAAGTTGTGGCAAAGTGCTGAAAAGTCGTGGCAAAGTACTGAAAAGTGTGGCAATGTACTGAAGAGTTGTGGCAAAGTCGTGGCAAAGTACTGAAAAGAGTGGCAAAGTGCTGCAAAGTCGTGGCAAAGTACTGAAAAGTGAGGCAAAGTACTGAAAAGTTGTGGCAAAGTGCTGAAAAGTGTGGCAAAGTGCTGCAAAGTCGTGGCAAAGTACTGAAAAGTGTGGCAAAGTACTGAAAAATGTTGGCAAAGTGCTGAAAAGTGTGGCAAAGTACAGAAAAGTTGTGGCAAAGTGCTGAAAAGTGTGGCAAAGTGCTGCAAAGTCGTGGCAAAGTACTGAAAAGTGTGGCAAAGTAAAGAAAAGTTGTGGCAAAGTGCTGAAAAGTGTGGCAAAGTACTGAAAAGTTGTGGCAAAGTGCTGAAAAGTGTGGCAAAGTACTGAAAAGTTGTGGCAAAGTGCTGAAAAGTAGTGGCAAAGTACTGAAAAGTCGTGGCAAAGTACTGAAAAGAGTGGCAAAGTACTGCAAAGTCGTGGCAAAGTGTGGCAAAGTACTGAAAAGTTGCGGCAAAGTGCTGAAAAGTGTGGCAAAGTGCTGCAAAGTTGTGGCAAAGTGCTGAAAAGTGTGGCAAAGTACTGAAAAGTTGTGGCAAAGTGCTGAAAGTGTGGCAAAGTACTGAAAAGTAGTGGCGAAGTGCTGAAAAGTCGTGGCAAAGTACTGAAAAGTGTGGCAAAGTACTGAAAAGTTGTGGCAAAGTCGTGGCAAAGTACTGAAAAGTGTGGCAAAGTACTGAAAAGTTGTGGCAAAGTCGTGGCAAATTAGTGAAAAGTGTGGCAATGTACTGAAAAGTTGTGGCGAAGTGCTGAAAAGTCGTGGCAATGTACTGAAAAGTGAGGCAAAGTACTGAAAAGTTGTGGCAAAGTGCTGAAAAGTGTGGCAAAGTACTGAAAAGTTGTGGCAAAGTGCTGAAAAGTGTGGCAAAGTACTGAAAAGTTGTGGCAAAGTGCTGAAAAGTGTGGCAAAGGACTGAAAAGTAGTGGCGAAGTGATGAAAAGTCGTGGCAAAGTTCTGAAAAGTGTGGCAAAGTACTGAAAAGTTGTGGCAAAGTCGTGGCAAATTACTGAAAAGTGTGGCAATGTACTGAAAAGTTGTGGCGAAGTGCTGAAAAGTCGTGGCAATGTACTGAAAAGTGTGGCAAAGTACTGAAAAGTTGGGCAAAGTGCTGAAAAGTGTGGCAAAGTACTGAAAAGTTGTGGCAAAGTGCTGAAAAGTGTGGCAAAGTACTGAAAAGTTGTGGCAAAGTGCTGAAAAGTAGTGGCAAAGTACTGAAAAGTCGTGGCAAAGTCGTGGCAAAGTACTGAAAAGTGTGGCAAAGTAACTGAAAAGTTGTGGCGAAGTGCTGAAAAGTCGTGGCAAAGTACTGAAAAGTGTGGCAAAGTACTGAAGAGTAGTGGCAAAGTCGTGGCAAAGTACTGAAGAGTGGCAAAGTGCTGCAAAGTCGTGGCAAATTACTGAAAAGTGAGGCAAAGTACTGAAAAGTTGTGACAAAGTGCTGAAAAGTGTGGCAAAGTGCTGCAAAGTCGTGGCAAAGTACTGAAAAGTGTGGCAAAGTACTGGAAAATGTTGGCAAAGTGCTGAAAAGTGTGGCAAAGTACAGAAAAGTTGTGGCAAAGTGCTGAAAAGTGTGGCAAAGTGCTGCAAAGTCGTGGCAAAGTACTGAAAAGTGTGGCAAAGTAAAGAAAAGTTGTGGCAAAGTGCTGAAAAGTGTGGCAAAGTACTGAAAAGTTGTGGCAAAGTGCTGAAAAGTGTGGCAAAGTACTGAAAAGTTGTGGCAAAGTGCTGAAAAGTAGTGGCAAAGTACTGAAAAGTCGTGGCAAAGTACTGAAAAGAGTGGCAAAGTACTGCAAAGTCGTGGCAAAGTGTGGCAAAGTACTGAAAAGTTGTGGCAAAGTGCTGAAAAGTGTGGCAAAGTGCTGCAAAGTTGTGGCAAAGTGCTGAAAAGTGTGGCAAAGTACTGAAAAGTTGTGGCAAAGTGCTGAAAAGTGTGGCAAAGTACTGAAAAGTAGTGGCGAAGTGCTGAAAAGTCGTGGTAAAGTACTGAAAAGTGTGGCAAAGTACTGAAAAGTTGTGGCAAAGTCGTGGCAAAGTACTGAAAAGTGTGGCAAAGTACTGAAAAGTTGTGGCAAAGTCGTGGCAAATTACTGAAAAGTGTGGCAATGTACTGAAAAGTTGTGGTGAAGTGCTGAAAAGTCGTGGCAATGTACTGAAAAGTGTGGCAAAGTACTGAAAAGTTGTGGCAAAGTGCTGAAAAGTGTGGCAAAGTACTGAAAAGTTGTGGCAAAGTGCTGAAAAGTGTGGCAAAGTACTGAAAATTTGTGGCAAAGTGCTGAAAAGTAGTGGCAAAGTACTGAAAAGTCGTGGCAAAGTCGTGGCAAAGTACTGAAAAGTGTGGCAAAGTACTGAAAAGTTGTGGCAAAGTGCTGAAAAGTGTGGCAAAGTGCTGCAAAGTCGTGGCAAAGTACTGAAAAGTGTGGCAAAGTACTGAAAAATTTTGGCAATGTGCTGAAAAGTGTGGCAAAGTACAGAAAAGTTGTGGCAAAGTGCTGAAAAGTGTGGCAAAGTGCTGCAAAGTCGTGGCAAAGTACTGAAAAGTGTGGCAAAGTAAAGAAAAGTTGTGGCAAAGTGCTGAAAAGTGTGGCAAAGTACTGAAAAGTTGTGGCAAAGTGCTGAAAAGTAGTGGCAAAATACTGAAAAGTCGTGGCAAAGTCGTGGCAAAGTACTGAAAAGTGTGGCAAAGTACTGAAAAGTTGTGGCGAAGTGCTGAAAAGTCGAGGCAAATTACTGAAAAGTGTGGCAAAGTACTGAAGAGTTGTGGCAAAGTGCTGAAAAGTGTGGCAAAGTACTGAAAAGTTGTGGCAAAGTGCTGAAAAGTGTGGCAAAGTACTGAAAAGTTGTGGCAAAGTGCTGAAAAGTAGTGGCAAAGTACTGAAAAGTCGAGGCAAAGTCGTGGCAAAGTACTGAAAAGTGAGGCAAAGTACTGAAAAGTTGTGGCGAAGTGCTGAAAAGTCGTGGCAAAGTACTGAAAAGTGTGGCAAAGTACTGAAAAGTTGTGGCAAAGTCGTGGCTAAGTACTGAAAAGAGTGGCAAAGTACTGAAAAGTTGTGGCAAAGTGCTGCAAAGTCGTGGCAAAGTACTGAAAAGTGTGGCAAAGTACTGAAAAGTTGTGGCAAAGTGCTGAAAACTGTGGCAAAGTACTGAAAAGTTGTGGCAAAGTGATGAAAAGTGTGGCAAAGTACTGAAAAGTTGTGGCAAAGTTCTGAAAAGTAGTGGCAAAGTACTGACAAGTCGTGGCAAAGTCGTGGCAAAGTACTGAAAAGTGTGGCAAAGTACTGAAAAGTTGTGGCAAAGTGCTGAAAAGTAGTGGCAAAGTACTGAAAAGTCGTGGCAAAGTCGTGGCAAAGTACTGAAAAGTGTGGCAAAGTACTGAAAAGTTGTGGCAAAGTGCTGAAAAGTGTGGCAAAGTGCTGCAAAGTCGTGGCAAAGTACTGAAAAGTGTGGCAAAGTACTGAAAAATTTTGGCAATGTGCTGAAAAGTGTGGCAAAGTACAGAAAAGTTGTGGCAAAGTGCTGAAAAGTGTGGCAAAGTGCTGCAAAGTCGTGGCAAAGTACTGAAAAGTGTGGCAAAGTAAAGAAAAGTTGTGGCAAAGTACTGAAAAGTTGTGGCAAAGTCGTGGCTAAGTACTGAAAAGAGTGGCAAAGTACTGAAAAGTTGTGGCAAAGTGCTGCAAAGTCGTGGCAAAGTACTGAAAAGTGTGGCAAAGTACTGAAAAGTTGTGGCAAAGTGCTGAAAAGTGTGGCAAAGTACTGAAAAGTTGTGGCAAAGTGCTGAAAAGTGTGGCAAAGTACTGAAAAGTTGTGGCAAAGTTCTGAAAAGTAGTGGCAAAGTACTGACAAGTCGTGGCAAAGTCGTGGCAAAGTACTGAAAAGAGTGGCAAAGTGCTGCAAAGTCGTGGCAAAGAAATGAAAAGTGTGGCATAGTACTGAAAAGTTGTGGCAAAGTGCTGAAAAGTGTGGCAAAGTACTGAAAAGTAGTGGCGAAGTGCTGAAAAGTCGTGGCAAAGTACTGAAAAGTTGTGGCAAAATCGTGGCAAAGTACTGAAAAGAGTGGCAAAGTACTGAAAAGTTGTGGCAAAGTCGTGGCAAAGTACTGAAAAGTGTGGCAAAGTACTGAAAAGTTGTGGCGAAGTGCTGAAAAGTCGTGGCAAAGTACTGAAAAGTGTGGCAAAGTACTGAAAAGTTGTGGCAAAGTGCTGAAAAGTGTGGCAAAGTACTGAAAAGTTGTGGCAAAGTGCTGAAAAGTGTGGCAAAGTACTGAAAAGTTGTGGCAAAGTTCTGAAAAGTAGTGGCAAAGTACTGACAAGTCGTGGCAAAGTCGTGGCAAAGTACTGAAAAGTGTGGCAAAGTACTGAAAAGTTGTGGCGAAGTGCTGAAAAGTCGTGGCAAAGTACTGAAAAGTGTGGCAAAGTACTGAAGAGTTGTGGCAAAGTCGTGGCAAAGTACTGAAAAGAGTGGCAAAGTGCTGCAAAGTCGTGGCAAAGAACTGAAAAGTGTGGCATAGTACTGAAAAGTTGTGGCAAAGTGCTGAAAAGTGTGGCAAAGTGCTGCAAAGTCGTGGCAAAGTATTGACAAGTGTGGCAAAGTACTGAAAAGTGTGGCAAAGTGCTGAAAAGTGTGGCAAAGTACTGAAAAGTGTGGCAAAGTACTGAAAAGTTGTGGCAAAGTTCTGAAAAGTAGTGGCAAAGTACTGACAAGTCGTGGCAAAGTCGTGGCAAAGTACTGAAAAGTGTGGCAAAGTACTGAAAAGTTGTGGCGAAGTGCTGAAAAGTCGTGGCAAAGTACTGAAAAGTGTGGCAAAGTACTGAAGAGTTGTGGCAAAGTCGTGGCAAAGTACTGAAAAGAGTGGCAAAGTGCTGCAAAGTCGTGGCAAAGAACTGAAAAGTGTGGCATAGTACTGAAAAGTTGTGGCAAAGTGCTGAAAAGTGTGGCAAAGTGCTGCAAAGTCGTGGCAAAGTACTGAAAAGTGTGGCAAAGTACTGAAAAGTTGTGGCAAAGTGCTGAAAAGTGTGGCAAAGTACTGAAAAGTAGTGGCGAAGTGCTGAAAAGTCGTGGCAAAGTACTGAAAAGTGTGGCAAAGTACTGAAAAGTTGTGGCGAAGTGCTGAAAAGTCGTCGCAAAGTACTGAAAAGTGTGGCAAAGTACTGAAAAGTTGTGGCAAAGTGCTGAAAAGTGTGGCAAAGTACTGAAAAGTTGTGGCAAAGTGCTGAAAAGTGTGGCAAAATACTGAAAAGTTGTGGCAAAGTTCTGAAAAGTAGTGGCAAAGTACTGACAAGTCGTGGCAAAGTCGTGGCAAAGTACTGAAAAGTGTGGCAAAGTACTGAAAAGTTGTGGCGAAGTGCTGAAAAGTCGTGGCAAAGTACTGAAAAGTGTGGCAAAGTACTGAAGAGTTGTGGCAAAGTCGTGGCAAAGTACTGAAAAGAGTGGCAAAGTGCTGAAAGTGTGGCAAAGTACTGAAAAGTTGTGGCAAAGTGCTGAAAAGTATGGCAAAGTACTGAAAAGTCGTGGCAAAGTACTGAAAAGAGTGGCAAAGTACTGCAAAGTCGTGGCAAAGTCGTGGCAAAGTGTGGCAAAGTACTGAAAAGTGTGGCAAAGTACTGAAAAGTTGTGGCAAAGTCGTGGCAAATTACTGAAAAGTGTGGCAATGTACTGAAAAGTTGTGGTGAAGTGCTGAAAAGTCGTGGCAATGTACTGAAAAGTGTGGCAAAGTACTGAAAAGTTGTGGCAAAGTGCTGAAAAGTGTGGCAAAGTACTGAAAAGTTGTGGCAAAGTGCTGAAAAGTGTGGCAAAGTACTGAAAAGTTGTGGCAAAGTGCTGAAAAGTAGTGGCAAAGTACTGAAAAGTCGTGGCAAAGTCGTGGCAAAGTACTGAAAAGTGTGGCAAAGTACTGAAAAGTTGTGGCAAAGTGCTGAAAAGTGTGGCAAAGTGCTGCAAAGTCGTGGCAAAGTACTGAAAAGTGTGGCAAAGTACTGAAAAATTTTGGCAATGTGCTGAAAAGTGTGGCAAAGTACAGAAAAGTTGTGGCAAAGTGCTGAAAAGTGTGGCAAAGTGCTGCAAAGTCGTGGCAAAGTACTGAAAAGTGTGGCAAAGTAAAGAAAAGTTGTGGCAAAGTGCTGAAAAGTGTGGCAAAGTACTGAAAAGTTGTGGCAAAGTGCTGAAAAGTAGTGGCAAAATACTGAAAAGTCGTGGCAAAGTCGTGGCAAAGTACTGAAAAGTGTGGCAAAGTACTGAAAAGTTGTGGCGAAGTGCTGAAAAGTCGAGGCAAAGTACTGAAAAGTGTGGCAAAGTACTGAAGAGTTGTGGCAAAGTGCTGAAAAGTGTGGCAAAGTACTGAAAAGTTGTGGCAAAGTGCTGAAAAGTGTGGCAAAGTACTGAAAAGTTGTGGCAAAGTGCTGAAAAGTAGTGGCAAAGTACTGAAAAGTCGAGGCAAAGTCGTGGCAAAGTACTGAAAAGTGAGGCAAAGTACTGAAAAGTTGTGGCGAAGTGCTGAAAAGTCGTGGCAAAGTACTGAAAAGTGTGGCAAAGTACTGAAAAGTTGTGGCAAAGTCGTGGCTAAGTACTGAAAAGAGTGGCAAAGTACTGAAAAGTTGTGGCAAAGTGCTGCAAAGTCGTGGCAAAGTACTGAAAAGTGTGGCAAAGTACTGAAAAGTTGTGGCAAAGTGCTGAAAACTGTGGCAAAGTACTGAAAAGTTGTGGCAAAGTGCTGAAAAGTGTGGCAAAGTACTGAAAAGTTGTGGCAAAGTTCTGAAAAGTAGTGGCAAAGTACTGACAAGTCGTGGCAAAGTCGTGGCAAAGTTCTGAAAAGTGTGGCAAAGTACTGAAAAGTTGTGGCAAAGTGCTGAAAAGTAGTGGCAAAGTACTGAAAAGTCGTGGCAAAGTCGTGGCAAAGTACTGAAAAGTGTGGCAAAGTACTGAAAAGTTGTGGCAAAGTGCTGAAAAGTGTGGCAAAGTGCTGCAAAGTCGTGGCAAAGTACTGAAAAGTGTGGCAAAGTACTGAAAAATTTTGGCAATGTGCTGAAAAGTGTGGCAAAGTACAGAAAAGTTGTGGCAAAGTGCTGAAAAGTGTGGCAAAGTGCTGCAAAGTCGTGGCAAAGTACTGAAAAGTGTGGCAAAGTAAAGAAAAGTTGTGGCAAAGTACTGAAAAGTTGTGGCAAAGTCGTGGCTAAGTACTGAAAAGAGTGGCAAAGTACTGAAAAGTTGTGGCAAAGTGCTGCAAAGTCGTGGCAAAGTACTGAAAAGTGTGGCAAAGTACTGAAAAGTTGTGGCAAAGTGCTGAAAAGTGTGGCAAAGTACTGAAAAGTTGTGGCAAAGTGCTGAAAAGTGTGGCAAAGTACTGAAAAGTTGTGGCAAAGTTCTGAAAAGTAGTGGCAAAGTACTGACAAGTCGTGGCAAAGTCGTGGCAAAGTACTGAAAAGAGTGGCAAAGTGCTGCAAAGTCGTGGCAAAGAAATGAAAAGTGTGGCATAGTACTGAAAAGTTGTGGCAAAGTGCTGAAAAGTGTGGCAAAGTACTGAAAAGTAGTGGCGAAGTGCTGAAAAGTCGTGGCAAAGTACTGAAAAGTTGTGGCAAAATCGTGGCAAAGTACTGAAAAGAGTGGCAAAGTACTGAAAAGTTGTGGCAAAGTCGTGGCAAAGTACTGAAAAGTGTGGCAAAGTACTGAAAAGTTGTGGCGAAGTGCTGAAAAGTCGTGGCAAAGTACTGAAAAGTGTGGCAAAGTACTGAAAAGTTGTGGCAAAGTGCTGAAAAGTGTGGCAAAGTACTGAAAAGTTGTGGCAAAGTGCTGAAAAGTGTGGCAAAGTACTGAAAAGTTGTGGCAAAGTTCTGAAAAGTAGTGGCAAAGTACTGACAAGTCGTGGCAAAGTCGTGGCAAAGTACTGAAAAGTGTGGCAAAGTATTGAAAAGTTGTGGCGAAGTGCTGAAAAGTCGTGGCAAAGTACTGAAAAGTGTGGCAAAGTACTGAAGAGTTGTGGCAAAGTCGTGGCAAAGTACTGAAAAGAGTGGCAAAGTGCTGCAAAGTCGTGGCAAAGAACTGAAAAGTGTGGCATAGTACTGAAAAGTTGTGGCAAAGTGCTGAAAAGTGTGGCAAAGTGCTGCAAAGTCGTGGCAAAGTATTGACAAGTGTGGCAAAGTACTGAAAAGTGTGGCAAAGTGCTGAAAAGTGTGGCAAAGTACTGAAAAGTTGTGGCAAAGTGCTGAAAAGTGTGGCAAAGTACTGAAAAGTTGTGGCAAAGATCTGAAAAGTAGTGGCAAAGTACTGAAAGTCGTGGCAAAGTCGTGGCAAAGTACTGAAAAGTGTGGCAAAGTACTGAAAAGTTGTGGCGAAGTGCTGAAAAGTCGTGGCAAAGTACTGAAAAGTGTGGCAAAGTACTGAAGAGTTGTGGCAAAGTCGTGGCAAAGTACTGAAAAGAGTGGCAAAGTGCTGCAAAGTCGTGGCAAAGAACTGAAAAGTGTGGCATAGTACTGAAAAGTTGTGGCAAAGTGCTGAAAAGTGTGGCAAAGTGCTGCAAAGTCGTGGCAAAGTACTGAAAAGTGTGGCAAAGTACTGAAAAGTTGTGGCAAAGTGCTGAAAAGTGTGGCAAAGTACTGAAAAGTAGTGGCGAAGTGCTGAAAAGTCGTGGCAAAGTACTGAAAAGTGTGGCAAAGTACTGAAAAGTTGTGGCGAAGTGCTGAAAAGTCGTCGCAAAGTACTGAAAAGTGTGGCAAAGTACTGAAAAGTTGTGGCAAAGTGCTGAAAAGTGTGGCAAAGTACTGAAAAGTTGTGGCAAAGTGCTGAAAAGTGTGGCAAAATACTGAAAAGTTGTGGCAAAGTTCTGAAAAGTAGTGGCAAAGTACTGACAAGTCGTGGCAAAGTCGTGGCAAAGTACTGAAAAGTGTGGCAAAGTACTGAAAAGTTGTGGCGAAGTGCTGAAAAGTCGTGGCAAAGTACTGAAAAGTGTGGCAAAGTACTTAAGAGTTGTGGCAAAGTCGTGGCAAAGTACTGAAAAGAGTGGCAAAGTGCTGAAAGTGTGGCAAAGTACTGAAAAGTTGTGGCAAAGTGCTGAAAAGTATGGCAAAGTACTGAAAAGTCGTGGCAAAGTACTGAAAAGAGTGGCAAAGTACTGCAAAGTCGTGGCAAAGTCGTGGCAAAGTGTGGCAAAGTACTGAAAAGTTGTGGCAAAGTGCTGAAAAGTGTGGCAAAGTGCTGCAAAGTCGTGGCAAAGTGCTGAAAAGTGTGGCAAAGTACTGAAAAGTTGTGGCAAAGTGTTGAAAAGTGTGGCAAAGGACTGAAAAGTAGTGGCGAAGTACTGAAAAGTCGTGGCAAAGTACTGAAAAGTGTGGCAAAGTACTGAAAAGTTGTGCCAAAGTCGTGGCAAATTACTGAAAAGTGTGGCAATGTACTGAAAAGTTATGGCGAAGTGCTGAAAAGTCGTGGCAATGTACTGAAAAGTTGTGGCAAAGTGCTGAAAAGTAGTGGCAAAGTACTGAAAAGTCGTGGCAAAGTCGTGGCAAAGTACTGAAAAGTGTGGCAAAGTACTGAAAAGTTGTGGCGAAGTGCTGAAAAGTCGTGGCAAAGTACTGAAAAGTGTGGCAAAGTATTGAAGAGTTGTGGCAAAGTCGTGGCAAAGTACTGAAAAGAGTGGCAAAGTGCTGCAAAGTCGTGGCAAAGTACTGAAAAGTGAGGCAAAGTACTGAAAAGTTGTGGCAAAGTGCTGAAAAGTGTGGCAAAGTGCTGCAAAGTCGTGGCAAAGTACTGAAAAGTGTGGCAAAGTACTGAAAAATGTTGGCAAAGTGCTGAAAAGTGTGGCAAAATACTGAAAAGTTGTGGCAAAGTTCTGAAAAGTAGTGGCAAAGTACTGACAAGTCGTGGCAAAGTCGTGGCAAAGTACTGAAAAGTGTGGCAAAGTACTGAAAAGTTGTGGCGAAGTGTTAAAAGTCGTGGCAAAGTACTGAAAAGTGTGGCAAAGTACTGAAGAGTTGTGGCAAAGTCGTGGCAAAGTACTGAAAAGAGTGGCAAAGTGCTGAAAGTGTGGCAAAGTACTGAAAAGTTTTGGCAAAGTGCTGAAAAGTATGGCAAAGTACTGAAAAGTCGTGGCAAAGTACTGAAAAGAGTGGCAAAGTACTGCAAAGTCGTGGCAAAGTCGTGGCAAAGTGTGGCAAAGTACTGAAAAGTTGTGGCAAAGTGCTGAAAAGTGTGGCAAAGTGCTGCAAAGTCGTGGCAAAGTGCTGAAAAGTGTGGCAAAGTACTGAAAAGTTGTGGCAAAGTGCTGAAAAGTGTGGCAAAGGACTGAAAAGTAGTGGCGAAGTACTGAAAAGTCGTGGCAAAGTACTGAAAAGTGTGGCAAAGTACTGAAAAGTTGTGGCAAAGTCGTGGCAAATTACTGAAAAGTGTGGCAATGTACTGAAAAGTTGTGGCGAAGTGCTGAAAAGTCGTGGCAATGTACTGAAAAGTTGTGGCAAAGTGCTGAAAAGTAGTGGCAAAGTACTGAAAAGTCGTGGCAAAGTCGTGGCAAAGTACTGAAAAGTGTGGCAAAGTACTGAAAAGTTGTGGCGAAGTGCTGAAAAGTCGTGGCAAAGTACTGAAAAGTGTGGCAAAGTATTGAAGAGTTGTGGCAAAGTCGTGGCAAAGTACTGAAAAGAGTGGCAAAGTGCTGCAAAGTCGTGGCAAAGTACTGAAAAGTGAGGCAAAGTACTAAAAAGTTGTGGCAAAGTGCTGAAAAGTGTGGCAAAGTGCTGCAAAGTCGTGGCAAAGTACTGAAAAGTGTGGCAAAGTACTGAAAAATGTTGGCAAAGTGCTGAAAAGTGTGGCAAAGTACAGAAAAGTTGTGGCAAAGTGCTGAAAAGTGTGGCAAAGTGCTGCAAAGTCGTGGCAAAGTACTGAAAAGTGTGACAAAGTAAAGAAAAGTTGTGGCAAAGTGCTGAAAAGTGTGGCAAAGTACTGAACAGTTGTGGCAAAGTGCTGAAAAGTGTGGCAAAGTACTGAAAAGTTGTGGCAAAGTGCTGAAAAGTAGTGGCAAAGTACTGAAAAGTCGTGGCAAAGTACTGAAAAGAGTGGCAAAGTACTGCAAAGTCGTGGCAAAGTCGTGGCAAAGTGTGGCAAAGTACTGAAAAGTTGTGGCAAAGTGCTGAAAAGTGTGGCAAAGTGCTGCAAAGTTGTGCCAAAGTGCTGAAAAGTGTGGCAAAGTACTGAAAAGTTGTTGCAAAGTGCTGAAAAATGTGGCAAAGTACTGAAAAGTAGTGGCGAAGTGCTGAAAAGTCGTGGCAAAGTACTGAAAAGTGTGGCAAAGTACTGAAAAGTTGTGGCAAAGTCGTGGCAAAGTACTGAAAAGTGTGGCAAAGTACTGAAAAGTTGTGGCAAAGTCGTGGCAAATTACTGAAAAGTGTGGCAATGTACTGAAAAGTTGTGGCGAAGTGCTGAAAAGTCGTGGCAATGTACTGAAAAGTGTGGCAAAGTACTGAAAAGTTGTGGCAAAGTGCTGAAAAGTGTGGCAAAGTACTGAAAAGTTGTGGCAAAGTGCTGAAAAGTGTGGCAAAGTACTGAAAAGTTGTGGCAAAGTGCTGAAAAGTGTGGCAAAGGACTGAAAAGTAGTGGCGAAGTGCTGAAAAGTCGTGGCAAAGTACTGAAAAGTGTGGCAAAGTACTGAAAAGTTGTGGCAAAGTCGTGGCAAATTACTGAAAAGTGTGGCAATGTACTGAAAAGTTGTGGCGAAGTGCTGAAAAGTCGTGGCAAAGTACTGAAAAGTTGTGGCAAAGTGCTGAAAAGTGTGGCAAAGTACTGAAAAGTTGTGGCAAAGTGCTGAAAAGTAGTGGCAAAGTACTGAAAAGTCGTGGCAAAGTCGTGGTAAAGTACTGAAAAGTGTGGCAAAGTACTGAAAAGTTGTGGCGAAGTGCTGAAAAGTCGTGGCAAAGTACTGAAAAGTGTGGCAAAGTACTGAAGAGTTGTGGCAAAGTCGTGGCAAAGTACTGAAGAGTGGCAAAGTGCTGCAAAGTCGTGGCAAAGTACTGAAAAGTGAGGCAAAGTACTGAAAAGTTGTGACAAAGTGCTGAAAAGTGTGGCAAAGTGCTGCAAAGTCGTGGCAAAGTACTGAAAAGTGTGGCAAAGTACTGAAAAATTTTGGCAAATTGCTGAAAAGTGTGGCAAAGTACAGAAAAGTTGTGGCAAAGTGCTGAAAAGTGTGGCAAAGTGCTGCAAAGTCGTGGCAAAGTACTGAAAAGTGTGGCAAAGTAAAGAAAAGTTGTGGCAAAGTGCTGAAAAGTGTGGCAAAGTACTGAAAAGTTGTGGCAAAGTGCTGAAAAGTGTGGCAAAGTACTGAAAAGTTGTGGCAAAGTGCTGAAAAGTAGTGGCAAAGTAATAAAAAGTCGTGGCAAAGTACTGAAAAGAGTGGCAAAGTACTGCAAAGTCGTGGCAAAGTCGTGGCAAAGTGTGGCAAAGTACTGAAAAGTTGTGGCAAAGTGCTGAAAAGTGTGGCAAAGTGCTGCAAAGTTGTGGCAAAGTGCTGAAAAGTGTGGCAAAGTACTGAAAAGTTGTGGCAAAGTGCTGAAAAGTGTGGCAAAGTACTGAAAAGTAGTGGCGAAGTGCTGAAAAGTCGTGGCAAAGTACTGAAAAGTGTGGCAAAGTACTGAAAAGTTGTGGCAAAGTCGTGGCAAAGTACTGAAAAGTGTGGCAAACTACTGAAAAGTTGTGGCAAAGTCGTGGCAAATTACTGAAAAGTGTGGCAATGTACTGAAAAGTTGTGGTGAAGTGCTGAAAAGTCGTGGCAATGTACTGAAAAGTTGTGGTGAAGTGCTGAAAAGTCGTGGCAATGTAATGAAAAGTGTGGCAAAGTACTGAAAAGTTGTGGCAAAGTGCTGAAAAGTGTGGCAAAGTACTGAAAAGTTGTGGCAAAGTGCTGAAAAGTGTGGCAAAGTACTGAAAAGTTGTGGCAAAGTGCTGAAAAGTAGTGGCAAAATACTGAAAAGTCGTGGCAAAGTCGTGGCAAAGTACTGAAAAGTGTGGCAAAGTACTGAAAAGTTGTGGCGAAGTGCTGAAAAGTCGAGGCAAAGTACTGAAAAGTGTGGCAAAGTACTGAAGAGTTGTGGCAAAGTGCTGAAAAGTGTGGCAAAGTACTGAAAAGTTGTGGCAAAGTGCTGAAAAGTGTGGCAAAGTACTGAAAAGTTGTGGCAAAGTGCTGAAAAGTAGTGGCAAAGTACTGAAAAGTCGAGGCAAAGTCGTGGCAAAGTACTGAAAAGTGAGGCAAAGTACTGAAAAGTTGTGGCGAAGTGCTGAAAAGTCGTGGCAAAGTACTGAAAAGTGTGGCAAAGTACTGAAAAGTTGTGGCAAAGTCGTGTCTAAGTACTGAAAAGAGTGGCAAAGTACTGAAAAGTTGTGGCAAAGTGCTGCAAAGTCGTGGCAAAGTACTGAAAAGTGTGGAAAAGTACTGAAAAGTTGTGGCAAAGTGCTGAAAACTGTGGCAAAGTACTGAAAAGTTGTGGCAAAGTGCTGAAAAGTGTGGCAAAGTACTGAAAAGTTGTGGCAAAGTTCTGAAAAGTAGTGGCAAAGTACTGAAAAGTCGTGGCAAAGTCGTGGCAAAGTACTGAAAAGTGTGGCAAAGTACTGAAAAGTTGTGGCAAAGTGCTGAAAAGTGTGGCAAAGTGCTGCAAAGTCGTGGCAAAGTACTGAAAAGTGTGGCAAAGTACTGAAAAATTTTGGCAATGTGCAGAAAAGTGTGGCAAAGTACAGAAAAGTTGTGGCAAAGTGCTGAAAAGTTGTGGCGAAGTGCTGAAAAGTCGTGGCAAAGTACTGAAAAGTGTGGCAAAGTACTGAAAAGTTGTGGCAAAGTCATGGCTAAGTACTGAAAAGAGTGGCAAAGTACTGAAAAGTTGTGGCAAAGTGCTGCAAAGTCGTGGCAAAGTACTGAAAAGTGTGGCAAAGTACTGAAAAGTTGTGGCAAAGTGCTGAAAACTGTGGCAAAGTGCTGCAAAGTCGTGGCAAAGTACTGAAAAGTGTGGCAAAGTAATTAAAAGTTGTGGCAAAGTGCTGAAAAGTGTGGCAAAGTACTGAAAAGTAGTGGCGAAGTGCTGAAAAGTAGTGGCAAAATACTGAAAAGTCGTGGCAAAGTCGTGGCAAAGTACTGAAAAGTGTGGCAAAGTACTGAAAAGTTGTGGCCGAAGTGCTGAAAAGTCGAGGCAAAGTACTGAAAAGTGTGGCAAAGTACTGAAGAGTTGTGGCAAAGTGCTGAAAAGTGTGGCAAAGTACTGAAAAGTTGTGGCAAAGTGCTGAAAAGTGTGGCAAAGTACTGAAAAGTTGTGGCAAAGTGCTGAAAAGTAGTGGCAAAGTACTGAAAAGTCGAGGCAAAGTCGTGGCAAAGTACTGAAAAGTTGTGGCAAAGTGCTGAAAAGTGTGGCAAAGTACTGAAAAGTTGTGGCAAAGTGCTGAAAAGTAGTGGCAAAGTACTGAAAAGTCGAGGCAAAGTCGTGGCAAAGTACTGAAAAGTGAGGCAAAGTACTGAAAAGTTGTGGCGAAGTGCTGAAAAGTCGTGGCAAAGTACTGAAAAGTGTGGCAAAGTACTGAAAAGTTGTGGCAAAGTCGTGGCTAAGTACTGAAAAGAGTGGCAAAGTACTGAAAAGTTGTGGCAAAGTGCTGCAAAGTCGTGGCAAAGTACTGAAAAGTGTGGCAAAGTACTGAAAAGTTGTGGCAAAGTACTGAAAAGTTGTGGCAAAGTGCTGAAAAGTGTGGCAAAGTACTGAAAAGTTGTGGCAAAGTTCTGAAAAGTAGTGGCAAAGTACTGACAAGTCGTGGCAAAGTCGTGGCAAAGTACTGAAAAGTGTGGCAAAGTACTGAAAAGTTGTGGCGAAGTGATGAAAAGTCGTGGCAAAGTACTGAAAAGTGTGGCAAAGTACTGAAGAGTTGTGGCAATGTCGTGGCAAAGTACTGAAAAGAGTGGCAAAGTGCTGCAAAGTCGTGGCAAAGAACTGAAAAGTGTGGCATAGTACTGAAAAGTTGTGGCAAAGTGCTGAAAAGTGTGGCAAAGTGCTGCAAAGTCGTGGCAAAGTACTGAAAAGTGTGGCAAAGTAATGAAAAGTCGTGGCAAAGTGCTGAAAAGTGTGGCAAAGTACTGAAAAGTAGTGGCGAAGTGCTGAAAAGTAGTGGCAAAATACTGAAAAGTCGTGGCAAAGTCGTGGCAAAGTACTGAAAAGTGTGGCAAAGTACTGAAAAGTTGTGGCCGAAGTGCTGAAAAGTCGAGGCAAAGTACTGAAAAGTGTGGCAAAGTACTGAAGAGTTGTGGCAAAGTGCTGAAAAGTGTGGCAAAGTACTGAAAAGTTGTGGCAAAGTGCTGAAAAGTGTGGCAAAGTACTGAAAAGTTGTGGCAAAGTGCTGAAAAGTAGTGGCAAAGTACTGAAAAGTCGAGGCAAAGTCGTGGCAAAGTACTGAAAAGTGAGGCAAAGTACTGAAAAGTTGTGGCGAAGTGCTGAAAAGTCGTGGCAAAGTACTGAAAAGTGTGGCAAAGTACTGAAAAGTTGTGGCAAAGTCGCGGCTAAGTACTGAAAAGAGTGGCAAAATACTGAAAAGTTGTGGCAAAGTGCTGCAAAGTCGTGGCAAAGTACTGAAAAGTGTGGCAAAGTACTGAAAAGTTGTGGCAAAGTGCTGAAAACTGTGGCAAAGTACTGAAAAGTTGTGGCAAAGTGCTGAAAAGTGTGGCAAAGTACTGAAAAGTTGTGGCAAAGTTCTGAAAAGTAGTGGCAAAGTACTGAAAAGTTGTGGCAAAGTGCTGAAAAGTAGTGGCAAAGTACTGAAAAGTCGTGGCAAAGTCGTGGCAAAGTACTGAAAAGTGTGGCAAAGTACTGAAAAGTTGTGGCAAAGTGCTGAAAAGTGTGGCAAAGTGCTGCAAAGTCGTGGCAAAGTACTGAAAAGTGTGGCAAAGTACTGAAAAATTTTGGCAATGTGCAGAAAAGTGTGGCAAAGTACAGAAAAGTTGTGGCAAAGTGCTGAAAAGTGTGGCAAAGTGCTGCAAAGTCGTGGCAAAGTACTGAAAAGTGTGGCAAAGTAAAGAAAAGTTGTGGCAAAGTGCTGAAAAGTGTGGCAAAGTACTGAAAAGTTGTGGCAAAGTGCTGAAAAGTAGTGGCAAAGTACTGAAAAGTCGTGGCAAAGTCGTGGCAAAGTACTGAAAAGTGTGGCAAAGTACTGAAAAGTTGTGGCGAAGTGCTGAAAAGTCGAGGCAAAGTACTGAAAAGTGTGGCAAAGTACTGAAGAGTTGTGGCAAAGTGCTGAAAAGTGTGGCAAAGTACTGAAAAGTTGTGGCAAAGTGCTGAAAAGTGTGGCAAAGTACTGAAAAGTTGTGGCAAAGTGCTGAAAAGTAGTGGCAAAGTACTGAAAAGTCGAGGCAAAGTCGTGGCAAAGTACTGAAAAGTGAGGCAAAGTACTGAAAAGTTGTGGCGAAGTGCAGAAAAGTCGTGGCAAAGTACTGAAAAGTGTGGCAAAGTACTGAAAAGTTGTGGCAAAGTCGTGGCTAAGTACTGAAAAGAGTGGCAAAGTACTGAAAAGTTGTGGCAAAGTGCTGCAAAGTCGTGGCAAAGTACTGAAAAGTGTGGCAAAGTACTGAAAAGTTGTGGCAAAGTGCTGAAAACTGTGGCAAAGTACTGAAAAGTTGTGGCAAAGTGCTGAAAAGTGTGGCAAAGTACTGAAAAGTTGTGGCAAAGTTCTGAAAAGTAGTGGCAAAGTACTGACAAGTCGTGGCAAAGTCGTGGCAAAGTACTGAAAAGTGTGGCAAAGTACTGAAAAGTTGTGGCGAAGTGGTGAAAAGTCGTGGCAAAGTACTGAAAAGTGTGGCAAAGTACTGAAGAGTTGTGGCAATGTCGTGGCAAAGTACTGAAAAGAGTGGCAAAGTGCTGCAAAGTCGTGGCAAAGAACTGAAAAGTGTGGCATAGTACTGAAAAGTTGTGGCAAAGTGCTGAAAAGTGTGGCAAAGTGCTGCAAAGTCGTGGCAAAGTACTGAAAAGTGTGGCAAAGTAATGAAAAGTTGTGGCAAAGTGCTGAAAAGTGTGGCAAAGTACTGAAAAGTAGTGGCGAAGTGCTGAAAATTCGTGGCAAAGTACTGAAAAGTTGTGGCAAAGTGCTGAAAAGTGTGGCAAAGTACTGAAAAGTTGTGGCAAAGTGCTGAAAAGTAGTGGCAAAATACTGAGAAGTCGTGGCAAAGTCGTGGCAAAGTACTGAAAAGTGTGGCAAAGTACTGAAAAGTTGTGGCGAAGTGCTGAAAAGTCGAGGCAAAGTACTGAAAAGTGTGGCAAAGTACTGAAGAGTTGTGGCAAAGTGCTGAAAAGTGTGGCAAAGTACTGAAAAGTTGTGGCAAAGTGCTGAAAAGTGTGGCAAAGTACTGAAAAGTAGTGGCGAAGTGCTGAAAATTCGTGGCAAAGTACTGAAAAGTTGTGGCAAAGTACTGAAAAGTGTGGCAAAGTACTGAAAAGTTGTGGCAAAGTGCTGAAAACTGTGGCAAAGTACTGAAAAGTTGTGGCAAAGTGCTGAAAAGTGTGGCAAAGTACTGAAAAGTTGTGGCAAAGTTCTGAAAAGTAGTGGCAAAGTACTGAAAAGTTGTGGCAAAGTGCTGAAAAGTAGTGGCAAAGTACTGAAAAGTCGTGGCAAAGTCGTGGCAAAGTACTGAAAAGTGTGGCAAAGTACTGAAAAGTTGTGGCAAAGTGCTGAAAAGTGTGGCAAAGTGCTGCAAAGTCGTGGCAAAGTACTGAAAAGTGTGGCAAAGTACTGAAAAATTTTGGCAATGTGCAGAAAAGTGTGGCAAAGTACAGAAAAGTTGTGGCAAAGTGCTGAAAAGTGTGGCAAAGTGCTGCAAAGTCGTGGCAAAGTACTGAAAAGTGTGGCAAAGTAAAGAAAAGTTGTGGCAAAGTGCTGAAAAGTGTGGCAAAGTACTGAAAAGTTGTGGCAAAGTGCTGAAAAGTAGTGGCAAAGTACTGAAAAGTCGTGGCAAAGTCGTGGCAAAGTACTGAAAAGTGTGGCAAAGTACTGAAAAGTTGTGGCGAAGTGCTGAAAAGTCGAGGCAAAGTACTGAAAAGTGTGGCAAAGTACTGAAGAGTTGTGGCAAAGTGCTGAAAAGTGTGGCAAAGTACTGAAAAGTTGTGGCAAAGTGCTGAAAAGTGAGGCAAAGTACTGAAAAGTTGTGGCAAAGTGCTGAAAAGTAGTGGCAAAGTACTGAAAAGTCGAGGCAAAGTCGTGGCAAAGTACTGAAAAGTGAGGCAAAGTACTGAAAAGTTGTGGCGAAGTGCTGAAAAGTCGTGGCAAAGTACTGAAAAGTGTGGCAAAGTACTGAAAAGTTGTGGCAAAGTCGTGGCTAAGTACTGAAAAGAGTGGCAAAGTACTGAAAAGTTGAGGCAAAGTGCTGCAAAGTCGTGGCAAAGTACTGAAAAGTGTGGCAAAGTACTGAAAA
The DNA here is from genome assembly GCF_978046115.1 of Saccoglossus kowalevskii. Taxonomy (NCBI): domain Eukaryota; kingdom Metazoa; phylum Hemichordata; class Enteropneusta; family Harrimaniidae; genus Saccoglossus; species Saccoglossus kowalevskii. The sequence continues at coordinate 274,845 of NW_028188622.1, read as the reverse complement.
GTTGTGGCAAAGTGCTGAAAACTGTGGCAAAGTACTGAAAAGTTGTGGCAAAGTGCTGAAAAGTGTGGCAAAGTACTGAAAAGTTGTGGCAAAGTTCTGAAAAGTAGTGGCAAAGTACTGACAAGTCGTGGCAAAGTCGTGGCAAAGTACTGAAAAGTGTGGCAAAGTACTGAAAAGTGTGGCAAAGTACTGAAAAGTTGTGGCGAAGTGCTGAAAAGTCGTGGCAAAGTACTGAAAAGTGTGGCAAAGTACTGAAGAGTTGTGGCAATGTCGTGGCAAAGTACTGAAAAGAGTGGCAAAGTGCTGCAAAGTCGTGGCAAAGAACTGAAAAGTGTGGCATAGTACTGAAAAGTTGTGGCAAAGTGCTGAAAAGTGTGGCAAAGTGCTGCAAAGATCGTGGCAAAGTACTGAAAAGTGTGGCAAAGTAATGAAAAGTTGTGGCAAAGTGCTGAAAAGTGTGGCAAAGTACTGAAAAGTAGTGGCGAAGTGCTGAAAATTCGTGGCAAAGTACTGAAAAGTTGTGGCAAAATCGTGGCAAAGTACTGAAAAGTTGTGGCAAAGTCGTGGCAAAGTACTGAAAAGTGTGGCAAAGTACTGAAAAGTTGTGGCGAAGTGCTGAAAAGTCGTGGCAAAGTACTGAAAAGTGTGGCAAAGTACTGAAAAGTTGTGGCAAAGTGCTGAAAAGTGTGGCAAAGTACTGAAAAGTTGTGGCAAAGTGCTGAAAAGTGTGGCAAAGTACTGAAAAGTTGTGGCAAAGTGCTGAAAAGTATGGCAAAGTGCTGCAAAGTCGTGGCAAAGTACTGAAAAGTGTGGCAAAGTAAAGAAAAGTTGTGGCAAAGTGCTGAAAAGTGTGGCAAAGTACTGAAAAGTTGTGGCAAAGTGCTGAAAAGTAGTGGCAAAGTACTGAAAAGTCGTGGCAAAGTCGTGGCAAAGTACTGAAAAGTGTGGCAAAGTACTGAAAAGTTGTGGCGAAGTGCTGAAAAGTCGAGGCAAAGTACTGAAAAGTGTGGCAAAGTACTGAAGAGTTGTGGCAAAGTGCTGAAAAGTGTGGCAAAGTACTGAAAAGTTGTGGCAAAGTGCTGAAAAGTGTGGCAAAGTACTGAAAAGTTGTGGCAAAGTGCTGAAAAGTAGTGGCAAAGTACTGAAAAGTCGAGGCAAAGTCGTGGCAAAGTACTGAAAAGTGAGGCAAAGTACTGAAAAGTTGTGGCGAAGTGCAGAAAAGTCGTGGCAAAGTACTGAAAAGTGTGGCAAAGTACTGAAAAGTTGTGGCAAAGTCGTGGCTAAGTACTGAAAAGAGTGGCAAAGTACTGAAAAGTTGTGGCAAAGTGCTGCAAAGTCGTGGCAAAGTACTGAAAAGTGTGGCAAAGTACTGAAAAGTTGTGGCAAAGTGCTGAAAACTGTGGCAAAGTACTGAAAAGTTGTGGCAAAGTGCTGAAAAGTGTGGCAAAGTACTGAAAAGTTGTGGCAAAGTTCTGAAAAGTAGTGGCAAAGTACTGACAAGTCGTGGCAAAGTCGTGGCAAAGTACTGAAAAGTGTGGCAAAGTACTGAAAAGTTGTGGCGAAGTGGTGAAAAGTCGTGGCAAAGTACTGAAAAGTGTGGCAAAGTACTGAAGAGTTGTGGCAATGTCGTGGCAAAGTACTGAAAAGAGTGGCAAAGTGCTGCAAAGTCGTGGCAAAGAACTGAAAAGTGTGGCATAGTACTGAAAAGTTGTGGCAAAGTGCTGAAAAGTGTGGCAAAGTGCTGCAAAGTCGTGGCAAAGTACTGAAAAGTGTGGCAAAGTAATGAAAAGTTGTGGCAAAGTGCTGAAAAGTGTGGCAAAGTACTGAAAAGTAGTGGCGAAGTGCTGAAAATTCGTGGCAAAGTACTGAAAAGTTGTGGCAAAGTGCTGAAAAGTGTGGCAAAGTACTGAAAAGTTGTGGCAAAGTGCTGAAAAGTAGTGGCAAAATACTGAGAAGTCGTGGCAAAGTCGTGGCAAAGTACTGAAAAGTGTGGCAAAGTACTGAAAAGTTGTGGCGAAGTGCTGAAAAGTCGAGGCAAAGTACTGAAAAGTGTGGCAAAGTACTGAAGAGTTGTGGCAAAGTGCTGAAAAGTGTGGCAAAGTACTGAAAAGTTGTGGCAAAGTGCTGAAAAGTGTGGCAAAGTACTGAAAAGTAGTGGCGAAGTGCTGAAAATTCGTGGCAAAGTACTGAAAAGTTGTGGCAAAGTACTGAAAAGTGTGGCAAAGTACTGAAAAGTTGTGGCAAAGTGCTGAAAACTGTGGCAAAGTACTGAAAAGTTGTGGCAAAGTGCTGAAAAGTGTGGCAAAGTACTGAAAAGTTGTGGCAAAGTTCTGAAAAGTAGTGGCAAAGTACTGAAAAGTTGTGGCAAAGTGCTGAAAAGTAGTGGCAAAGTACTGAAAAGTCGTGGCAAAGTCGTGGCAAAGTACTGAAAAGTGTGGCAAAGTACTGAAAAGTTGTGGCAAAGTGCTGAAAAGTGTGGCAAAGTGCTGCAAAGTCGTGGCAAAGTACTGAAAAGTGTGGCAAAGTACTGAAAAATTTTGGCAATGTGCAGAAAAGTGTGGCAAAGTACAGAAAAGTTGTGGCAAAGTGCTGAAAAGTGTGGCAAAGTGCTGCAAAGTCGTGGCAAAGTACTGAAAAGTGTGGCAAAGTAAAGAAAAGTTGTGGCAAAGTGCTGAAAAGTGTGGCAAAGTACTGAAAAGTTGTGGCAAAGTGCTGAAAAGTAGTGGCAAAGTACTGAAAAGTCGTGGCAAAGTCGTGGCAAAGTACTGAAAAGTGTGGCAAAGTACTGAAAAGTTGTGGCGAAGTGCTGAAAAGTCGAGGCAAAGTACTGAAAAGTGTGGCAAAGTACTGAAGAGTTGTGGCAAAGTGCTGAAAAGTGTGGCAAAGTACTGAAAAGTTGTGGCAAAGTGCTGAAAAGTGTGGCAAAGTACTGGAAACTTGTAGCAAAGTACTGTAAAGTTGTGGCAAAGTGCTGAAAAGTGTGGCAAAGTGCTGAAAAGTGTGGCAAAGTACTGAAAAGTAGTGGCGAAGTGCTGAAAATTCGTGGCAAAGTACTGAAAAGTTGTGGCAAAGTGCTGAAAAGTGTGGCAAAGTACTGAAAAGTTGTGGCAAAGTGCTGAAAAGTAGTGGCAAAATACTGAGAAGTCGTGGCAAAGTCGTGGCAAAGTACTGAAAAGTGTGGCAAAGTACTGAAAAGTTGTGGCGAAGTGCTGAAAAGTCGAGGCAAAGTACTGAAAAGTGTGGCAAAGTACTGAAGAGTTGTGGCAAAGTGCTGAAAAGTGTGGCAAAGTACTGAAAAGTTGTGGCAAAGTGCTGAAAAGTGTGGCAAAGTACTGAAAAGTAGTGGCGAAGTGCTGAAAATTCGTGGCAAAGTACTGAAAAGTTGTGGCAAAGTACTGAAAAGTGTGGCAAAGTACTGAAAAGTTGTGGCAAAGTGCTGAAAACTGTGGCAAAGTACTGAAAAGTTGTGGCAAAGTGCTGAAAAGTGTGGCAAAGTACTGAAAAGTTGTGGCAAAGTTCTGAAAAGTAGTGGCAAAGTACTGAAAAGTTGTGGCAAAGTGCTGAAAAGTAGTGGCAAAGTACTGAAAAGTCGTGGCAAAGTCGTGGCAAAGTACTGAAAAGTGTGGCAAAGTACTGAAAAGTTGTGGCAAAGTGCTGAAAAGTGTGGCAAAGTGCTGCAAAGTCGTGGCAAAGTACTGAAAAGTGTGGCAAAGTACTGAAAAATTTTGGCAATGTGCAGAAAAGTGTGGCAAAGTACAGAAAAGTTGTGGCAAAGTGCTGAAAAGTGTGGCAAAGTGCTGCAAAGTCGTGGCAAAGTACTGAAAAGTGTGGCAAAGTAAAGAAAAGTTGTGGCAAAGTGCTGAAAAGTGTGGCAAAGTACTGAAAAGTTGTGGCAAAGTGCTGAAAAGTAGTGGCAAAGTACTGAAAAGTCGTGGCAAAGTCGTGGCAAAGTACTGAAAAGTGTGGCAAAGTACTGAAAAGTTGTGGCGAAGTGCTGAAAAGTCGAGGCAAAGTACTGAAAAGTGTGGCAAAGTACTGAAGAGTTGTGGCAAAGTGCTGAAAAGTGTGGCAAAGTACTGAAAAGTTGTGGCAAAGTGCTGAAAAGTGTGGCAAAGTACTGAAAAGTTGTGGCAAAGTGCTGAAAAGTAGTGGCAAAGTACTGAAAAGTCGAGGCAAAGTCGTGGCAAAGTACTGAAAAGTGAGGCAAAGTACTGAAAAGTTGTGGCGAAGTGCTGAAAAGTCGTGGCAAAGTACTGAAAAGTGTGGCAAAGTACTGAAAAGTTGTGGCAAAGTCGTGGCTAAGTACTGAAAAGAGTGGCAAAGTACTGAAAAGTTGTGGCAAAGTGCTGCAAAGTCGTGGCAAAGTACTGAAAAGTGTGGCAAAGTACTGAAAAGTTGTGGCAAAGTGCTGAAAACTGTGGCAAAGTACTGAAAAGTTGTGGCAAAGTGCTGAAAAGTGTGGCAAAGTACTGAAAAGTTGTGGCAAAGTTCTGAAAAGTAGTGGCAAAGTACTGACAAGTCGTGGCAAAGTCGTGGCAAAGTACTGAAAAGTGTGGCAAATTACTGAAAAGTGTGGCAAAGTACTGAAAAGTTGTGGCGAAGTGCTGAAAAGTCGTGGCAAAGTACTGAAAAGTGTGGCAAAGTACTGAAGAGTTGTGGCAATGTCGTGGCAAAGTACTGAAAAGAGTGGCAAAGTGCTGCAAAGTCGTGGCAAAGAACTGAAAAGTGTGGCATAGTACTGAAAAGTTGTGGCAAAGTGCTGAAAAGTGTGGCAAAGTGCTGCAAAGATCGTGGCAAAGTACTGAAAAGTGTGGCAAAGTAATGAAAAGTTGTGGCAAAGTGCTGAAAAGTGTGGCAAAGTACTGAAAAGTAGTGGCGAAGTGCTGAAAATTCGTGGCAAAGTACTGAAAAGTTGTGGCAAAATCGTGGCAAAGTACTGAAAAGTTGTGGCAAAGTCGTGGCAAAGTACTGAAAAGTGTGGCAAAGTACTGAAAAGTTGTGGCGAAGTGCTGAAAAGTCGTGGCAAAGTACTGAAAAGTGTGGCAAAGTACTGAAAAGTTGTGGCAAAGTGCTGAAAAGTGTGGCAAAGTACTGAAAAGTTGTGGCAAAGTGCTGAAAAGTGTGGCAAAGTACTGAAAAGTTGTGGCAAAGTGCTGAAAAGTATGGCAAAGTACTGAAAAGTCGTGGCAAAGTACTGAAAAGAGTGGCAAAGTACTGCAAAGTCGTGGCAAAGTCGTGGCAAAGTGTGGCAAAGTACTGAAAAGTGTGGCAAAGTACTGAAAAGTGTGGCAAAGTGCTGCAAAGTCGTGGCAAAGTACTGAAAAGTGTGGCAAAGTACTGAAAAGTTGTGGCAAAGTGCAGAAAAGTGTGGCAAAGTACTGAAAAGTAGTGGCGAAGTGCTGAAAATTCGTGGCAAAGTACTGAAAAGTTGTGGCAAAATCGTGGCAAAGTACTGAAAAGAGTGGCAAAGTACTGAAAAGTTGTGGCAAAGTCGTGGCAAAGTACTGAAAAGTGTGGCAAAGTACTGAAAAGTTGTGGCGAAGTGCTGAAAAGTCGTGGCAAAGTACTGAAAAGTGTGGCAAAGTACTGAAAAGTTGTGGCAAAGTGCTGAAAAGTGTGGCAAAGTACTGAAAAGTTGTGGCAAAGTGCTGAAAAGTGTGGCAAAGTACTGAAAAGTTGTGGCAAAGTGCTGAAAAGTATGGCAAAGTACTGAAAAGTCGTGGCAAAGTACTGAAAAGAGTGGCAAAGTACTGCAAAGTCGTGGCAAAGTGTGGCAAAGTACTGAAAAGTTGTGGCAAAGTGCTGAAAAGTATTGGCAAAGTACTGAAAAGTCGAGGCAAAGTACTGAAAAGTTGTGGCAAAGTGCTGAAAAGTGTGGCAAAGTACTGAAAAGTTGTGGCAAAGTGCTGAAAAGTGTGGCAAAGTACTGAAAAGTAGTGGCGAAGTGCTGAAAAGTCGTGGCAAAGTACTGAAAAGTGTGGCAAAGTACTGAAAAGTTGTGGCAAAGTCGTGGCAAAGTACTGAAAAGTGTGGCAAAGTACTGAAAAGTTGTGGCAAAGTCGTGGCAAATTACTGAAAAGTGTGGCAAAGTACTGAAAAGTTGTGACAAAGTGCTGAAAAGTGTGGCAAAGTGCTGCAAAGTCGTGGCAAAGTACTGAAAAGTGTGGCAAAGTACTGAAAAAATTTGGCAATGTGCTGAAAAGCGTGGCAAAGTACAGAAAAGTTGTGGCAAAGTGCTGAAAAGTGTGGCAAAGTGCTGCAAAGTCGTGGCAAAGTACTGAAAAGTGTGGCAAAGTAAAGAAAAGTTGTGGCAAAGTGCTGAAAAGAGTGGCAAAGTACTGAAAAGTTGTGGCAAAGTGCTGAAAAGTAGTGGCAAAGTACTGAAAAGTCGTGGCAAAGTCGTGGTAAAGTACTGAAAAGTGTGGCAAAGTACTGAAAAGTTGTGGCGAAGTGCTGAAAAGTCGAGGCAAAGTACTGAAAAGTGTGGCAAAGTACTGAAGAGTTGTGGCAAAGTGCTGAAAAGTGTGGCAAAGTACTGAAAAGTTGTGGCAAAGTGCTGAAAAGTAGTGGCAAAGTACTGAAAAGTCGAGGCAAAGTCGTGGCAAAGTACTGAAAAGTGAGGCAAAGTACTGAAAAGTTGTGGCGAAGTGCTGAAAAGTCGTGACAAAGTACTGAAAAGTGTGGCAAAGTACTGAAAAGTTGTGGCAAAGTCGTGGCTAAGTACTGAAAAGAGTGGCAAAGTACTGAAAAGTTGTGGCAAAGTGCTGCAAAGTCGTGGCAAAGTACTGAAAAGTGTGGCAAAGTACTGAAAAGTTGTGGCAAAGTGCTGAAAAGTGTGGCAAAGTACTGAAAAGTTGTGGCAAAGTGCTGAAAAGTGTGGCAAAGTACTGAAAAGTTGTGGCAAAGTTCTGAAAAGTAGTGGCAAAGTACTGACAAGTCGTGGCAAAGTCTTGGCAAAGTACTGAAAAGTGTGGCAAAGTAAAGAAAAGTTGTGGCAAAGTGCTGAAAAGTGTGGCAAAGTACTGAAAAGTTGTGGCAAAGTGCTGAAAAGTAGTGGCAAAGTACTGAAAAGTCGTGGCAAAGTCGTGGCAAAGTACTGAAAAGTGTGGCAAAGTACTGAAAAGTTGTGGCGAAGTGCTGAAAAGTCGAGGCAAAGTACTGAAAAGTGTGGCAAAGTACTGAAGAGTTGTGGCAAAGTGCTGAAAAGTGTGGCAAAGTACTGAAAAGTTGTGGCAAAGTGCTGAAAAGTGTGGCAAAGTACTGAAAAGTTGTGGCAAAGTGCTGAAAAGTAGTGGCAAAGTACTGAAAAGTCGAGGCAAAGTCGTGGCAAAGTACTGAAAAGTGAGGCAAAGTACTGAAAAGTTGTGGCGAAGTGCTGAAAAGTCGTGGCAAAGTACTGAAAAGTGTGGCAAAGTACTGAAAAGTTGTGGCAAAGTCGTGGCTAAGTACTGAAAAGAGTGGCAAAGTACTGAAAAGTTGTGGCAAAGTGCTGCAAAGTCGTGGCAAAGTACTGAAAAGTGTGGCAAAGTACTGAAAAGTTGTGGCAAAGTGCTGAAAACTGTGGCAAAGTACTGAAAAGTTGTGGCAAAGTGCTGAAAAGTGTGGCAAAGTACTGAAAAGTTGTGGCAAAGTTCTGAAAAGTAGTGGCAAAGTACTGACAAGTCGTGGCAAAGTCGTGGCAAAGTACTGAAAAGTGTGGCAAAGTACTGAAAAGTGTGGCAAAGTACTGAAAAGTTGTGGCGAAGTGCTGAAAAGTCGTGGCAAAGTACTGAAAAGTGTGGCAAAGTACTGAAGAGTTGTGGCAATGTCGTGGCAAAGTACTGAAAAGAGTGGCAAAGTGCTGCAAAGTCGTGGCAAAGAACTGAAAAGTGTGGCATAGTACTGAAAAGTTGTGGCAAAGTGCTGAAAAGTGTGGCAAAGTGCTGCAAAGATCGTGGCAAAGTACTGAAAAGTGTGGCAAAGTAATGAAAAGTTGTGGCAAAGTGCTGAAAAGTGTGGCAAAGTACTGAAAAGTAGTGGCGAAGTGCTGAAAATTCGTGGCAAAGTACTGAAAAGTTGTGGCAAAATCGTGGCAAAGTACTGAAAAGAGTGGCAAAGTACTGAAAAGTTGTGGCAAAGTCGTGGCAAAGTACTGAAAAGTGTGGCAAAGTACTGAAAAGTTGTGGCGAAGTGCTGAAAAGTCGTGGCAAAGTACTGAAAAGTGTGGCAAAGTACTGAAAAGTTGTGGCAAAGTGCTGAAAAGTGTGGCAAAGTACTGAAAAGTTGTGGCAAAGTGCTGAAAAGTGTGGCAAAGTACTGAAAAGTTGTGGCAAAGTGCTGAAAAGTATGGCAAAGTACTGAAAAGTCGTGGCAAAGTACTGAAAAGAGTGGCAAAGTACTGCAAAGTCGTGGCAAAGTCGTGGCAAAGTGTGGCAAAGTACTGAAAAGTGTGGCAAAGTACTGAAAAGTGTGGCAAAGTGCTGCAAAGTCGTGGCAAAGTACTGAAAAGTGTGGCAAAGTACTGAAAAGTTGTGGCAAAGTGCAGAAAAGTGTGGCAAAGTACTGAAAAGTAGTGGCGAAGTGCTGAAAATTCGTGGCAAAGTACTGAAAAGTTGTGGCAAAATCGTGGCAAAGTACTGAAAAGAGTGGCAAAGTACTGAAAAGTTGTGGCAAAGTCGTGGCAAAGTACTGAAAAGTGTGGCAAAGTACTGAAAAGTTGTGGCGAAGTGCTGAAAAGTCGTGGCAAAGTACTGAAAAGTGTGGCAAAGTACTGAAAAGTTGTGGCAAAGTGCTGAAAAGTGTGGCAAAGTACTGAAAAGTTGTGGCAAAGTGCTGAAAAGTGTGGCAAAGTACTGAAAAGTTGTGGCAAAGTGCTGAAAAGTATGGCAAAGTACTGAAAAGTCGTGGCAAAGTACTGAAAAGAGTGGCAAAGTACTGCAAAGTCGTGGCAAAGTGTGGCAAAGTGCTGAAAAGTGTGGCAAAGTACTGAAAAGTTGTGGCAAAGTGCTGAAAAGTAGTGGCAAAGTACTGAAAAGTCGAGGCAAAGTACTGAAAAGTTGTGGCAAAGTGCTGAAAAGTGTGGCAAAGTACTGAAAAGTTGTGGCAAAGTGCTGAAAAGTGTGGCAAAGTACTGAAAAGTAGTGGCGAAGTGCTGAAAAGTCGTGGCAAAGTACTGAAAAGTGTGGCAAAGTACTGAAAAGTTGTGGCAAAGTCGTGGCAAAGTACTGAAAAGTGTGGCAAAGTACTGAAAAGTTGTGGCAAAGTCGTGGCAAATTACTGAAAAGTGTGGCAAAGTACTGAAAAGTTGTGACAAAGTGCTGAAAAGTGTGGCAAAGTGCTGCAAAGTCGTGGCAAAGTACTGAAAAGTGTGGCAAAGTACTGAAAAATTTTGGCAATGTGAAGAAAAGCGTGGCAAAGTACAGAAAAGTTGTGGCAAAGTGCTGAAAAGTGTGGCAAAGTGCTGCAAAGTCGTGGCAAAGTACTGAAAAGTGTGGCAAAGTAAAGAAAAGTTGTGACACAGTGCTGAAAAGAGTGGCAAAGTACTGAAAAGTTGTGGCAAAGTGCTGAAAAGTAGTGGCAAAGTACTGAAAAGTCGTGGCAAAGTCGTGGTAAAGTACTGAAAAGTGTGGCAAAGTACTGAAAAGTTGTGGCGAAGTGCTGAAAAGTCGAGGCAAAGTACTGAAAAGTGTGGCAAAGTACTGAAGAGTTGTGGCAAAGTGCTGAAAAGTGTGGCAAAGTACTGAAAAGTTGTGGCAAAGTGCTGAAAAGTGTGGCAAAGTACTGAAAAGTTGTGGCAAAGTGCTGAAAAGTAGTGGCAAAGTACTGAAAAGTCGAGGCAAAGTCGTGGCAAAGTACTGAAAAGTGAGGCAAAGTACTGAAAAGTTGTGGCGAAGTGCTGAAAAGTCGTGACAAAGTACTGAAAAGTGTGGCAAAGTACTGAAAAGTTGTGGCAAAGTCGTGGCTAAGTACTGAAAAGAGTGGCAAAGTACTGAAAAGTTGTGGCAAAGTGCTGCAAAGTCGTGGCAAAGTACTGAAAAGTGTGGCAAAGTACTGAAAAGTTGTGGCAAAGTGCTGAAAAGTGTGGCAAAGTACTGAAAAGTTGTGGCAAAGTGCTGAAAAGTGTGGCAAAGTACTGAAAAGTTGTGGCAAAGTTCTGAAAAGTAGTGGCAAAGTACTGACAAGTCGTGGCAAAGTCTTGGCAAAGTACTGAAAAGTGTGGCAAAGTACTGAAAAGTTGTGGCGAAGTGCTGAAAAGTCGTGGCAAAGTACTGAAAAGTGTGGCAAAGTACTGAAGAGTTGTGGCAAAGTCGTGGCAAAGTACTGAAAAGAGTGGCAAAGTGCTGCAAAGTCGTGGCAAAGAACTGAAAAGTGTGGCATAGTACAGAAAAGTTGTGGCAAAGAGCTGAAAAGTGTGGCAAAGTGCTGCAAAGTCGTGGCAAAGTAATGAAAAGTGTGGCAAAGTCCTGAAAAGTTGTGGCAAAGTGCTGAAAAGTGTGGCAAAGTACTGAAAAGTAGTGGCGAAGTGCTGAAAATTCGTGGCAAAGTACTGAAAAGTTGTGGCAAAATCGTGGCAAAGTACTGAAAAGAGTGGCAAAGTACTGAAAAGTTGTGGCAAAGTCGTGGCAAAGTACTGAAAAGTGTGGCAAAGTGCTGAAAAGTCGAGGCAAAGTACTGAAAAGTGTGGCAAAGTACTGAAGAGTTGTGGCAAAGTGCTGAAAAGTGTGGCAAAGTACTGAAAAGTTGTGGCAAAGTGCTGAAAAGTGTGGCAAAGTACTGAAAAGTTGTGGCAAAGTGCTGAAAAGAGTGGCAAAGTACTGAAAAGTTGTGGCAAAGTGCTGAAAAGTAGTGGCAAAGTACTGAAAAGTTGTGGCAAAGTGCTGAAAAGTAGTGGCAAAGTACTGAAAAGTCGAGGCAAAGTCGTGGCAAAGTACTGAAAAGTGAGGCAAAGTACTGAACAGTTGTGGCGAAGTGCTGAAAAGTCGTGACAAAGTACTGAAAAGTGTGGCAAAGTACTGAAAAGTTGTGGCAAAGTCGTGGCTAAGTACTGAAAAGAGTGGCAAAGTACTGAAAAGTTGTGGCAAAGTGCTGCAAAGTCGTGGCAAAGTACTGAAAAGTGTGGCAAAGTACTGAAAAGTTGAGGCAAAGTACTGAAAAGTGTGGCAAAGTACTGAAAAGTTGTGGCAAAGTGCTGAAAAGTGTGGCAAAGTACTGAAAAGTTGTGGCAAAGTTCTGAAAAGTAGTGGCAAAGTACTGACAAGTCGTGGCAAAGTCGTGGCAAAGTACTGAAAAGTGTGGCAAAGTACTGAAAAGTTGTGGCGAAATGCTGAAAAGTCGTGGCAAAGTACTGAAAAGTGTGGCAAAGTACTGAAGAGTTGTGGCAAAGTCGTGGCAAAGTACTGAAAAGAGTGGCAAAGTGCTGCAAAGTCGTGGCAAAGAACTGAAAAGTGTGGCATAGTACTGAAAAGTTGTGGCAAAGTGCTGAAAAGTGTGGCAAAATGCTGCAAAGTCGTGGCAAAGTACTGAAAAGTGTGGCAAAGTACTGAAAAGTTGTGGCAAAGTGCTGAAAAGTGTGGCAAAGTACTGAAAAGTAGTGGCGAAGTGCTGAAAATTCGTGGCAAAGTACTGAAAAGTTGTGGCAAAATCGTGGCAAAGTACTGAAAAGAGTGGCAAAGTACTGAAAAGTTGTGGCAAAGTCGTGGCAAATTACTGAAAAGTGTGGCAATGTACTGAAAAGTTGTGGCGAAGTGCTGAAAAGTCGTGGCAATGTACTGAAAAGTGTGGCAAAGTACTGAAAAGTTGTGGCAAAGTGCTGAAAAGTGTGGCAAAGTACTGAAAAGTTGTGGCAAAATCGTGGCAAAGTACTGAAAAGAGTGGCAAAGTACTGAAAAGTTGTGGCAAAGTCGTGGCAAAGTACTGAAAAGTGTGGCAAAGTACTGAAAAGTTGTGGCGAAGTGCTGAAAAGTCGTGGCAAAGTACTGAAAAGTGTAGCAAAGTACTGAAAAGTTGTGGCAAAGTGCTGAAAAGTGTGGCAAAGTACTGAAAAGTTGTGGCAAAGTGCTGAAAAGTGTGGCAAAGTACTGAAAAGTTGTGGCAAAGTGCTGAAAAGTATGGCAAAGTACTGAAAAGTCGTGGCAAAGTACTGAAAAGAGTGGCAAAGTACTGCAAAGTCGTGGCAAAGTCGTGGCAAAGTGTGGCAAAGTACTGAAAAGTGTGGCAAAGTACTGAAAAGTGTGGCAAAGTGCTGCAAAGTCGTGGCAAAGTACTGAAAAGTGTGGCAAAGTACTGAAAAGTTGTGGCAAAGTGCTGAAAAGAGTGGCAAAGTACTGAAAAGTTGTGGCAAAGTGCTGAAAAGTAGTGGCAAAGTACTGAAAAGTTGTGGCAAAGTGCTGAAAAGTAGTGGCAAAGTACTGAAAAGTCGAGGCAAAGTCGTGGCAAAGTACTGAAAAGTGAGGCAAAGTACTGAACAGTTGTGGCGAAGTGCTGAAAAGTCGTGACAAAGTACTGAAAAGTGTGGCAAAGTACTGAAAAGTAGTGGCAAAGTACTGAAAAGTCGAGGCAAAGTCGTGGCAAAGTACTGAAAAGTGAGGCAAAGTACTGAACAGTTGTGGCGAAGTGCTGAAAAGTCGTGACAAAGTACTGAAAAGTGTGGCAAAGTACTGAAAAGTTGTGGCAAAGTCGTGGCTAAGTACTGAAAAGAGTGGCAAAGTACTGAAAAGTTGTGGCAAAGTGCTGCAAAGTCGTGGCAAAGTACTGAAAAGTGTGGCAAAGTACTGAAAAGTTGAGGCAAAGTACTGAAAAGTGTGGCAAAGTACTGAAAAGTTGTGGCAAAGTGCTGAAAAGTGTGGCAAAGTACTGAAAAGTTGTGGCAAAGTTCTGAAAAGTAGTGGCAAAGTACTGACAAGTCGTGGCAAAGTCGTGGCAAAGTACTGAAAAGTGTGGCAAAGTACTGAAAAGTTGTGGCGAAATGCTGAAAAGTCGTGGCAAAGTACTGAAAAGTGTGGCAAAGTACTGAAGAGTTGTGGCAAAGTCGTGGCAAAGTACTGAAAAGAGTGGCAAAGTGCTGCAAAGTCGTGGCAAAGAACTGAAAAGTGTGGCATAGTACTGAAAAGTTGTGGCAAAGTGCTGAAAAGTGTGGCAAAATGCTGCAAAGTCGTGGCAAAGTACTGAAAAGTGTGGCAAAGTACTGAAAAGTTGTGGCAAAGTGCTGAAAAGTGTGGCAAAGTACTGAAAAGTAGTGGCGAAGTGCTGAAAATTCGTGGCAAAGTACTGAAAAGTTGTGGCAAAATCGTGGCAAAGTACTGAAAAGAGTGGCAAAGTACTGAAAAGTTGTGGCAAAGTCGTGGCAAATTACTGAAAAGTGTGGCAATGTACTGAAAAGTTGTGGCGAAGTGCTGAAAAGTCGTGGCAATGTACTGAAAAGTGTGGCAAAGTACTGAAAAGTTGTGGCAAAGTGCTGAAAAGTGTGGCAAAGTACTGAAAAGTTGTGGCAAAATCGTGGCAAAGTACTGAAAAGAGTGGCAAAGTACTGAAAAGTTGTGGCAAAGTCGTGGCAAAGTACTGAAAAGTGTGGCAAAGTACTGAAAAGTTGTGGCGAAGTGCTGAAAAGTCGTGGCAAAGTACTGAAAAGTGTAGCAAAGTACTGAAAAGTTGTGGCAAAGTGCTGAAAAGTGTGGCAAAGTACTGAAAAGTTGTGGCAAAGTGCTGAAAAGTGTGGCAAAGTACTGAAAAGTTGTGGCAAAGTGCTGAAAAGTATGGCAAAGTACTGAAAAGTCGTGGCAAAGTACTGAAAAGAGTGGCAAAGTACTGCAAAGTCGTGGCAAAGTCGTGGCAAAGTGTGGCAAAGTACTGAAAAGTGTGGCAAAGTACTGAAAAGTGTGGCAAAGTGCTGCAAAGTCGTGGCAAAGTACTGAAAAGTGTGGCAAAGTACTGAAAAGTTGTGGCAAAGTGCAGAAAAGTGTGGCAAAGTACTGAAAAGTAGTGGCGAAGTGCTGAAAATTCGTGGCAAAGTACTGAAAAGTTGTGGCAAAATCGTGGCAAAGTACTGAAAAGAGTGGCAAAGTACTGAAAAGTTGTGGCAAAGTCGTGGCAAAGTACTGAAAAGTGTGGCAAAGTACTGAAAAGTTGTGGCGAAGTGCTGAAAAGTCGTGGCAAAGTACTGAAAAGTGTGGCAAAGTACTGAAAAGTTGTGGCAAAGTGCTGAAAAGTGTGGCAAAGTACTGAAAAGTTGTGGCAAAGTGCTGAAAAGTGTGGCAAAGTACTGAAAAGTTGTGGCAAAGTGCTGAAAAGTATGGCAAAGTACTGAAAAGTCGTGGCAAAGTACTGAAAAGAGTGGCAAAGTACTGCAAAGTCGTGGCAAAGTGTGGCAAAGTACTGAAAAGTTGTGGCAAAGTGCTGAAAAGTGTGGCAAAGTACTGAAAAGTTGTGGCAAAGTGCTGAAAAGTAGTGGCAAAGTACTGAAAAGTCGAGGCAAAGTACTGAAAAGTTGTGGCAAAGTGCTGAAAAGTGTGGCAAAGTACTGAAAAGTTGTGGCAAAGTGCTGAAAAGTGTGGCAAAGTACTGAAAAGTAGTGGCGAAGTGCTGAAAAGTCGTGGCAAAGTACTGAAAAGTGTGGCAAAGTACTGAAAAGTTGTGGCAAAGTCGTGGCAAAGTACTGAAAAGTGTGGCAAAGTACTGAAAAGTTGTGGCAAAGTCGTGGCAAATTACTGAAAAGTGTGGCAATGTACTGAAAAGTTGTGGCGAAGTGCTGAAAAGTCGTGGCAATGTACTGAAAAGTGTGGCAAAGTACTGAAAAGTTGTGACAAAGTGCTGAAAAGTGTTGCAAAGTGCTGCAAAGTCGTGGCAAAGTACTGAAAAGTGTGGCAAAGTACTGAAAAATTTTGGCAATGTGCTGAAAAGCGTGGCAAAGTACAGAAAAGTTGTGGCAAAGTGCTGAAAAGTGTGGCAAAGTGCTGCAAAGTCGTGGCAAAGTACTGAAAAGTGTGGCAAAGTAAAGAAAAGTTGTGGCAAAGTGCTGAAAAGAGTGGCAAAGTACTGATAAGTTGTGGCAAAGTGCTGAAAAGTAGTGGCAAAGTACTGAAAAGTCGTGGCAAAGTCGTGGTAAAGTACTGAAAAGTGTGGCAAAGTACTGAAAAGTTGTGGCGAAGTGCTGAAAAGTCGAGGCAAAGTACTGAAAAGTGTGGCAAAGTACTGAAGAGATGTGGCAAAGTGCTGAAAAGTGTGGCAAAGTACTGAAAAGTTGTGGCAAAGTGCTGAAAAGTGTGGCAAAGTACTGAAAAGTTGTGGCAAAGTGCTGAAAAGTAGTGGCAAAGTACTGAAAAGTCGAGGCAAAGTCGTGGCAAAGTACTGAAAAGTGAGGCAAAGTACTGAAAAGTTGTGGCGAAGTGCTGAAAAGTCGTGACAAAGTACTGAAAAGTGTGGCAAAGTACTGAAAAGTTGTGGCAAAGTCGTGGCTAAGTACTGAAAAGAGAGGCAAAGTACTGAAAAGTTGTGGCAAAGTGCTGCAAAGTCGTGGCAAAGTACTGAAAAGTGTGGCAAAGTACTGAAAAGTTGTGGCAAAGTGCTGAAAAGTGTGGCAAAGTACTGAAAAGTTGTGGCAAAGTGCTGAAAAGTGTGGCAAAGTACTGAAAAGTTGTGGCGAAGTGCTGAAAAGTCGTGGCAAAGTACTGAAAAGTGTGGCAAAGTACTGAAGAGTTGTGGCAAAGTCGTGGCAAAGTACTGAAAAGAGTGGCAAAGTGCTGCAAAGTCGTGGCAAAGAACTGAAAAGTGTGGCATAGTACTGAAAAGTTGTGGCAAAGTGCTGAAAAGTGTGGCAAAGTGCTGCAAAGTCGTGGCAAAGTACTGAAAAGTGTGGCAAAGTACTGAAAAGTTGTGGCAAAGTGCTGAAAAGTGTGGCAAAGTACTGAAAAGTAGTGGCGAAGTGCTGAAAATTCGTGGCAAAGTACTGAAAAGTTGTGGCAAAATCGTGGCAAAGTACTGAAAAGAGTGGCAAAGTACTGAAAAGTTGTGGCAAAGTCGTGGCAAAGTACTGAAAAGTGTGGCAAAGTACTGAAAAGTTGTGGCAAAGTCGTGGCAAATTACTGAAAAGTGTGGCAATGTACTGAAAAGTTGTGGCGAAGTGCTGAAAAGTGTGGCAATGTACTGAAAAGTTGTGGCGAAGTGCTGAAAAGTCGTGGCAATGTACTGAAAAGTGTGGCAAAGTACTGAAAAGTTGTGGCAAAGTGCTGAAAAGTGTGGCAAAGTACTGAAAAGTTGTGGCAAAGTGCTGAAAAGTGTGGCAAAGTACTGAAAAGTTGTGGCAAAGTGCTGAAAAGTAGTGGCAAAGTACTGAAAAGTCGTGGCAAAGTCGTGGCAAAGTACTGAAAAGTGTGGCAAAGTACTGAAAAGTTGTGGCAAAGTGCAGAAAGTGTGGCAAAGTGCTGCAAAGTCGTGGCAAAGTACTGAAAAGTGTGGCAAAGTACTGAAAAATTTTGGCAATGTGCTGAAAAGCGTGGCAAAGTACAGAAAAGTTGTGGCAAAGTGCTGAAAAGTGTGGCAAAGTGCTGCAAAGTCGTGGCAAAGTACTGAAAAGTGTGGCAAAGTAAAGAAAAGTTGTGGCAAAGAGCTGAAAAGTGTGGCAAAGTACTGAACAGTTGTGGCAAAGTGCTGAAAAGTAGTGGCAAAGTACTGAAAAGTCGTGGCAAAGTCGTGGCAAAGTACTGAAAAGTGTGGCAAAGTACTGAAAAGTTGTGGCGAAGTGCTGAAAAGTCGAGGCAAAGTACTGAAAAGTGTGGCAAAGTACTGAAGAGTTGTGGCAAAGTGCTGAAAAGTGTGGCAAAGTACTGAAAAGTTGTGGCAAAGTGCTGAAAAGTGTGGCAAAGTACTGAAAAGTTGTGGCAAAGTGCTGAAAAGTAGAGGCAAAGTACTGAAAAGTCGAGGCAAAGTCGTGGCAAAGTACTGAAAAGTGAGGCAAAGTACTGAAAAGTTGTGGCGAAGTGCTGAAAAGTCGTGACAAAGTACTGAAAAGTGAGGCAAAGTACTGAAAAGTTGTGGCAAAGTCGTGGCTAAGTACTGAAAAGAGTGGCAAAGTACTGAAAAGTTGTGGCAAAGTGCTGCAAAGTCGTGGCAAAGTACTGAAAAGTGTGGCAAAGTACTGAAAAGTTGTGGCAAAGTGCTGAAAAGTGTGGCAAAGTACTGAAAAGTTGTGGCAAAGTGCTGAAAAGTGTGGCAAAGTACTGAAAAGTTGTGGCAAAGTTCTGAAAAGTAGTGGCAAAGTACTGACAAGTCGTGGCAAAGTACTGAAAAGTGTGGCAAAGTACTGAAAAGTTGTGGCGAAGTGCTGAAAAGTCGTGGCAAAGTACTGAAAAGTGTGGCAAAGTACTGAAGAGTTGTGGCAAAGTCGTGGCAAAGTACTGAAAAGAGTGGCAAAGTGCTGCAAAGTCGTGGCAAAGAACTGAAAAGTGTGGCATAGTACTGAAAAGTTGTGGCAAAGTGCTGAAAAGTGTGGCAAAGTGCTGCAAAGTCGTGGCAAAGTACTGAAAAGTGTGGCAAAGTACTGAAAAGTTGTGGCAAAGTGCTGAAAAGTGTGGCAAAGTACTGAAAAGTAGTGGCGAAGTGCTGAAAAGTCGTGGCAAAGTACTGAAAAGTTGTGGCAAAATCGTGGCAAAGTACTGAAAAGAGTGGCAAAGTACTGAAAAGTTGTGGCAAAGTCGTGGCAAAGTACTGAAAAGTGTTGCAAAGTACTGAAAAGTTGTGGCGAAGTGCTGAAAAGTCGTGGCAAAGTACTGAAAAGTGTGGCAAAGTACTGAAAAGTTGTGGCAAAGTGCTAAAAAGTAGTGGCAAAGTCCTGAAAAGTCGTGGCAAAGTCGTGGCAAAGTACTGAAAAGTGTGGCAAAGTACTGAAAAGTTGTGGCGAAGTGCTGAAAAAGTCGTGGCAAAGTACTGAAAAGTGTGGCAAAGTACTGAAGAGTTGTGGCAAAGTCGTGGCAAAGTACTGAAAAGAGTGGCAAAGTGCTGCAAAGTCGTGGCAAAGTACTGAAAAGTGTGGCAAAGTACTGAAAAGTAGTGGCAAAGTACTGAAAAGTCGTGGCAAAGTCGCGGCAAAGTACTGAAAATTGTGGCAAAGTACTGAAAAGTTGTGGCAAAGTCGTGGCTAAGTACTGAAAAGAGTGGCAAAGTACTGAAAAGTTGTGGCAAAGTGCTGCAAAGTCGTGGCAAAGTACTGAAAAGTGTGGCAAAGTTCTGAAAAGTAGTGGCAAAGTACTGACAAGTCGTGGCAAAGTCGTGGCAAAGTACTGAAAAGTGTGGCAAAGTACTGAAAAGTTGTGGCGAAGTGCTGAAAAGTCGTGGCAAAGTACTGAAAAGTGTGGCAAAGTACTGAAGAGTTGTGGCAAAGTCGTGGCAAAGTACTGAAAAGAGTGGCAAAGTGCTGCAAAGTCGTGGCAAAGAACTGAAAAGTGTGGCATAGTACTGAAAAGTTGTGGCAAAGTGCTGAAAAGTGTGGCAAAGTGCTGCAAAGTCGTGGCAAAGTACTGAAAAGTGTGGCAAAGTACTGAAAAGTTGTGGCAAAGTGCTGAAAAGTGTGGCAAAGTACTGAAAAGTAGTGGCGAAGTGCTGAAAAGTCGTGGCAAAGTACTGAAAAGTTGTGGCAAAATCGTGGCAAAGTACTGAAAAGAGTGGCAAAGTACTGAAAAGTTGTGGCAAAGTCGTGGCAAAGTACTGAAAAGTGTGGCAAAGTACTGAAAAGTTGTGGCAAAGTACTGAAAAGTGTGGCAAAGTACTGAAAAGTTGTGGCAAAGTGCTGAAAAGTGTGGCAAAGTACTGAAAAGTTGTGGCAAAGTGCTGAAAAGTGTGGCAAAGTACTGAAAAGTTGTGGCAAAGTGCTGAAAAGTATAGCAAAGTACTGAAAAGTCGTGGCAAAGTACTGAAAAGAGTGGCAAAGTACTGCAAAGTCGTGGCAAAGTCGTGGCAAAGTGTGGCAAAGTACTGAAAAGTTGTGGCAAAGTGCTGAAAAGTGTGGCAAAGTGCTGCAAAGTCGTGGCAAAGTGCTGAAAAGTGTGGCAAAGTACTGAAAAGTTGTGGCAAAGTGCTGAAAAGTGTGGCAAAGGACTGAAAAGTAGTGGCGAAGTGCTGAAAAGTCGTGGCAAAGTACTGAAGAGTGTGGCAAAGTACTGAAAAGTTGTGGCAAAGTCGTGGCAAAGTACTGAAAAGTGTGGCAAAGTACTGAAAAGTTGTGGCAAAGTCGTGGCAAATTACTGAAAAGTGTGGCAATGTACTGAAAAGTTGTGGAGAAGTGCTGAAAAGTCGTGGCAATGTACTGAAAAGTGTGGCAAAGTACTGAAAAGTTGTGGCAAAGTGCTGAAAAGTGTGGCAAAGTACTGAAAAGTTGTGGCAAAGTGCTGGAAAGTGTGGCAAAGTACTGAAAAGTTGTGGCAAAGTGCTGAAAAGTAGTGGCAAAGTACTGAAAAGTCGTGGCAAAGTCGTGGCAAAGTACTGAAAAGTGTGGCAAAGTACTGAAAAGTCGTGGCAAAGTACTGAAAAGTGTGGCAAAGTACTGAAGAGTTGTGGCAAAGTCGTGGCAAAGTACTGAAAAGAGTGGCAAAGTGCTGCAAAGTCGTGGCAAAGTACTGAAAAGTGTGGCAAAGTACTGAAAAGTTGTGGCAAAGTGCTGAAAAGTGTGGCAAAGTGCTGCAAAGTCGTGGCAAAGTACTGAAAAGTGTGGCAAAGTACTGAAAAATGTTGGCAAAGTGCTGAAAAGTGTGGCAAAGTACAGAAAAGTTGTGGCAAAGTGCTGAAAAGTGTGGCAAAGTGCTGCAAAGTCGTGGCAAAGTACTGAAAAGTGTGGCAAAGTAAAGAAAAGTGTGGCAAAGTAAAGAAAAGTTGTGGCAAAGTGCTGAAAAGTGTGGCAAAGTACTGAAAAGTTGTGGCAAAGTGCTGAAAAGTGTGGCAAAGTACTGAAAAGTTGTGGCAAAGTGCTGAAAAGTAGTGGCAAAGTACTGAAAAGTCGTGGCAAAGTACTGAAAAGAGTGGCAAAGTACTGCAAAGTCGTGGCAAAGTCGTGGCAAAGTGTGGCAAAGTACTGAAAAGTTGTGGCAAAGTGCTGAAAAGTGTGGCAAAGTGCTGCAAAGAAGTGGCAAAGTACTGAAAAGTGTGGCAAAGTACTGAAAAGTTGTGGCGAAGTGCTGAAAAGTCGTGGCAAAGTACTGAAAAGTGTGGCAAAGTACTGAAAAGTTGTGGCAAAGTGCTGAAAAGTTTGGCAAAGTACTGAAAAGTTGTGGCAAAGTGCTGAAAAGTATGGCAAAGTACTGAAAAGTCGTGGCAAAGTACTGAAAAGAGTGACAAAGTACTGCAAAGTCGTGGCAAGGTCGTGGCAAAGTGTGGCAAAGTACTGAAAAGTTGTGGCAAAGTGCTGAAAAGTTTGGCAAAGTGCTGCAAAGTCGTGGCAAAGTGCTGAAAAGTTTGGCAAAGTACTGAAAAGTTGTGGCAAAGTGCTGAAAAGTGTGGCAAAGGACTGAAAAGTAGTTGCGAAGTGCTGAAAAGTCGTGGCAAAGTACTGAAAAGTGTGGCAAAGTACTGAAAAGTTTTGGCAAAGTCGTGGCAAAGTACTGAAAAGTGTGGCAAAGTACTGAAAAGTTGTGGCAAAGTCGTGGCAAATTACTGAAAAGTGTGGCAATGTACTGAAAAGTTGTGGAGAAGTGCTGAAAAGTCGTGGCAATGTACTGAAAAGTGTGGCAAAGTACAGAAAAGTTGTGGCAAAGTGCTGAAAAGTGTGGCAAAGTACTGAAAAGTTGTGGCAAAGTGCTGAAAAGTGTGGCAAAGTACTGAAAAGTTGTGGCAAAGTGCTGAAAAGTAGTGGCAAAGTACTGAAAAGTCGTGGCAAAGTCGTGGCAAAGTACTGAAAAGTGTGGCAAAGTACTGAAAAGTTGTGGCGAAGTGCTGAAAATTCGTGGCAAAGTACTGAAAAGTGTGGCAAAGTACTGAAGAGTGGTGGCAAAGTCGTGGCAAAGTACTGAAAAGAGTGGCAAAGTGCTGCAAAGTCGTGGCAAAGTACTGAAAAGTGTGGCAAAGTACTGAAAAGTAGTGGCAAAGTACTGAAAAGTCGTGGCAAAGTCGCGGCAAAGTACTGAAAATTGTGGCAAAGTACTGAAAAGTTGTGGCAAAGTCGTGGCTAAGTACTGAAAAGAGTGGCAAAGTACTGAAAAGTTGTGGCAAAGTGCTGCAAAATCGTGGCAAAGTACTGATAAGTGTGGCAAAGTTCTGAAAAGTAGTGGCAAAGTACTGACAAGTCGTGGCAAAGTCGTGGCAAAGTACTGAAAAGTATGGCAAAGTAAAGAAAAGTTGTGGCAAAGTGCTGAAAAGTGTGGCAAAGTACTGAAAAGTTGTGGCAAAGTGCTGAAAAGTGTGGCAAAGTACTGAAAAGTTGTGGCAAAGTGCTGAAAAGTGTGGCAAAGTGCTGCAAAGTCGTGGCAAAGTACTGAAAAGTGTGGCAAAGTAAAGAAAAGTTGTGGCAAAGTGCTGAAAAGTGTGGCAAAGTACTGAAAAGTTGTGGCAAAGTGCTGAAAAGTGTGGCAAAGTACTGAAAAGTTGTGGCAAAGTGCTGAAAAGTAGTGGCAAAGTACTCAAAGGTCGTGGCAAAGTACTGAAAAGAGTGGCAAAGTACTGCAAAGTCGTTGCAAAGTCGTGGCAAAGTGTGGCAAAGTACTGAAAAGTTGTGGCAAAGTGCTGAAAAGTGTGGCAAAGTGCTGCAAAGAAGTGGCAAAGTACTGAAAAGTGTGGCAAAGTACTGAAAAGTTGTGGCGAAGTGCTGAAAAGTCGTGGCAAAGTACTGAAAAGTGTGACAAAGTACTGAAAAGTTGTGGCAAAGTGCTGAAAAGTGTGGCAAAGTACTGAAAAGTTGTGGCAAAGTGCTGACAAGTGTGGCAAAGAACTGAAAAGTTGTGGCAAAGTGCTGAAAAGTATGGCAAAGTACTGAAAAGTCGTGGCAAAGTACTGAAAAGAGTGGCAAAGTACTGCAAAGTCGTGGCAAATTCGTGGCAAAGTGTGGCAAAGTACTGAAAAGTTGTGGCAAAGTGCTGAAAAGTGTGGCAAAGTGCTGCAAAGTCGTGGCAAAGTGCTGAAAAGTGTGGCAAAGTACTGAAAAGTTGTGGCAAAGTGCTGAAAATTGTGGCAAAGGACTGAAAAGTAGTTGCGAAGTGCTGAAAAGTCGTGGCAAAGTACTGAAAAGTGTGGCAAAGTACTGACAAGTTGTGGCAAAGTCGTGGCAAAGTACTGAAAAGTGTGGCAAAGTACTGAAAAGTTGTGGCAAAGTCGTGGCAAATTACTGAAAAGTGTGGCAATGTACTGAAAAGTTGTGGAGAAGTGCTGAAAAGTCGTGGCAATGTACTGAAAAGTGTGGCAAAGTACAGAAAAGTTGTGGCAAAGTGCTGAAAAGTGTGGCAAAGTACTGAAAAGTTGTGGCAAAGTGCTGAAAAGTGTGGCAAAGTACTGAAAAGTAGTGGTAAATTACTGAAAAGTCGTGGCAAAGTCGTGGCAAAGTACTGAAAAGTGTGGCAAAGTACTGAAAAGTTGTGGCAAAGTACTGAAGAGTTGTGGCAAAGTCGTGGCAAAGTACTGAAAAGAGTGGCAAAGTGCTGCAAAGTCGTGGCAAAGAACTGAAAAGTGTGGCATAGTACTGAAAAGTTGTGGCAAAGTGCTGAAAAGTGTGGCAAAGTACTGCAAAGTCGTGGCAAAGTGCTGAAAAGTGTGGCAAAGTACTGCAAAGTCGTGGCAAAGTACTGAAAAGTGTGGCAAAGTACTGAAAAGTTGTGGCAAAGTGCTGAAAAGTGTGGCAAAGTACTGAAAAGTAGTGGCGAAGTGCTGAAAAGTCGTGGCAAAGTACTGAAAAGTTGTGGCAAAATCGTGGCAAAGTACTGAAAAGAGTGGCAAAGTACTGAAAAGTTGTGGCAAAGTCATGGCAAAGTACTGAAAAGTGTGGCAAAGTACTGAAAAGTTGTGGCGAAGTGCTGAAAAGTCGTGGCAAAGTACTGAAAAGTGTGGCAAAGTACTGAAAAGTTGTGGCAAAGTGCAGAAAAGTGTGGCAAAGTAGTGAAAAGTTGTGGCAAAGTGCTGAAAAGTGTGGCAAAGTACTGAAAAGTTGTGGCAAAGTGCTGAAAAGTATAGCAAAGTACTGAAAAGTCGTGGCAAAGTACTGAAAAGAGTGGCAAAGTACTGCAAAGTCGTGGCAAAGTCGTGGCAAAGTGTGGCAAAGTACTGAAAAGTTGTGGCAAAGTGCTGAAAAGTGTGGCAAAGTGCTGCAAAGTCGTGGCAAAGTGCTGAAAAGTGTGGCAAAGTACTGAAAAGTTGTGGCAAAGTGCTGAAAAGTGTGGCAAAGGACTGAAAAGTAGTGGCGAAATGCTGAAAAGTCGTGGCAAAGTACTGAAAAGTGTGGCAAAGTACTGAAAAGTTGTGGCAAAGTCGTGGCAAAGTACTGAAAAGTGTGGCAAAGTACTGAAAAGTTGTGGCAAAGTCGTGGCAAATTACTGAAAAGTGTGGCAATGTACTGAAAAGTTGTGGAGAAGTGCTGAAAAGTCGTGGCAATGTACTGAAAAGTGTGGCAAAGTACTGAAAAGTTGTGGCAATGTGCTGAAAAGTGTGGCAAAGTACTGAAAAGTTGTGGCAAAGTGCTGGAAAGTGTGGCAAAGTACTGAAAAGTTGTGGCAAAGTGCTGAAAAGTAGTGGCAAAGTACTGAAAAGTCGTGGCAAAGTCGTGGCAAAGTACTGAAAAGAGTGGCAAAGTGCTGCAAATTCGTGGCAAAGTACTGAAAAGTGTGGCAAAGTACTGAAAAGTTGTGGCAAAGTGCTGAAAAGTGTGGCAAAGTGCTGCAAAGTCGTGGCAAAGTACTGAAAAGTGTGGCAAAGTACTGAAAAATTTTGGCAAAGTGCTGAAAAGTGTGGCAAAGTACAGAAAAGTTGTGGCAAAGTGCTGAAAAGTGTGGCAAAGTGCTGCAAAGTCGTGGCAAAGTACTGAAAAGTGTGGCAAAGTAAAGAAAAGTTGTGGCAAAGTGCTGAAAAGTGTGGCAAAGTACTGAAAAGTTGTGGCAAAGTGCTGAAAAGTGTGGCAAATTACTGAAAAGTTGTGGCAAAGTGCTGAAAAGTAGTGGCAAAGTACTGAAAACTCGTGGCAAAGTACTGAAAAGTGTGGCAAAGTACTGAAAAGTTGTGGCAAAGTGCTGAAAAGTGTGGCAAAGTACTGAAAAGTAGTGGCGAAGTGCTGAAAAGTCGTGGCAAAGTACTGAAAAGTGTGGCAAAGTACTGAAAAGTTGTGGCAAAGTCGTGGCAAAGTACTGAAAAGTGTGGCAAAGTACTGAAAAGTTGTGGCAAAGTCGTGGCAAATTACTGAAAAGTGTGGCAATGTACTGAAAAGTTGTGGCGAAGTGCTGAAAAGTCGTGGCAATGTACTGAAAAGTGTGGCAAACTACTGAAAAATTGCGGCAAAGTGCTGAAAAATGTGGCAAAGTACTGAAAAGTTGTGGCAAAGTGCTGAAAAGTGTGGCAAAGTACTGAAAAGTTGTGGCAAAGTGCTGAAAAGTAGTGGCAAAGTACTGAAAAGTCGTGGCAAAGTCGTGGCAAAGTACTGAAAAGTGTGGCAAAGTACTGAAAAGTTGTGGCGAAGTGCTGAAAAGTCGTGGCAAAGTACTGAAAAGTGTGGCAAAGTACTGAAGAGTTGTGGCAAATTCGTGGCAAAGTACTGAAAAGAGTGGCAAAGTGCTGCAAAGTCGTGGCAAAGTACTGAAAAGTGTGGCAAAGTACTGAAAAGTTGTGGCAAAGTGCTGAAAAGTGTGGCAAAGTGCTGCAAAGCCGTGGCAAAGTACTGAAAAGTGTGGCAAAGTACTGAAAAATTTTGGCAAAGTGCTGAAAAGTGTGGCAAAGTACAGAAAAGTTGTGGCAAAGTGCTGAAAAGTGTGGCAAAGCAAAGAAAAGTTGTGGCAAAGTGCTGAAAAGTGTGGCAAAGTACTGAAAAGTTGTGGCAAAGTGCTGAAAAGTAGTGGCAAAGTACTGAAAAGTCGTGGCAAAATCGTGGCAAAGTACTGAAAAGTGTGGCAAAGTGTGAAAAGTTGTGGCGAAGTGCTGAAAAGTCGTGGCAAAGTACTGAAAAGTGTGGCAAAGTACTGAAGAGTTGTGGCAAAGTCGTGGCAAAGTACTGAAAAGAGTGGCAAAGTGCTGCAAAGTCGTGGCAAAGTGCTGAAAAGTGTGGCAAAGTACTGAAAAGTTGTGGCAAAGTGCTGAAAAGTAGTGGCAAAGTACTGAAAAGTCGTGGCGAAGTGCTGAAAAGTAGTGGCAAAGTACTGAAAAGTCGTGGCAAAGTCGTGGCAAAGTACTGAAAAGTGAGGCAAAGTACTGAAAAGTTGTGGCGAAGTGCTGAAAAGTCGTGGCAAAGTACTGAAAAGTGTGGCAAAGTACTGAAAAGTTGTGGCGAAGTCGTGGCAAAGTACTGAAAAAAGTGGCAAAGTGCTGCAAAGTCGTGGCAAAGTACTGAAAAGTGTGGCAAAGTACTGAAAAGTAGTGGCAAAGTACTGAAAAGTCGTGGCAAAGTCGTGGCAAAGTACTGAAAAGTGTGGCAATGTACTGAAAAGTTGTGGCGAAGTGCTGAAAAGTCGTGGCAAAGTACTGAAAAGTGTGGCAAAGTACTGAAGAGTTGTGGCAAAGTCGTGGCAAAGTACTGAAAAGAGTGGCAAAGTGCTGCAAAGTCGTGGCAAAGAACTGAAAAGTGTGGCAAAGTACTGAAAAGTTGTGGCAAAGTGCTGAAAAGTGTGGCAAAGTGCTGCAAAGTCGTGGCAAAGTACTGAAAAGTGTGGCAAAGTACTGACAAGTTGTGGCAAAGTGCTGAAAAGTGTGGCAAAGTACTGAAAAGTAGTGGCGAAGTGCTGAAAAGTTGTGGCAAAGTACTGAAAAGTGTGTCAAAGTACTGAAAAGTTGTGGCAAAGTCGTGGCAAAGTACTGAAAAGAATGGCAAAGTACTGAAAAGTTGTGGCAAAGTGCTGCAAAGTCGTGGCAAAGTACTGAAAAGTTGTGGCAAAGTGCTGAAAAGTGTGGCAAAGTACTGAAAAGTTGTGGCAAAGTTCTGAAAAGTAGTGGCAAAGTACTGAAAAGTCGTGGCAAAGTCGTGGCAAAGTACTGAAAAGTGTGGCAAAGTATTGAAAAGTTGTGGCGAAGTGCTGAAAAGTCGTGGCAAAGTACTGAAAAGTGTGGCAAAGTACTGAAGAGTTGTGGCAAAGTACTGAAAAGTTGTGGCAAAGTGCTGAAAAGTGTGGCAAAGTGCTGCAAAGTCGTGGCAAAGTACTGAAAAGTGTGGCAAAGTACTGAAAAGTTGTGGCAAAGTGCTGAAAAGTGTGGCAAAGTACTGAAAAGTTGTGGCGAAGTGCTGAAAAGTCGTGGCAAAGTACTGAAAAGTGTGGCAAAGTACTGAAAAGTTGTGGCAAAGTGGTGGCAAAGTACTGAAAAGTGTGGCAAAGTACTGAAAAGTTGTGGCAAAGTCGTGGCAAATTACTGAAAAGTGTGGCAATGTACTGAAAAGTTGTGGCGAAGTGCTGAAAAGTCGTGGCAATGTACTGAAAAGTGTGGCAAACTACTGAAAAGTTGCGGCAAAGTGCTGAAAAGTGTGGCAAAGTAGTGAAAAGTTGTGGCAAAGTGCTGAAAAGTGTGGCAAAGTACTGAAAAGTTGTGGCAAAGTGCTGAAAAGTAGTGGCAAAGTACTGAAAAGTTGTGGCGAAGTGCTGAAAAGTCGTGGCAAAGTACTGAAAAGTGTGGCAAAGTACTGAAGAGTTGTGGCAAATTCGTGGCAAAGTACTGAAAAGAGTGGCAAAGTGCTGCAAAGTCGTGGCAAAGTACTGAAAAGTGTGGCAAAGTACTGAAAAGTTGTGGCAAAGTGCTGAAAAGTGTGGCAAAGTGCTGCAAAGCCGTGGCAAAGTACTGCAAAGTGTGGCAAAGTACTGAAAAATTTTGGCAAAGTGCTGAAAAGTGTGGCAAAGTACAGAAAAGTTGTGGCAAAGTGCTGAAAAGTGTGGCAAAGTAAATAAAAGTTGTGGCAAAGTGCTGAAAAGTGTGGCAAAGTACTGAAAAGTTGTGGCAAAGTGCTGAAAAGTAGTGGCAAAGTACTGAAAAGTTGTGGCAAAGTCGTGGCAAAGTACTGAAAAGTGTGGCAAAGTGTGAAAAGTTGTGGCGAAGTGCTGAAAAGTCGTGGCAAAGTACTGAAAAGTGTGGCAAAGTACTGAAGAGTTGTGGCAAAGTCGTGGCAAAGTACTGAAAAGAGTGGCAAAGTGCTGCAAAGTCGTGGCAAAGTGCTGAAAAGTGTGGCAAAGTACTGAAAAGTTGTTGCAAAGTGCTGAAAAGTAGTGGCAAAGTACTGAAAAGTCGTGGCGAAGTGCTGAAAAGTAGTGGCAAAGTACTGAAAAGTCGTGGCAAAGTCGTGGCAAAGTACTGAAAAGTGAGGCAAAGTACTGAAAAGTTGTGGCAAAGTGCTGAAAAGTGTGGCAAAGTGCTGCAAAGCCGTGGCAAAGTACTGAAAAGTGTGGCAAAGTACTGAAAAATTTTGGCAAAGTGCTGAAAAGTGTGGCAAAGTACAGAAAAGTTGTGGCAAAGTGCTGAAAAGTGTGGCAAAGTAAAGAAAAGTTGTGGCAAAGTGCTGAAAAGTGTGGCAAAGTACTGAAAAGTTGTGGCAAAGTGCTGAAAAGTAGTGGCAAAGTACTGAAAAGTCGTGGCAAAGTCGTGGCAAAGTACTGAAAAGTGTTGCAAAGTGTGAAAAGTTGTGGCGAAGTGCTGAAAAGTCGTGGCAAAGTACTGAAAAGTGTGGCAAAGTACTGAAGAGTTGTGGCAAAGTCGTGGCAAAGTACTGAAAAGAGTGGCAAAGTGCTGCAAAGTCGTGGCAAAGTGCTGAAAAGTGTGGCAAAGTACTGAAAAGTTGTGGCAAAGTGCTGAAAAGTAGTGGCAAAGTACTGAAAAGTCGTGGCGAAGTGCTGAAAAGTAGGGGCAAAGTACTGAAAAGTCGTGGCAAAGTACTGAAAAGAGTGGCAAAGTGCTGCAAAGTCGTGGCAAAGTGCTGAAAAGTGTGGCAAAGTACTGAAAAGTTGTGGCAAAGTGCTGAAAAGTAGTGGCAAAGTACTGAAAAGTCGTGGCGAAGTGCTGAAAAGTAGTGGCAAAGTACTGAAAAGTCGTGGCAAAGTCGTGGCAAAGTACTGAAAAGTGAGGCAAAGTACTGAAAAGTTGTGGCGAAGTGCTGAAAAGTCGTGGCAAAGTACTGAAAAGTGTGGCAAAGTACTGAAAAGTTGTGGCGAAGTCGTGGCAAAGTACTGAAAAGAGTGGCAAAGTGCTGCAAAGTCGTGGCAAAGTACTGAAAAGTGTGGCAAAGTACTGAAAAGTAGTGGCAAAGTACTGAAAAGTCGTGGCAAAGTCGTGGCAAAGTACTGAAAAGTGTGGCAATGTACTGAAAAGTTGTGGCGAAGTGCTGAAAAGTCGTGGCAAAGTACTGAAAAGTGTGGCAAAGTACTGAAGAGTTGTGGCAAAGTCGTGGCAAAGTACTGAAAAGAGTGGCAAAGTGCTGCAAAGTCGTGGCAAAGAACTGAAAAGTGTGGCAAAGTACTGAAAAGTTGTGGCAAAGTACTGAAAAGAGTGGCAAAGTACTGAAAAGTTGTGGCAAAGTGCTGCAAAGTCGTGGCAAAGTACTGAAAAGTTGTGGCAAAGTGCTGAAAAGTGTGGCAAAGTACTGAAAAGTTGTGGCAAAGTTCTGAAAAGTAGTGGCAAAGTACTGAAAAGTCGTGGCAAAGTCGTGGCAAAGTACTGAAAAGTGTGGCAAAGTATTGAAAAGTTGTGGCGAAGTGCTGAAAAGTCGTGGCAAAGTACTGAAAAGTGTGGCAAAGTACTGAAGAGTTGTGGCAAAGTACCAAAAAGTTGTGGCGATGTGCTGAAAAGTCGTGGCAAAGTACTGAAAAGTGTGGCAAAGTACTGAAAAGAGGTGGCAAAGTACTGAAAAGTGAGGCAAAGTACTGAAAAGTTGTGGCAAAGTGCTGAAAAGTGTGGCAAAGTACTGAAAAGTTGTGGCAAAGTACTGAAAAGTAGTGGCAAAGTACTGAAAAGTTGTGGCAAAGTACTGAAAAGTAGTGGCAAAGTCGTGGCAAAGTCGTGGCAAAGTCGTGGCATAGTGTGGCAAAGTACTGAAAAGTTGTGGCAAAGTGCTGAAAAGTGTGGCAAAGTGCTGCAAAGTCGTGGCAAAGTGCTGAAAAGTCGTGGCAAAGTACTGAAAAGTGTGACAAAGTACTGAAGAGTTGTGGCAAAGTCGTGGCAAAGTACTGAAAAGAGTGGCAAAGTGCTGCAAAGTCGTGGCAAAGAACTGAAAAGTGTGGCAAAGTACTGAAAAGTTGTGGCAAAGTACTGAAAAGAGTGGCAAAGTACTGAAAAGTTGTGGCAAAGTGCTGCAAAGTCGTGGCAAAGTACTGAAAAGTTGTGGCAAAGTGCTGAAAAGTGTGGCAAAGTACTGAAAAGTTGTGGCAAAGTTCTGAAAAGTAGTGGCAAAGTACTGAAAAGTCGTGGCAAAGTCGTGGCAAAGTACTGAAAAGTGTGGCAAAGTATTGAAAAGTTGTGGCAAAGTGCTGAAAAGTCGTGGCAAAGTACTGAAAAGTGTGGCAAAGTACTGAAGAGTTGTGGCAAAGTACCAAAAAGTTGTGGCGATGTGCTGAAAAGTCGTGGCAAAGTACTGAAAAGTGTGGCAAAGTACTGAAAAGAGGTGGCAAAGTACTGAAAAGTGAGGCAAAGTACTGAAAAGTTGTGGCAAAGTGCTGAAAAGTGTGGCAAAGTACTGAAAAGTTGTGGCAAAGTACTGAAAAGTAGTGGCAAAGTACTGAAAAGTTGTGGCAAAGTACTGAAAAGTAGTGGCAAAGTCGTGGCAAAGTCGTGGCAAAGTCGTGGCATAGTGTGGCAAAGTACTGAAAAGTTGTGGCAAAGTGCTGAAAAGTGTGGCAAAGTGCTGCAAAGTCGTGGCAAAGTGCTGAAAAGTGTGGCAAAGTACTGAAAAGTTGTGGCAAAGTACTGAAAAGTTGTGGCAAAGTGCTGAAAAGTGTGGCAAAGTACTGAAAAGTAGTGGCGAAGTGCTGAAAAGTCGTGGCAAAGTACTGAAAAGTGTGGCAAAGTACTGAAAAGTTGTGGCAAAGTCGAGGCAAAGTACTGAAAAGTAGTGGCGAAGTGCTGAAAAGTCGTGGCAAAGTACTGAAAAGTGTGGCAAAGTACTGAAAAGTTGTGGCAAAGTCGTGGCAAAGTACTGAAAAGTGTGGCAAAGTACGGAAAAGTTGTGGCAAAGTCGTGGCAAATTACTGAAAAGTGTGGCAATGTACTGAAAAGTTGTGGCGAAGTGCTGAAAAGTCGTGGCAATGTACTGAAAAGTGTAACAAAGTACTGAAAAGTTGTGGCAAAGTGCTGAAAAGTGTGGCAAAGTACTGAAAAGTTGTGGCAAAGTCTGAAAAGTCGTGGCAAAGTACTGAAAAGTGTGGCAAAATACTGACGAGTTGTGGCAAAGTACTGAAAAGTTGTGGCGAAGTGCTGAAAAGCCGTGGCAAAGTACTGAAAAGTGTAGCAAAGTACTGAAAAGTTGTGGCAAAGTCGTGGCAAAGTACTGAAAAGAGTGGCAAAGTGCTGCAAAGTCGTGGCAAAGTGCTGAAAAGTGTGGCAAAGTACTGAAAAGTTGTGGCAAAGTGCTGAAAAGTAGTGGCAAAGTACTGAAAAGTCGTGGCGAAGTGCTGAAAAGTAGTGGCAAAGTACTGAAAAGTCGTGGCAAAGTCGTGGCAAAGTACTGAAAAGTGAGGCAAAGTACTGAAAAGTTGTGGCAAAGTGCTGAAAAGTGTGGCAAAGTGCTGCAAAGCCGTGGCAAAGAACTGAAAAGTGTGGCAAAGTACTGAAAAGTTGTGGCAAAGTGCTGAAAAGAGTGGCAAAGTGCTGCAAAGTCGTGGCAAAGTGCTGAAAAGTGTGGCAAAGTACTGACAAGTTGTGGCAAAGTGCTGAAAAGTAGTGGCAAAGTACTGAAAAGTAGTGGCGAAGTGCTGAAAAGTAGTGGCAAAGTACTGAAAAGTCGTGGCAAAGTCGTGGCAAAGTACTGAAAAGTGAGGCAAAGTACTGAAAAGTTGTGGCAAAGTGCTGAAAAGTGTGGCAAAGTGCTGCAAAGCCGTGGCAAAGAACTGAAAAGTGTGGCAAAGTACTGAAAAGTTGTGGCAAAGTGCTGAAAAGTGTGGCAAAGTGCTGCAAAGTCGTGGCAAAGTACTGAAAAGTGTGGCAAAGTACTGACAAGTTGTGGCAAAGTGCTGAAAAGTGTGGCAAAGTACTGAAAAGTAGTGGCGAAGTGCTGAAAAGTTGTGGCAAAGTACTGAAAAGTGTGTCAAAGTACTGAAAAGTTGTGGCAAAGTCGTGGCAAAGTACTGAAAAGAATGGCAAAGTACTGAAAAGTTGTGGCAAAGTGCTGCAAAGTCGTGGCAAAGTACTGAAAAGTTGTGGCAAAGTGCTGAAAAGTGT
Organism: Saccoglossus kowalevskii; assembly: GCF_978046115.1. Lineage (NCBI taxonomy): Eukaryota > Metazoa > Hemichordata > Enteropneusta > Harrimaniidae > Saccoglossus > Saccoglossus kowalevskii. Next base: position 243,366 of record NW_028188622.1, on the reverse strand, counting down.
GGCAAAGTACTGAAAAGTTGTGGCAAAGTTCTGAAAAGTAGTGGCAAAGTACTGAAAAGTCGTGGCAAAGTCGTGGCAAAGTACTGAAAAGTGTGGCAAAGTATTGAAAAGTTGTGGCGAAGTGCTGAAAAGTCGTGGCAAAGTACTGAAAAGTGTGGCAAAGTACTGAAGAGTTGTGGCAAAGTACTGAAAAGTTGTGGCAAAGTGCTGAAAAGTGTGGCAAAGTGCTGCAAAGTCGTGGCAAAGTACTGAAAAGTGTGGCAAAGTACTGAAAAGTTGTGGCAAAGTGCTGAAAAGTGTGGCAAAGTACTGAAAAGTTGTGGCGAAGTGCTGAAAAGTCGTGGCAAAGTACTGAAAAGTGTGGCAAAGTACTGAAAAGTTGTGGCAAAGTGGTGGCAAAGTACTGAAAAGTGTGGCAAAGTACTGAAAAGTTGTGGCAAAGTCGTGGCAAATTACTGAAAAGTGTGGCAATGTACTGAAAAGTTGTGGCGAAGTGCTGAAAAGTCGTGGCAATGTATTGAAAAGTGTGGCAAACTACTGAAAAGTTGCGGCAAAGTGCTGAAAAGTGTGGCAAAGTAGTGAAAAGTTGTGGCAAAGTGCTGAAAAGTGTGGCAAAGTACTGAAAAGTTGTGGCAAAGTGCTGAAAAGTAGTGGCAAAGTACTGAAAAGTCGTGGCAAAGTCGTGGCAAAGTACTGAAAAGTGTGGCAAAGTACTGAAAAGTTGTGGCGAAGTGCTGAAAAGTCGTGGCAAAGTACTGAAAAGTGTGGCAAAGTACTGAAGAGTTGTGGCAAATTCGTGGCAAAGTACTGAAAAGAGTGGCAAAGTGCTGCAAAGTCGTGGCAAAGTACTGAAAAGTGTGGCAAAGTACTGAAAAGTTGTGGCAAAGTGCTGAAAAGTGTGGCAAAGTGCTGCAAAGCCGTGGCAAAGTACTGCAAAGTGTGGCAAAGTACTGAAAAATTTTGGCAAAGTGCTGAAAAGTGTGGCAAAGTACAGAAAAGTTGTGGCAAAGTGCTGAAAAGTGTGGCAAAGTAAAGAAAAGTTGTGGCAAAGTGCTGAAAAGTGTGGCAAAGTACTGAAAAGTTGTGGCAAAGTGCTGAAAAGTAGTGGCAAAGTACTGAAAAGTTGTGGCAAAGTCGTGGCAAAGTACTGAAAAGTGTGGCAAAGTGTGAAAAGTTGTGGCGAAGTGCTGAAAAGTCGTGGCAAAGTACTGAAAAGTGTGGCAAAGTACTGAAGAGTTGTGGCAAAGTCGTGGCAAAGTACTGAAAAGAGTGGCAAAGTGCTGCAAAGTCGTGGCAAAGTGCTGAAAAGTGTGGCAAAGTACTGAAAAGTTGTGGCAAAGTGCTGAAAAGTAGTGGCAAAGTACTGAAAAGTCGTGGCGAAGTGCTGAAAAGTAGTGGCAAAGTACTGAAAAGTCGTGGCAAAGTCGTGGCAAAGTACTGAAAAGTGAGGCAAAGTACTGAAAAGTTGTGGCAAAGTGCTGAAAAGTGTGGCAAAGTGCTGCAAAGCCGTGGCAAAGTACTGAAAAGTGTGGCAAAGTACTGAAAAATTTTGGCAAAGTGCTGAAAAGTGTGGCAAAGTACAGAAAAGTTGTGGCAAAGTGCTGAAAAGTGTGGCAAAGTAAAGAAAAGTTGTGGCAAAGTGCTGAAAAGTGTGGCAAAGTACTGAAAAGTTGTGGCAAAGTGCTGAAAAGTAGTGGCAAAGTACTGAAAAGTCGTGGCAAAGTCGTGGCAAAGTACTGAAAAGTGTGGCAAAGTGTGAAAAGTTGTGGCGAAGTGCTGAAAAGTCGTGGCAAAGTACTGAAAAGTGTGGCAAAGTACTGAAGAGTTGTGGCAAAGTCGTGGCAAAGTACTGAAAAGAGTGGCAAAGTGCTGCAAAGTCGTGGCAAAGTCGTGGCAAAGTGCTGAAAAGTGTGGCAAAGTACTGAAAAGTTGTGGCAAAGTGCTGAAAAGTAGTGGCAAAGTACTGAAAAGTCGTGGCGAAGTGCTGAAAAGTAGGGGCAAAGTACTGAAAAGTCGTGGCAAAGTACTGAAAAGAGTGGCAAAGTGCTGCAAAGTCGTGGCAAAGTGCTGAAAAGTGTGGCAAAGTACTGAAAAGTTGTGGCAAAGTGCTGAAAAGTAGTGGCAAAGTACTGAAAAGTCGTGGCGAAGTGCTGAAAAGTAGTGGCAAAGTACTGAAAAGTCGTGGCAAAGTCGTGGCAAAGTACTGAAAAGTGAGGCAAAGTACTGAAAAGTTGTGGCGAAGTGCTGAAAAGTCGTGGCAAAGTACTGAAAAGTGTGGCAAAGTACTGAAAAGTTGTGGCGAAGTCGTGGCAAAGTACTGAAAAGAGTGGCAAAGTGCTGCAAAGTCGTGGCAAAGTACTGAAAAGTGTGGCAAAGTACTGAAAAGTAGTGGCAAAGTACTGAAAAGTCGTGGCAAAGTCGTGGCAAAGTACTGAAAAGTGTGGCAATGTACTGAAAAGTTGTGGCGAAGTGCTGAAAAGTCGTGGCAAAGTACTGACAAGTGTGGCAAAGTACTGAAGAGTTGTGGCAAAGTCGTGGCAAAGTACTGAAAAGAGTGGCAAAGTGCTGCAAAGTCGTGGCAAAGAACTGAAAAGTGTGGCAAAGTACTGAAAAGTTGTGGCAAAGTACTGAAAAGAGTGGCAAAGTACTGAAAAGTTGTGGCAAAGTGCTGCAAAGTCGTGGCAAAGTACTGAAAAGTTGTGGCAAAGTGCTGAAAAGTGTGGCAAAGTACTGAAAAGTTGTGGCAAAGTTCTGAAAAGTAGTGGCAAAGTACTGAAAAGTCGTGGCAAAGTCGTGGCAAAGTACTGAAAAGTGTGGCAAAGTATTGAAAAGTTGTGGCGAAGTGCTGAAAAGTCGTGGCAAAGTACTGAAAAGTGTGGCAAAGTACTGAAGAGTTGTGGCAAAGTACCAAAAAGTTGTGGCGATGCGCTGAAAAGTCGTGGCAAAGTACTGAAAAGTGTGGCAAAGTACTGAAAAGAGGTGGCAAAGTACTGAAAAGTGAGGCAAAGTACTGAAAAGTTGTGGCAAAGTGCTGAAAAGTGTGGCAAAGTACTGAAAAGTTGTGGCAAAGTACTGAAAAGTAGTGGCAAAGTACTGAAAAGTTGTGGCAAAGTACTGAAAAGTAGTGGCAAAGTCGTGGCAAAGTCGTGGCAAAGTCGTGGCATAGTGTGGCAAAGTACTGAAAAGTTGTGGCAAAGTGCTGAAAAGTGTGGCAAAGTGCTGCAAAGTCGTGGCAAAGTTCTGAAAAGTGTGGCAAAGTACTGAAAAGTTGTGGCAAAGTGCTGAAAAGTGTGGCAAAGTACTGAAAAGTAGTGGCGAAGTGCTGAAAAGTCGTGGCAAAGTACTGAAAAGTGTGGCAAAGTACTGAAAAGTTGTGGCAAAGTCGAGGCAAAGTACTGAAAAGTAGTGGCGAAGTGCTGAAAAGTCGTGGCAAAGTACTGAAAAGTGTGGCAAAGTACTGAAAAGTTGTGGCAAAGTCGTGGCAAAGTACTGAAAAGTGTGGCAAAGTACGGAAAAGTTGTGGCAAAGTCGTGGCAAATTACTGAAAAGTGTGGCAATGTACTGAAAAGTTGTGGCGAAGTGCTGAAAAGTCGTGGCAATGTACTGAAAAGTGTAACAAAGTACTGAAAAGTTGTGGCAAAGTGCTGAAAAGTGTGGCAAAGTACTGAAAAGTTGTGGCAAAGTCTGAAAAGTCGTGGCAAAGTACTGAAAAGTGTGGCAAAATACTGACGAGTTGTGGCAAAGTACTGAAAAGTTGTGGCGAAGTGCTGAAAAGCCGTGGCAAAGTACTGAAAAGTGTAGCAAAGTACTGAAAAGTTGTGGCAAAGTCGTGGCAAAGTACTGAAAAGAGTGGCAAAGTGCTGCAATGTCGTGGCAAAGTGCTGAAAAGTGTGGCAAAGTACTGAAAAGTTGTGGCAAAGTGCTGAAAAGTAGTGGCAAAGTACTGAAAAGTCGTGGCGAAGTGCTGAAAAGTAGTGGCAAAGTACTGAAAAGTCGTGGCAAAGTCGTGGCAAAGTACTGAAAAGTGAGGCAAAGTACTGAAAAGTTGTGGCAAAGTGCTGAAAAGTGTGGCAAAGTGCTGCAAAGCCGTGGCAAAGTACTGAAAAGTGTGGCAAAGTACTGAAAAATTTTGGCAAAGTGCTGAAAAGTGTGGCAAAGTACAGAAAAGTTGTGGCAAAGTGCTGAAAAGTGTGGCAAAGTAAAGAAAAGTTGTGGCAAAGTGCTGAAAAGTGTGGCAAAGTACTGAAAAGTTGTGGCAAAGTGCTGAAAAGTAGTGGCAAAGTACTGAAAAGTCGTGGCAAAGTCGTGGCAAAGTACTGAAAAGTGTGGCAAAGTGTGAAAAGTTGTGGCGAAGTGCTGAAAAGTCGTGGCAAAGTACTGAAAAGTGTGGCAAAGTACTGAAGAGTTGTGGCAAAGTCGTGGCAAAGTACTGAAAAGAGTGGCAAAGTGCTGCAAAGTCGTGGCAAAGTGCTGAAAAGTGTGGCAAAGTACTGAAAAGTTGTGGCAAAGTGCTGAAAAGTAGTGGCAAAGTACTGAAAAGTCGTGGCGAAGTGCTGAAAAGTAGTGGCAAAGTACTGAAAAGTCGTGGCAAAGTCGTGGCAAAGTACTGAAAAGTGAGGCAAAGTACTGAAGAGTTGTGGCAAAGTCGTGGCAAAGTACTGAAAAGAGTGGCAAAGTGCTGCAAAGTCGTGGCAAAGTGCTGAAAAGTGTGGCAAAGTGCTGAAAAGTAGTGGCAAAGTACTGAAAAGTCGTGGCGAAGTGCTGAAAAGTAGTGGCAAAGTACTGAAAAGTCGTGGCAAAGTCGTGGCAAAGTACTGAAAAGTGAGGCAAAGTACTGAAAAGTTGTGGCAAAGTGCTGAAAAGTGTGGCAAAGTGCTGCAAAGCCGTGGCAAAGTACTGAAAAATGTGGCAAAGTACTGAAAAATTTTGGCAAAGTGCTGAAAAGTGTGGCAAAGTACAGAAAAGTTGTGGCAAAGTGCTGAAAAGTTTGGCAAAGTAAAGAAAAGTTGTAGCAAAGTGCTGAAAAGTGTGGCAAAGTACTGAAAAGTTGTGGCAAAGTGCTGAAAAGTAGTGGCAAAGTACTGAAAAGTCGTGGCAAAGTCGTGGCAAAGTACTGAAAAGTGTGGCAATGTACTGAAAAGTTGTGGCGAAGTGCTGAAAAGTCGTGGCAAAGTACTGAAAAGTGTGGCAAAGTACTGAAGAGTTGTGGCAAAGTCGTGGCAAAGTACTGAAAAGAGTGGCAAAGTGCTGCAAAGTCGTGGCAAAGAACTGAAAAGTGTGGCAAAGTACTGAAAAGTTGTGGCAAAGTACTGAAAAGAGTGGCAAAGTACTGAAAAGTTGTGGCAAAGTGCTGCAAAGTCGTGGCAAAGTACTGAAAAGTTGTGGCAAAGTGCTGAAAAGTGTGGCAAAGTACTGAAAAGTTGTGGCAAAGTTCTGAAAAGTAGTGGCAAAGTACTGAAAAGTCGTGGCAAAGTCGTGGCAAAGTACTGAAAAGTGTGGCAAAGTATTGAAAAGTTGTGGCGAAGTGCTGAAAAGTCGTGGCAAAGTACTGAAATGTGTGGCAAAGTACTGAAGAGTTGTGGCAAAGTACCAAAAAGTTGTGGCGATGTGCTGAAAAGTCGTGGCAAAGTACTGAAAAGTGTGGCAAAGTACTGAAAAGAGGTGGCAAAGTACTGAAAAGTGAGGCAAAGTACTGAAAAGTTGTGGCAAAGTGCTGAAAAGTGTGGCAAAGTACTGAAAAGTTGTGGCAAAGTACTGAAAAGTAGTGGCAAAGTACTGAAAAGTTGTGGCAAAGTACTGAAAAGTAGTGGCAAAGTCGTGGCAAAGTCGTGGCAAAGTCGTGGCATAGTGTGGCAAAGTACTGAAAAGTTGTGGCAAAGTGCTGAAAAGTGTGGCAAAGTGCTGCAAAGTCGTGGCAAAGTTCTGAAAAGTGTGGCAAAGTACTGAAAAGTTGTGGCAAAGTGCTGAAAAGTGTGGCAAAGTACTGAAAAGTAGTGGCGAAGTGCTGAAAAGTCGTGGCAAAGTACTGAAAAGTGTGGCAAAGTACTGAAAAGTTGTGGCAAAGTCGAGGCAAAGTACTGAAAAGTAGTGGCGAAGTGCTGAAAAGTCGTGGCAAAGTACTGAAAAGTGTGGCAAAGTACTGAAAAGTTGTGGCAAAGTCGTGGCAAAGTACTGAAAAGTGTGGCAAAGTACGGAAAAGTTGTGGCAAAGTCGTGGCAAATTACTGAAAAGTGTGGCAATGTACTGAAAAGTTGTGGCGAAGTGCTGAAAAGTCGTGGCAATGTACTGAAAAGTGTAACAAAGTACTGAAAAGTTGTGGCAAAGTGCTGAAAAGTGTGGCAAAGTACTGAAAAGTTGTGGCAAAGTCTGAAAAGTCGTGGCAAAGTACTGAAAAGTGTGGCAAAATACTGACGAGTTGTGGCAAAGTACTGAAAAGTTGTGGCGAAGTGCTGAAAAGCCGTGGCAAAGTACTGAAAAGTGTAGCAAAGTACTGAAAAGTTGTGGCAAAGTCGTGGCAAAGTACTGAAAAGAGTGGCAAAGTGCTGCAAAGTCGTGGCAAAGTGCTGAAAAGTGTGGCAAAGTACTGAAAAGTTGTGGCAAAGTGCTGAAAAGTAGTGGCAAAGTACTGAAAAGTCGTGGCAAAGTACTGAAAAGTGAGGCAAAGTACTGAAAAGTTGTGGCAAAGTGCTGAAAAGTGTGGCAAAGTGCTGCAAAGCCGTGGCAAAGTACTGAAAAGTGTGGCAAAGTACTGAAAAATTTTGGCAAAGTGCTGAAAAGTGTGGCAAAGTACAGAAAAGTTGTGGCAAAGTGCTGAAAAGTGTGGCAAAGTAAAGAAAAGTTGTGGCAAAGTGCTGAAAAGTGTGGCAAAGTACTGAAAAGTTGTGGCAAAGTGCTGAAAAGTAGTGGCAAAGTACTGAAAAGTCGTGGCAAAGTCGTGGCAAAGTACTGAAAAGTGTGGCAAAGTGTGAAAAGTTGTGGCGAAGTGCTGAAAAGTCGTGGCAAAGTACTGAAAAGTGTGGCAAAGTACTGAAGAGTTGTGGCAAAGTCGTGGCAAAGTACTGAAAAGAGTGGCAAAGTGCTGCAAAGTCGTGGCAAAGTGCTGAAAAGTGTGGCAAAGTACTGAAAAGTTGTGGCAAAGTGCTGAAAAGTAGTGGCAAAGTACTGAAAAGTCGTGGCGAAGTGCTGAAAAGTAGTGGCAAAGTACTGAAAAGTCGTGGCAAAGTCGTGGCAAAGTACTGAAAAGTGAGGCAAAGTACTGAAGAGTTGTGGCAAAGTCGTGGCAAAGTACTGAAAAGAGTGGCAAAGTGCTGCAAAGTCGTGGCAAAGTGCTGAAAAGTGTGGCAAAGTACTGAAAAGTTGTGGCAAAGTGCTGAAAAGTAGTGGCAAAGTACTGAAAAGTCGTGGCGAAGTGCTGAAAAGTAGTGGCAAAGTACTGAAAAGTCGTGGCAAAGTCGTGGCAAAGTACTGAAAAGTGAGGCAAAGTACTGAAAAGTTGTGGCAAAGTGCTGAAAAGTGTGGCAAAGTGCTGCAAAGCCGTGGCAAAGTACTGAAAAATGTGGCAAAGTACTGAAAAATTTTGGCAAAGTGCTGAAAAGTGTGGCAAAGTACAGAAAAGTTGTGGCAAAGTGCTGAAAAGTTTGGCAAAGTAAAGAAAAGTTGTGGCAAAGTGCTGAAAAGTGTGGCAAAGTACTGAAAAGTTGTGGCAAAGTGCTGAAAAGTAGTGGCAAAGTACTGAAAAGTCGTGGCAAAGTCGTGGCAAAGTACTGAAAAGTGTGGCAAAGTGTGAAAAGTTGTGGCGAAGTGCTGAAAAGTCGTGGCAAAGTACTGAAAAGTGTGGCAAAGTACTGAAGAGTTGTGGCAAAGTCGTGGCAAAGTACTGAAAAGAGTGGCAAAGTGCTGCAAAGTCGTGGCAAAGTGCTGAAAAGTGTGGCAAAGTACTGAAAAGTTGTGGCAAAGTGCTGAAAAGTAGTGGCAAAGTACTGAAAAGTCGTGGCGAAGTGCTGAAAAGTAGTGGCAAAGTACTGAAAAGTCGTGGCAAAGTCGTGGCAAAGTACTGAAAAGTGAGGCAAAGTACTGAAAAGTTGTGGCGAAGTGCTGAAAAGTCGTGGCAAAGTACTGAAAAGTGTGGCAAAGTACTGAAAAGTTGTGGCGAAGTCGTGGCAAAGTACTGAAAAGAGTGGCAAAGTGCTGCAAAGTCGTGGCAAAGTACTGAAAAGTGTGGCAAAGTACTGAAAAGTAGTGGCAAAGTACTGAAAAGTCGTGGCAAAGTCGTGGCAAAGTACTGAAAAGTGTGGCAATGTACTGAAAAGTTGTGGCGAAGTGCTGAAAAGTCGTGGCAAAGTACTGAAAAGTGTGGCAAAGTACTGAAGAGTTGTGGCAAAGTCGTGGCAAAGTACTGAAAAGAGTGGCAAAGTGCTGCAAAGTCGTGGCAAAGAACTGAAAAGTGTGGCAAAGTACTGAAAAGTTGTGGCAAAGTGCTGAAAAGTGTGGCAAAGTGCTGCAAAGTCGTGGCAAAGTACTGAAAAGTGTGGCAAAGTACTGAAAAGTTGTGGCAAAGTGCTGAAAAGTGTGGCAAAGTACTGAAAAGTAGTGGCGAAGTGCTGAAAAGTCGTGGCAAAGTACTGAAAAGTGTGTCAAAGTACTGAAAAGTTGTGGCAAAGTCGTGGCAAAGTACTGAAAAGAGTGGCAAAGTACTGAAAAGTTGTGGCAAAGTGCTGCAAAGTCGTGGCAAAGTACTGAAAAGTTGTGGCAAAGTGCTGAAAAGTGTGGTAAAGTACTGAAAAGTTGTGGCAAAGTTCTGAAAAGTAGTGGCAAAGTACTGAAAAGTCGTGGCAAAGTCGTGGCAAAGTACTGAAAAGTGTGGCAAAGTATTGAAAAGTTGTGGCGAAGTGCTGAAAAGTCGTGGCAAAGTACTGAAAAGTGTGGCAAAGTACTGAAGAGTTGTGGCAAAGTACCGAAAAGTTGTGGCGATGTGCTGAAAAGTCGTGGCAAAGTACTGAAAAGTGTGGCAAAGTACTGAAAAGTTGTGGCAAAGTACTGAAAAGTGTGGCAAAGTACTGAAAAGTTGTGGCAAAGTGCTGAAAAGTGTGGCAAAGTACTGAAAAGTTGTGGCAAAGTACTGAAAAGTAGTGGCAAAGTACTGAAAAGTCGTGGCGAAGTGCTGAAAAGTAGTGGCAAAGTACTGAAAAGTCGTGGCAAAGTCGTGGCAAAGTACTGAAAAGTGAGGCAAAGTACTGAAAAGTTGTGGCGAAGTGCTGAAAAGTCGTGGCAAAGTACTGAAAAGTGTGGCAAAGTACTGAAAAGTTGTGGCGAAGTCGTGGCAAAGTACTGAAAAGTGAGGCAAAGTACTGAAAAGTTGTGGCGAAGTGCTGAAAAGTCGTGGCAAAGTACTGAAAAGTGTGGCAAAGTACTGAAAAGTTGTGGCGAAGTCGTGGCAAAGTACTGAAAAGAGTGGCAAAGTGTTGCAAAGTCGTGGCAAAGTACTGAAAAGTGTGGCAAAGTACTGAAAAGTAGTGGCAAAGTACTGAAAAGTCGTGGCAAAGTCGTGGCAAAGTACTGAAAAGTGTGGCAATGTACTGAAAAGTTGTGGCGAAGTGCTGAAAAGTCGTGGCAAAGTACTGAAAAGTGTGGCAAAGTACTGAAGAATTGTGGCAAAGTCGTGGCAAAGTACTGAAAAGAGTGGCAAAGTGCTGCAAAGTCGTGGCAAAGAACTGAAAAGTGTGGCAAAGTACTGAAAAGTTGTGGCAAAGTACTGAAAAGAGTGGCAAAGTACTGAAAAGTAGTGGCAAAGTACTGAAAAGTGTGGTAAAGTACTGGAAAGTTGTGGCAAAGTGCAGAAAAGTAGTGGCAAAGTGCTGAAAATTGTGGCAAAGTACTGTAAAGTTGTGGCAAAGTGCTGTAAAGTTATGGCAAAGTGCTGAAAATTAGTGTCAAAGTACTGAAAAGCAGTGGCAAAGTCGTGGCAAAGTACTGAAAAGTGTGGCAAAGTACTGAAAAGTTGTGGCGAAGTGCTGAAAAGTCGTGGCAAAGTACTGAAAAGAGTGGCAAAGTACTGAAAAGTTGTGGCAAAGTACTGAAAAGTGTGGCAAAGTACTGAAAAGTTGTGGCAAAGTGCTGAAAAGTGGTGGCAAAGTACTGAAGAGCAGTTGCAAAGTACTGAAAAGTGTGGCAAAGTAATGAAAAGTCGTGGCAAAGTCGTGGCAAAGGACTGAAAAGTGTGTCAATGTACTGAAAAGTTGTGGCGAAGTGCTGAAAAGTCGTGGCAAAGTACTGAAAAGTGTGGCAAAGTACTGAAAAGTTGTGGCAAAGTGCTGAAAAGTAGAGGCAAAGTGCTGAAAAGTGTGGCAAAATACTTAAAAGTCGTGGTAAAGTACTGAAAAGTGAGGCAAAGTACTGAAAAGTTGTGGCAAAGTACTGAAAATTGTGGCAAAGTAATGAAAAGTAGTGGCAAAGTCTTTGCAAAGTACTGAAAAGTGTGGCAAACTACTGAAATGTTGTGGCAAAGTGCTGAAAAGTCGTGGCAAAGTACTGAAAAGTGTGGCAAAGTGCTGAAAAGTAGTGGCAAAGTACTGAAAAGTGTGGCAAAGTACTGGAAACTTGTAGCAAAGTACTGTAAAGTTGTTGCAAAGTGCTGAAAATTAGTGTCAAAGTACTGAAAAGTGTGGCAAAGTACTGAAAAGTTGTGGCAAAGTACTGAAAAGTGTGGCAAAGTACTGAAAAGTTGTTGCAAAGTGCTGAAAAGTCGTGGCAAAGTACTGAAAAGTGTGGCAAAGTACTGAAAAGTTGTGGCAAAGTACTGAAAAGTGTGGCAAAGTAATGAAAAGTAGTGGCAAAGTGCTGAAAAGTCGTGGCAAAGTACTGAAAAGTGTGGCAAAGTACTGAAAAGTAGTGGCAAAGTGCTGAAAAGTGTGTCAAAGTACTGAAAAGTGTGGCAAAGTCGTGGCAAAGTACTGAAAAGAGTGGCAAAGTACTGAAAAGTTGTGGCAAAGTGCTGAAAAGTGTGGCAAATGCTGAAAAGTAGTGGCAAAGTGCTGAAAAGTAGTGGCAAAGTACTGAAAAGCAGTGGCAAAGTACTGAAAAGAGTGGCAAAGTACTGAAAAGTAGTGGCAAAGTACTGAAAAGTGTGGTAAAGTACTGGAAAGTTGTGGCAAAGTGCAGAAAAGTAGTGGCAAAGTGCTGAAAATTGTGGCAAAGTACTGTAAAGTTGTGGCAAAGTGCTGTAAAGTTATGGCAAAGTGCTGAAAATTAGTGTCAAAGTACTGAAAAGCAGTGGCAAAGTCGTGGCAAAGTACTGAAAAGTGTGGCAAAGTACTGAAAAGTTGTGGCGAAGTGCTGAAAAGTCGTGGCAAAGTACTGAAAAGAGTGGCAAAGTACTGAAAAGTTGTGGCAAAGTACTGAAAAGTGTGGCAAAGTACTGAAAAGTTGTGGCAAAGTGCTGAAAAGTGGTGGCAAAGTACTGAAGAGCAGTTGCAAAGTACTGAAAAGTGTGGCAAAGTACTGAAAAGTCGTGGCAAAGTCGTGGCAAAGGACTGAAAAGTGTGTCAATGTACTGAAAAGTTGTGGCGAAGTGCTGAAAAGTCGTTGCAAAGTACTGAAAAGTGTGGCAAAGTACTGAAAAGTTGTGGCAAAGTGCTGAAAAGTAGAGGCAAAGTGCTGAAAAGTGTGGCAAAATACTTAAAAGTCGTGGTAAAGTACTGAAAAGTGAGGCAAAGTACTGAAAAGTTGTGGCAAAGTACTGAAAAGTGTGGCAAAGTAATGAAAAGTAGTGGCAAAGTCGTGTCAAAGTACTGAAAAGTGTGGCAAACTACTGAAAAGTTGTGGCAAAGTGCTGAAAAGTCGTGGCAAAGTACTGAAAAGTGTGTCAAAGTGCTGAAAAGTAGTGGCAAAGTACTGAAAAGTGTGGCAAAGTACTGGAAACTTGTAGCAAAGTACTGTAAAGTTGTGGCAAAGTGCTGAAAATTAGTGTCAAAGTACTGAAAAGTGTGGCAAAGTACTGAAAAGTTGTGGCAAAGTACTGAAAAGTGTGGCAAAGTACTGAAAAGTTGTTGCAAAGTGCTGAAAAGTCGTGGCAAAGTACTGAAAAGTGTGGCAAAGTACTGAAAAGTAGTGGCAAAGTGCTGAAAAGTGTGGCAAAGTACTGAAAAGTGTGGCAAAGTCGTGGCAAAGTACTGAAAAGAGTGGCAAAGTACTGAAAAGTTGTGGCAAAGTGCTGAAAAGTGTGGCAAATGCTGAAAAGTAGTGGCAAAGTGCTGAAAAGTAGTGGCAAAGTACTGAAAAGCAGTGGCAAAGTACTGAAAAAAGTGGCAGTGTACTGAAAAGTAGTGGCAAAGTACTGAAAAGTGTGGTAAAGTACTGGAAAGTTGTGGCAAAGTGCAGAAAAGTAGTGGCAAAGTGCTGAAAATTGTGGCAAAGTGCTGAAAATTAGTGTCAAAGTACTGAAAAGCAGTGGCAAAGTCGTGGCAAAGTACTGAAAAGTGTGGCAAAGTAGTGAAAAGTTGTGGCGAAGTGCTGAAAAGTCGTGGCAAAGTACTGAAAAGAGTGGCAAAGTACTGAAAAGTTGTGGCAAAGTACTGAAAAGTGTGGCAACGTACTGAAAAGTTGTGGCAAAGTGCTGAAAAGTAGTGGCAAAGTACTGAAGAGCAGTTGCAAAATACTGAAAAGTGTGGCAAAGTACTGAAAAGTCGTGGCAAAGTCGTGGCAAAGTACTGAAAAGTTGTGGCGAAGTGCTGAAAAGTCGTGGCAAAGTACTGAAAAGTTTGGCAAAGTACTGAAAAGTTGTGGCAAAGTGCTGAAAAGTAATGGCAAAGTGCTGAAAATTGTGGCAAAGTACTGTAAAGTTGCGGCAAAGTGCTGAAAATTAGTGTCAAAGTAATGAAATGCAGTGGCAAAGTACTGAAAAGTGTGGCAAAGTACTGAACAGTTGTGGCAAAGTCTTGGCAAAGTACTGAAAAGTGTGGTAAAGTACTGAAAAGTTATGGCAAAGTCGTGGCAAAGTACTGAAAAGTGTGGCAAAGTGCTGAAAAGTAGTGGCAAAGTGCTGAAAAGTGTGGCAAAGTACTGGAAAGTTGTGGCAAAGTCGTGGCAAAGTATTGAAAAGTGTGGCAAAGTACTGTAAAGTTGTGGCAAAGTGCTGAAAATTAGTGTCAAAGTACTGAAAAGCAGTGGCAAAGTACTGAAAAGTTGTGGCAAAGTGCTGAAAAGTGTGGCATAGTGCTGTAAAGTTATGGCAAAGTGCTGAAAATTAGTGTCAAAGTACTGAAAAGCAGTGGCAAAGTCGTGGCAAAGTACTGAAAAGTGTGGCAAAGTACTGAAAAGTTGTGGCGAAGTGCTGAAAAGTCATGGCAAAGTACTGAAAAGAGTGGCAAAGTACTGAAAAGTTGTGGCAAAGTACTGAAAAGTGTGGCAAAGTACTGAAAAGTTGTGGCAAAGTGCTGAAAAGTGGTGGCAAAGTACTGAAGAGCAGTTGCAAAGTACTGAAAAGTGTGACAAAGTACTGAAAAGTCGTGGCAAAGTCGTGGCAAAGTACTGAAAAGTGTGTCAATGTACTGAAAAGTTGTGGCGAAGTGCTGAAAAGTCGTGGCAAAGTACTGAAAAGTGTGGCAAAGTACTGAAAAGTTGTGGCAAAGTGCTGAAAAGTAGAGGCAAAGTGCTGAAAAGTGTGGCAAAATACTTAAAAGTCGTGGTAAAGTACTGAAAAGTGAGGCAAAGTACTGAAAAGTTGTGGCAAAGTACTGAAAAGTGTGGCAAAGTAATGAAAAGTAGTGGCAAAGTCGTGGCAAAGTACTGAACAGTTGTGGCAAAGTGCTGAAAAATCGTGGCAAAGTACTGAAAAGTGTGGCAAAGTGCTGAAAAGTAGTGGCAATGTACTGAAAAGTGTGGCAAAGTACTGGAAACTTGTAGCAAAGTACTGTAAAGTTGTGGCAAAGTGCTGAAAATTAGTGGCAAAGTACTGTAAAGTAGTGGCAAAGTGCTGAAAATTAGTGTCAAAGTACTGAAAAGTGTGGCAAAGTACTGAAAAGTTGTGGCAAAGTACTGAAAAGTGTGGCAAAGTACTGAAAAGTTGTTGCAAAGTGCTGAAAAGTCGTGGCAAAGTACTGAAAAGTGTGGCAAAGTACTGAAAAGTAGTGGCAAAGTGCTGAAAAGTGTGGCAAAGTACTGAAAAGTGTGGCAAAGTCGTGGCAAAGTACTGAATAGAGTGGCAAAGTACTGAAAAGTTGTGGCAAAGTGCTGAAAAGTGTGGCAAATGCTGAAAAGTAGTGGCAAAGTGCTGAAAAGTAGTGGCAAAGTACTGAAAAGCAGTGGCAAAGTACTGAAAAGAGTGGCAAAGTACTGAAAAGTAGTGGCAAAGTACTGAAAAGTGTGGTAAAGTACTGGAAAGTTGTGGCAAAGTGCAGAAAAGTAGTGGCAAAGTGCTGAAAATTGTGGCAAAGTACTGTAAAGTTGTGGCAAAGTGCTGTAAAGTTATGGCAAAGTGCTGAAAATTAGTGTCAAAGTACTGAAAAGCAGTGGCAAAGTCGTGGCAAAGTACTGAAAAGTGTGGCAAAGTACTGAAAAGTTGTGGCGAAGTGCTGAAAAGTCGTGGCAAAGTACTGAAAAGAGTGGCAAAGTACTGAAAAGTTGTGGCAAAGTACTGAAAAGTGTGGCAAAGTACTGAAAAGTTGTGGCAAAGTGCTGAAAAGTGGTGGCAAAGTACTGAAGAGCAGTTGCAAAATACTGAAAAGTGTGGCAAAGTACTGAAAAGTCGTGGCAAAGTCGTGGCAAAGGACTGAAAAGTGTGTCAATGTACTGAAAAGTTGTGGCGAAGTGCTGAAAAGTCGTGGCAAAGTACTGAAAAGTGTGGCAAAGTACTGAAAAGTTGTGGCAAAGTGCTGAAAAGTAGAGGCAAAGTGCTGAAAAGTGTGGCAAAATACTTAAAAGTCGTGGTAAAGTACTGAAAAGTGAGGCAAAGTACTGAAAAGTTGTGGCAAAGTACTGAAAAGTGTGGCAAAGTAATGAAAAGTAGTGGCAAAGTCGTGGCAAAGTACTGAAAAGTGTGGCAAACTACTGAAAAGTCATGGCAAAGTACTGAAAAGAGTGGCAAAGTACTGAAAAGTTGTGGCAAAGTACTGAAAAGTGTGGCAAAGTACTGAAAAGTTGTGGCAAAGTGCTGAAAAGTGGTGGCAAAGTACTGAAGAGCAGTTGCAAAGTACTGAAAAGTGTGACAAAGTACTGAAAAGTCGTGGCAAAGTCGTGGCAAAGTACTGAAAAGTGTGTCAATGTACTGAAAAGTTGTGGCGAAGTGCTGAAAAGTCGTGGCAAAGTACTGAAAAATGTGGCAAAGTACTGAAAAGTTGTGGCAAAGTGCTGAAAAGTAGAGGCAAAGTGCTGAAAAGTGTGGCAAAATACTTAAAAGTCGTGGTAAAGTACTGAAAAGTGAGGCAAAGTACTGAAAAGTTGTGGCAAAGTACTGAAAAGTGTGGCAAAGTAATGAAAAGTAGTGGCAAAGTCGTGGCAAAGTACTGAAAAGTTGTGGCAAAGTGCTGAAAAATCGTGGCAAAGTACTGAAAAGTGTGGCAAAGTGCTGAAAAGTAGTGGCAATGTACTGAAAAGTGTGGCAAAGTACTGGAAACTTGTAGCAAAGTACTGTAAAGTTGTGGCAAAGTGCTGAAAATTAGTGGCAAAGTACTGTAAAGTAGTGGCAAAGTGCTGAAAATTAGTGTCAAAGTACTGAAAAGTGTGGCAAAGTACTGAAAAGTTGTGGCAAAGTACTGAAAAGTGTGGCAAAGTACTGAAAAGTTGTTGCAAAGTGCTGAAAAGTCGTGGCAAAGTACTGAAAAGTGTGGCAAAGTACTGAAAAGTAGTGGCAAAGTGCTGAAAAGTGTGGCAAAGTACTGAAAAGTGTGGCAAAGTCGTGGCAAAGTACTGAATAGAGTGGCAAAGTACTGAAAAGTGTGGCAAAGTACTGAAAAGTTGTGGCGAAGTGCTGAAAAGTCGTGGCAAAGTACTGAAAAGAGTGGCAAAGTACTGAAAAGTTGTGGCAAAGTACTGAAAAGTGTGGCAAAGTACTGAAAAGTTGTGGCAAAGTGCTGAAAAGTGGTGGCAAAGTACTGAAGAGCAGTTGCAAAATACTGAAAAGTGTGGCAAAGTACTGAAAAGTCGTGGCAAAGTCGTGGCAAAGGACTGAAAAGTGTGTCAATGTACTGAAAAGTTGTGGCGAAGTGCTGAAAAGTCGTGGCAAAGTACTGAAAAGTGTGGCAAAGTACTGAAAAGTTGTGGCAAAGTGCTGAAAAGTAGAGGCAAAGTGCTGAAAAGTGTGGCAAAATACTTAAAAGTCGTGGTAAAGTACTGAAAAGTGAGGCAAAGTACTGAAAAGTTGTGGCAAAGTACTGAAAAGTGTGGCAAAGTAATGAAAAGTAGTGGCAAAGTCGTGGCAAAGTACTGAAAAGTGTGGCAAACTACTGAAAAGTCATGGCAAAGTACTGAAAAGAGTGGCAAAGTACTGAAAAGTTGTGGCAAAGTACTGAAAAGTGTGGCAAAGTACTGAAAAGTTGTGGCAAAGTGCTGAAAAGTGGTGGCAAAGTACTGAAGAGCAGTTGCAAAGTACTGAAAAGTGTGACAAAGTACTGAAAAGTCGTGGCAAAGTCGTGGCAAAGTACTGAAAAGTGTGTCAATGTACTGAAAAGTTGTGGCGAAGTGCTGAAAAGTCGTGGCAAAGTACTGAAAAATGTGGCAAAGTACTGAAAAGTTGTGGCAAAGTGCTGAAAAGTAGAGGCAAAGTGCTGAAAAGTGTGGCAAAATACTTAAAAGTCGTGGTAAAGTACTGAAAAGTGAGGCAAAGTACTGAAAAGTTGTGGCAAAGTAATGAAAAGTGTGGCAAAGTAATGAAAAGTAGTGGCAAAGTCGTGGCAAAGTACTGAAAAGTTGTGGCAAAGTGCTGAAAAATCGTGGCAAAGTACTGAAAAGTGTGGCAAAGTGCTGAAAAGTAGTGGCAATGTACTGAAAAGTGTGGCAAAGTACTGGAAACTTGTAGCAAAGTACTGTAAAGTTGTGGCAAAGTGCTGAAAATTAGTGGCAAAGTACTGTAAAGTAGTGGCAAAGTGCTGAAAATTAGTGTCAAAGTACTGAAAAGTGTGGCAAAGTACTGAAAAGTTGTGGCAAAGTACTGAAAAGTGTGGCAAAGTACTGAAAAGTTGTTGCAAAGTGCTGAAAAGTCGTGGCAAAGTACTGAAAAGTGTGGCAAAGTACTGAAAAGTAGTGGCAAAGTGCTGAAAAGTGTGGCAAAGTACTGAAAAGTGTGGCAAAGTCGTGGCAAAGTACTGAATAGAGTGGCAAAGTACTGAAAAGTTGTGGCAAAGTGCTGAAAAGTGTGGCAAATGCTGAAAAGTAGTGGCAAAGTGCTGAAAAGTAGTGGCAAAGTACTGAAAAGCAGTGGCAAAGTACTGAAAAGAGTGGCAAAGTACTGAAAAGTAGTGGCAAAGTACTGAAAAGTGTGGTAAAGTACTGGAAAGTTGTGGCAAAGTGCAGAAAAGTAGTGGCAAAGTGCTGAAAATTGTGGCAAAGTACTGTAAAGTTGTGGCAAAGTGATGTAAAGTTATGGCAAAGTGCTGAAAATTAGTGTCAAAGTACTGAAAAGCAGTGGCAAAGTCGTGGCAAAGTACTGAAAAGTGTGGCAAAGTACTGAAAAGTTGTGGCGAAGTGCTGAAAAGTCGTGGCAAAGTACTGAAAAGAGTGGCAAAGTACTGAAAAGTTGTGGCAAAGTACTGAAAAGTGTGGCAAAGTACTGAAAAGTTGTGGCAAAGTGCTGAAAAGTGGTGGCAAAGTACTGAAGAGCAGTTGCAAAATACTGAAAAGTGTGGCAAAGTACTGAAAAGTCGTGGCAAAGTCGTGGCAAAGGACTGAAAAGTGTGTCAATGTACTGAAAAGTTGTGGCGAAGTGCTGAAAAGTCGTGGCAAAGTACTGAAAAGTGTGGCAAAGTACTGAAAAGTTGTGGCAAAGTGCTGAAAAGTAGAGGCAAAGTGCTGAAAAGTGTGGCAAAATACTTAAAAGTCGTGGTAAAGTACTGAAAAGTGAGGCAAAGTACTGAAAAGTTGTGGCAAAGTACTGAAAAGTGTGGCAAAGTAATGAAAAGTAGTGGCAAAGTCGTGGCAAAGTACTGAAAAGTGTGGCAAACTACTGAAAAGTTGTGGCAAAGTGCTGAAAGGTCGTGGCAAAGTACTGAAAAGTGTGGCAAAGTGCTGAAAAGTAGTGGCAAAGTACTGAAAAGTGTGGCAAAGTACTGGAAACTTGTAGCAAAGTACTGTAAAGTTGTGGCAAAGTGCTGAAAATTAGTGTCAAAGTACTGAAAAGTGTGGCAAAGTACTGAAAAGTTGTGGCAAAGTACTGAAAAGTGTGGCAAAGTACTGAAAAGTTGTTGCAAAGTGCTGAAAAGTCGTGGCAAAGTACTGAAAAGTGTGGCAAAGTCGTGGCAAAGTACTGAAAAGTGTGGTAAAGTACTGGAAAGTTGTGGCAAAGTGCAGAAAAGTAGTGGCAAAGTGCTGAAAATTGTGGCAAAGTGCTGAAAATTAGTGTCAAAGTACTGAAAAGCAGTGGCAAAGTCGTGGCAAAGTACTGAAAAGTGTGGCAAAGTACTGAAAAGTTGTGGCGAAGTGCTGAAAAGTCGTGGCAAAGTACTGAAAAGAGTGGCAAAGTACTGAAAAGTTGTGGCAAAGTACTGAAAAGTGTGGCAACGTACTGAAAAGTTGTGGCAAAGTGCTGAAAAGTAGTGGCAAAGTACTGAAGAGCAGTTGCAAAGTACTGAAAAGTGTGGCAAAGTACTGAAAAGTCGTGGCAAAGTCGTGGCAAAGTACTGAAAAGTTGTGGCGAAGTGCTGAAAAGTCGTGGCAAAGTACTGAAAAGTTTGGCAAAGTACTGAAAAGTTGTGGCAAAGTGCTGAAAAGTAATGGCAAAGTGCTGAAAATTGTGGCAAAGTACTGTAAAGTTGCGGCAAAGTGCTGAAAATTAGTGTCAAAGTAATGAAATGCAGTGGCAAAGTACTGAAAAGTGTGGCAAAGTACTGAACAGTTGTGGCAAAGTCTTGGCAAAGTACTGAAAAATGTGGTAAAGTACTGAAAAGTTGTGGCAAAGTCGTGGCAAAGTACTGAAAAGTGTGGCAAAGTGCTGAAAAGTAGTGGCAAAGTGCTGAAAAGTGTGGGAAAGTACTGGAAAGTTGTGGCAAAGTCGTGGCAAAGTATTGAAAAGTGTGGCAAAGTACTGTAAAGTTGTGGCAAAGTGCTGAAAATTAGTGTCAAAGTACTGAAAAGCAGTGGCAAAGTACTGAAAAGTTGTGGCAAAGTGCTGAAAAGTGTGGCATAGTGCTGTAGAGTTATGGCAAAGTGCTGAAAATTAGTGTCAAAGTACTGAAAAGCAGTGGCAAAGTCGTGGCAAAGTACTGAAAAGTGTGGCAAAGTACTGAAAAGTTGTGGCGAAGTGCTGAAAAGTCATGGCAAAGTACTGAAAAGAGTGGCAAAGTACTGAAAAGTTGTGGCAAAGTACTGAAAAGTGTGGCAAAGTACTGAAAAGTCGTGGCAAAGTGCTGAAAAGTGGTGGCAAAGTACTGAAGAGCAGTTGCAAAGTACTGAAAAGTGTGACAAAGTACTGAAAAGTCGTGGCAAAGTCGTGGCAAAGTACTGAAAAGTGTGTCAATGTACTGAAAAGTTGTGGCGAAGTGCTGAAAAGTCGTGGCAAAGTACTGAAAAGTGTGGCAAAGTACTGAAAAGTTGTGGCAAAGTGCTGAAAAGTAGAGGCAAAGTGCTGAAAAGTGTGGCAAAATACTTAAAAGTCGTGGTAAAGTACTGAAAAGTGAGGCAAAGTACTGAAAAGTTGTGGCAAAGTACTGAAAAGTGTGGCAAAGTA
The DNA here is from genome assembly GCF_978046115.1 of Saccoglossus kowalevskii. Taxonomy (NCBI): domain Eukaryota; kingdom Metazoa; phylum Hemichordata; class Enteropneusta; family Harrimaniidae; genus Saccoglossus; species Saccoglossus kowalevskii. The sequence continues at coordinate 223,496 of NW_028188622.1, read as the reverse complement.
ATGAAAAGTAGTGGCAAAGTCGTGGCAAAGTACTGAAAAGTGTGGCAAACTACTGAAAAGTTGTGGCAAAGTGCTGAAAAATCGTGGCAAAGTACTGAAAAGTGTGGCAAAGTGCTGAAAAGTAGTGGCAATGTACTGAAAAGTGTGGCAAAGTACTGGAAACTTGTAGCAAAGTACTGTAAAGTTGTGGCAAAGTGCTGAAAATTAGTGGCAAAGTACTGTAAAGTAGTGGCAAAGTGCTGAAAATTAGTGTCAAAGTACTGAAAAGTGTGGCAAAGTACTGAAAAGTTGTGGCAAAGTACTGAAAAGTGTGGCAAAGTACTGAAAAGTTGTTGCAAAGTGCTGAAAAGTCGTGGCAAAGTACTGAAAAGTGTGGCAAAGTACTGAAAAGTAGTGGCAAAGTGCTGAAAAGTGTGGGAAAGTACTGGAAAGTTGTGGCAAAGTCGTGGCAAAGTATTGAAAAGTGTGGCAAAGTACTGTAAAGTTGTGGCAAAGTGCTGAAAATTAGTGTCAAAGTACTGAAAAGCAGTGGCAAAGTACAGAAAAGTTGTGGCAAAGTGCTGAAAAGTGTGGCATAGTGCTGTAAAGTTATGGCAAAGTGCTGAAAATTAGTGTCAAAGTACTGAAAAGCAGTGGCAAAGTCGTGGCAAAGTACTGAAAAGTGTGGCAAAGTACTGAAAAGTTGTGGCGAAGTGCTGAAAAGTCATGGCAAAGTACTGAAAAGAGTGGCAAAGTACTGAAAAGTTGTGGCAAAGTACTGAAAAGTGTGGCAAAGTACTGAAAAGTTGTGGCAAAGTGCTGAAAAGTGGTGGCAAAGTACTGAAGAGCAGTTGCAAAGTACTGAAAAGTGTGACAAAGTACTGAAAAGTCGTGGCAAAGTCGTGGCAAAGTACTGAAAAGTGTGTCAATGTACTGAAAAGTTGTGGCGAAGTGCTGAAAAGTCGTGGCAAAGTACTGAAAAGTGTGGCAAAGTACTGAAAAGTTGTGGCAAAGTGCTGAAAAGTAGAGGCAAAGTGCTGAAAAGTGTGGCAAAATACTTAAAAGTCGTGGTAAAGTACTGAAAAGTGAGGCAAAGTACTGAAAAGTTGTGGCAAAGTACTGAAAAGTGTGGCAAAGTAATGAAAAGTAGTGGCAAAGTCGTGGCAAAGTACTGAAAAGTGTGGCAAACTACTGAAAAGTTGTGGCAAAGTGCTGAAAAATCGTGGCAAAGTACTGAAAAGTGTGGCAAAGTGCTGAAAATTAGTGTCAAAGTACTGAAAAGTGTGGCAAAGTACTGAAAAGTTGTGGCAAAGTACTGAAAAGTGTGGCAAAGTACTGAAAAGTTGTTGCAAAGTGCTGAAAAGTCGTGGCAAAGTACTGAAAAGTGTGGCAAAGTACTGAAAAGTAGTGGCAAAGTGCTGAAAAGTGTGGCAAAGTACTGAAAAGTGTGGCAAAGTCGTGGCAAAGTACTGAATAGAGTGGCAAAGTACTGAAAAGTTGTGGCAAAGTGCTGAAAAGTGTGGCAAATGCTGAAAAGTAGTGGCAAAGTGCTGAAAAGTAGTGGCAAAGTACTGAAAAGCAGTGGCAAAGTACTGAAAAGAGTGGCAAAGTACTGAAAAGTAGTGGCAAAGTACTGAAAAGTGTGGTAAAGTACTGCAAAGTTGTGGCAAAGTGCAGAAAAGTAGTGGCAAAGTGCTGAAAATTGTGGCAAAGTACTGTAAAGTTGTGGCAAAGTGCAGTAAAGTTATGGCAAAGTGCTGAAAATTAGTGTCAAAGTACTGAAAAGCAGTGGCAAAGTCGTGGCAAAGTACTGAAAAGTGTGGCAAAGTACTGAAAAGTTGTGGCGAAGTGCTGAAAAGTCGTGGCAAAGTACTGAAAAGAGTGGCAAAGTACTGAAAAGTTGTGGCAAAGTACTGAAAAGTGTGGCAAAGTACTGAAAAGTTGTGGCAAAGTGCTGAAAAGTGGTGGCAAAGTACTGAAGAGCAGTTGCAAAATACTGAAAAGTGTGGCAAAGTACTGAAAAGTCGTGGCAAAGTCGTGGCAAAGGACTGAAAAGTGTGTCAATGTACTGAAAAGTTGTGGCGAAGTGCTGAAAAGTCGTGGCAAAGTACTGAAAAGTGTGGCAAAGTACTGAAAAGTTGTGGCAAAGTGCTGAAAAGTAGAGGCAAAGTGCTGAAAAGTGTGGCAAAATACTTAAAAGTCGTGGTAAAGTACTGAAAAGTGAGGCAAAGTACTGAAAAGTTGTGGCAAAGTACTGAAAAGTGTGGCAAAGTAATGAAAAGTAGTGGCAAAGTCGTGGCAAAGTACTGAAAAGTGTGGCAAACTACTGAAAAGTTGTGGCAAAGTACTGAAAAGCAGTGGCAATGTCGTGGCAAAGTACTGAAAAGTGTGGCAAAGTACTGAAAAGTTGTGGCGAAGTGCTGAAAAGTCGTGGCAAAGTACTGAAAAGAGTGGCAAAGTACTGAAAAGTTGTGGCAAAGTACTGAAAAGTGTGGCAAAGTACTGAAAAGTGTGGCAAAGTACTGAAAAGTCGTGGCAAAGTCGTGGCAAAGTAATGAAAAGTTGTGGCGAAGTGCTGAAAAGTCGTGGCAAAGTACTGAAAAGTGTGGCAAAGTACTGAAAAGTTGCGGCAAAGTGCTGAAAAGTAATGGCAAAGTGCTGAAAATTGTGGCAAAGTACTGTAAAGTTGCGGCAAAGTGCTGAAAATTAGTGTCAAAGTAATGAAAAGCAGTGGCAAAGTACTGAAAAGTGTGGCAAAGTACTGAACAGTTGTGGCAAAGTCTTGGCAAAGTACTGAAAAGTGTGGTAAAGTACTGAAAAGTTGTGGCAAAGTCTTGGCAAAGTACTGAAAAGTGTGGCAAAGTACTGAAAAGTTGTGGCGAAGTGCTGAAAAGTCATGGCAAAGTACTGAAAAGAGTGGCAAAGTACTGAAAAGTTGTGGCAAAGTACTGAAAAGTGTGGCAAAGTACTGAAAAGTTGTGGCAAAGTGCTGAAAAGTGGTGGCAAAGTACTGAAGAGCAGTTGCAAATTATTGAAAAGTGTGACAAAGTACTGAAAAGTCGTGGCAAAGTCGTGGCAAAGTACTGAAAAGTGTGTCAATGTACTGAAAAGTTGTGGCGAAGTGCTGAAAAGTCGTGGCAAAGTATTGAAAAGTGTGGCAAAGTACTGAAAAGTTGTGGCAAAGTGCTGAAAAGTAGAGGCAAAGTGCTGAAAAGTGTGGCAAAATACTTAAAAGTCACGGTAAAGTACTGAAAAGTGAGGCAAAGTACTGAAAAGTTGTGGCAAAGTACTGAAAAGTGTGGCAAAGTAATGAAAAGTAGTGGCAAAGTCGTGGCAAAGTACTGAAAAGTGTGGCAAACTACTGAAAAGTTGTGGCAAAGTGCTGAAAAGTCGTGGCAAAGTACTGAAAAGTGTGGCAAAGTGCTGAAAAGTAGTGGCAAAGTACTGAAAAGTGTGGCAAAGTACTGGAAACTTGTAGCAAAGTACTGTAAAGTTGTGGCAAAGTGCTGAAAATTAGTGGCAAAGTACTGTAAAGTTGTGGCAAAGTGCTGAAAATTAGTGTCAAAGTACTGAAAAGTGTGGCAAAGTACTGAAAAGTTGTGGCAAAGTACTGAAAAGTGTGGCAAAGTACTAAAAAGTTGTTGCAAAGTGCTGAAAAGTCGTGGCAAAGTACTGAAAAGTGTGGCAAAGTACTGAAAAGTAGTGGCAAAGTGCTGAAAAGTGTGGCAAAGTACTGAAAAGTGTGGCAAAGTCGTGGCAAAGTACTGAAAAGAGTGGCAAAGTACTGAAAAGTTGTGGCAAAGTGCTGAAAAGTGTGGCAAATGCTGAAAAGTAGTGGCAAAGTGCTGAAAAGTAGTGGCAAAGTACTGAAAAGCAGTGGCAAAGTACTGAAAAGAGTGGCAAAGTACTGAAAAGTAGTGGCAAAGTACTGAAAAGTGTGGTAAAGTACTGGAAAGTTGTGGCAAAGTGCAGAAAAGTAGTGGCAAAGTGCTGAAAATTGTGGCAAAGTACTGTAAAGTTGTGGCAAAGTGCTGTAAAGTTATGGCAAAGTGCTGAAAATTAGTGTCAATGTACTGAAAAGCAGTGGCAAAGTCGTGGCAAAGTACTGAAAAGTGTGGCAAAGTACTGAAAAGTTGTGGCGAAGTGCTGAAAAGTCGTGGCAAAGTACTGAAAAGAGTGGCAAAGTACTGAAAAGTTGTGGCAAAGTACTGAAAAGTGTGGCAAAGTACTGAAAAGTTGTGGCAAAGTGCTGAAAAGTGGTGGCAAAGTACTGAAGAGCAGTTGCAAATTATTGAAAAGTGTGACAAAGTACTGAAAAGTCGTGGCAAAGTCGTGGCAAAGTACTGAAAAGTGTGTCAATGTACTGAAAAGTTGTGGCGAAGTGCTGAAAAGTCGTGGCAAAGTATTGAAAAGTGTGGCAAAGTACTGAAAAGTTGTGGCAAAGTGCTGAAAAGTAGAGGCAAAGTGCTGAAAAGTGTGGCAAAATACTTAAAAGTCACGGTAAAGTACTGAAAAGTGAGGCAAAGTACTGAAAAGTTGTGGCAAAGTACTGAAAAGTGTGGCAAAGTAATGAAAAGTAGTGGCAAAGTCGTGGCAAAGTACTGAAAAGTGTGGCAAACTACTGAAAAGTTGTGGCAAAGTGCTGAAAAGTCGTGGCAAAGTACTGAAAAGTGTGGCAAAGTGCTGAAAAGTAGTGGCAAAGTACTGAAAAGTGTGGCAAAGTACTGGAAACTTGTAGCAAAGTACTGTAAAGTTGTGGCAAAGTGCTGAAAATTAGTGGCAAAGTACTGTAAAGTTGTGGCAAAGTGCTGAAAATTAGTGTCAAAGTACTGAAAAGTGTGGCAAAGTACTGAAAAGTTGTGGCAAAGTACTGAAAAGTGTGGCAAAGTACTAAAAAGTTGTTGCAAAGTGCTGAAAAGTCGTGGCAAAGTACTGAAAAGTGTGGCAAAGTACTGAAAAGTAGTGGCAAAGTGCTGAAAAGTGTGGCAAAGTACTGAAAAGTGTGGCAAAGTCGTGGCAAAGTACTGAAAAGAGTGGCAAAGTACTGAAAAGTTGTGGCAAAGTGCTGAAAAGTGTGGCAAATGCTGAAAAGTAGTGGCAAAGTGCTGAAAAGTAGTGGCAAAGTACTGAAAAGCAGTGGCAAAGTACTGAAAAGAGTGGCAAAGTACTGAAAAGTAGTGGCAAAGTACTGAAAAGTGTGGTAAAGTACTGGAAAGTTGTGGCAAAGTGCAGAAAAGTAGTGGCAAAGTGCTGAAAATTGTGGCAAAGTACTGTAAAGTTGTGGCAAAGTGCTGTAAAGTTATGGCAAAGTGCTGAAAATTAGTGTCAATGTACTGAAAAGCAGTGGCAAAGTCGTGGCAAAGTACTGAAAAGTGTGGCAAAGTACTGAAAAGTTGTGGCGAAGTGCTGAAAAGTCGTGGCAAAGTACTGAAAAGAGTGGCAAAGTACTGAAAAGTTGTGGCAAAGTACTGAAAAGTGTGGCAAAGTACTGAAAAGTTGTGGCAAAGTGCTGAAAAGTGGTGGCAAAGTACTGAAGAGCAGTTGCAAAGTACTGAAAAGTGTGGCAAAGTACTGAAAAGTCGTGGCAAAGTCGTGGCAAATCACTGAAAAGTGTGTCAATGTACTGAAAAGTTGTGGCGAAGTGCTGAAAAGTCGTGGCAAAGTACTGAAAAGTGTGGCAAAGTACTGAAAAGTTGTGGCAAAGTGCTGAAAAGTAGAGGCAAAGTGCTGAAAAGTGTGGCAAAATACTTAAAAGTCGTGGTAAAGTACTGAAAAGTTGTGGCAAAGTGCTGAAAAGTAGTGGCAAATTACTGAAGAGCAGTTGCAAAGTACTGAAAAGTGTGGCAAAGTACTGAAAAGTCGTGGCAAAGTCGTGGCAAAGTACTGAAAAGTTGTGGCGAAGTGCTGAAAAGTCGTGGCAAAGTACTGAAAAGTGTGGCAAAGTACTGAAAAGTTGCGGCAAAGTGCTGAAAAGTAATGGCAAAGTGCTGAAAATTGTGGCAAAGTACTGTAAAGTTGAGGCAAAGTGCTGAAAATTAGTGTCAAAGTAATGAAAAGCAGTGGCAAAGTACTGAAAAGTGTGGCAAAGTACTGAACAGTTGTGGCAAAGTCTTGGCAAAGTACTGAAAAGTGTGGTAAAGTACTGAAAAGTTGTGGCAAAGTCTTGGCAAAGTACTGAAAAGTGTGGCAAAGTACTGAAAAGTTGTGGCGAAGTGCTGAAAAGTCATGGCAAAGTACTGAAAAGAGTGGCAAAGTACTGAAAAGTTGTGGCAAAGTACTGAAAAGTGTGGCAAAGTACTGAAAAGTTGTGGCAAAGTGCTGAAAAGTGGTGGCAAAGTACTGAAGAGCAGTTGCAAAGTATTGAAAAGTGTGACAAAGTACTGAAAAGTCGTGGCAAAGTCGTGGCAAAGTACTGAAAAGTGTGTCAATGTACTGAAAAGTTGTGGCGAAGTGCTGAAAAGTCGTGGCAAAGTATTGAAAAGTGTGGCAAAGTACTGAAAAGTTGTGGCAAAGTGCTGAAAAGTAGAGGCAAAGTGCTGAAAAGTGTGGCAAAATACTTAAAAGTCACGGTAAAGTACTGAAAAGTGAGGCAAAGTACTGAAAAGTTGTGGCAAAGTACTGAAAAGTGTGGCAAAGTAATGAAAAGTAGTGGCAAAGTCGTGGCAAAGTACTGAAAAGTGTGGCAAACTACTGAAAAGTTGTGGCAAAGTGCTGAAAAGTCGTGGCAAAGTACTGAAAAGTGTGGCAAAGTGCTGAAAAGTAGTGGCAAAGTACTGAAAAGTGTGGCAAAGTACTGGAAACTTGTAGCAAAGTACTGTAAAGTTGTGGCAAAGTGCTGAAAATTAGTGGCAAAGTACTGTAAAGTTGTGGCAAAGTGCTGAAAATTAGTGTCAAAGTACTGAAAAGTGTGGCAAAGTACTGAAAAGTTGTGGCAAAGTACTGAAAAGTGTGGCAAAGTACTAAAAAGTTGTTGCAAAGTGCTGAAAAGTCGTGGCAAAGTACTGAAAAGTGTGGCAAAGTACTGAAAAGTAGTGGCAAAGTGCTGAAAAGTGTGGCAAAGTACTGAAAAGTGTGGCAAAGTCGTGGCAAAGTACTGAAAAGAGTGGCAAAGTACTGAAAAGTTGTGGCAAAGTGCTGAAAAGTGTGGCAAATGCTGAAAAGTAGTGGCAAAGTGCTGAAAAGTAGTGGCAAAGTACTGAAAAGCAGTGGCAAAGTACTGAAAAGAGTGGCAAAGTACTGAAAAGTAGTGGCAAAGTACTGAAAAGTGTGGTAAAGTACTGGAAAGTTGTGGCAAAGTGCAGAAAAGTAGTGGCAAAGTGCTGAAAATTGTGGCAAAGTACTGTAAAGTTGTGGCAAAGTGCTGTAAAGTTATGGCAAAGTGCTGAAAATTAGTGTCAATGTACTGAAAAGCAGTGGCAAAGTCGTGGCAAAGTACTGAAAAGTGTGGCAAAGTACTGAAAAGTTGTGGCGAAGTGCTGAAAAGTCGTGGCAAAGTACTGAAAAGAGTGGCAAAGTACTGAAAAGTTGTGGCAAAGTACTGAAAAGTGTGGCAAAGTACTGAAAAGTTGTGGCAAAGTGCTGAAAAGTGGTGGCAAAGTACTGAAGAGCAGTTGCAAAGTACTGAAAAGTGTGGCAAAGTACTGAAAAGTCGTGGCAAAGTCGTGGCAAATCACTGAAAAGTGTGTCAATGTACTGAAAAGTTGTGGCGAAGTGCTGAAAAGTCGTGGCAAAGTACTGAAAAGTGTGGCAAAGTACTGAAAAGTTGTGGCAAAGTGCTGAAAAGTAGAGGCAAAGTGCTGAAAAGTGTGGCAAAATACTTAAAAGTCGTGGTAAAGTACTGAAAAGTGAGGCAAAGTACTGAAAAGTTGTGGCAAAGTACTGAAAAGTGTGGCAAACTACTGAAAAGTTGTGGCAAAGTGCTGAAAAGTCGTGGCAAAGTACTGAAAAGCAGTGGCAAAGTACTGAAAAGCAGTGGCAAAGTACTGAAAAGAGTGGCAAAGTACTGAAAAGTAGTGGCAAAGTACTGAAAAGTGTGGTAAAGTACTGGAAAGTTGTGGCAAAGTGCAGAAAAGTAGTGGCAAAGTGCTGAAAATTGTGGCAAAGTACTGTAAAGTTGTGGCAAAGTGCTGTAAAGTTATGGCAAAGTGCTGAAAATTAGTGTCAAAGTACTGAAAAGCAGTGGCAAAGTCGTGGCAAAGTACTGAAAAGTGTGGCAAAGTACTGAAAAGTTGTGGCGAAGTGCTGAAAAGTCGTGGCAAAGTACTGAAAAGAGTGGCAAAGTACTGAAAAGTTGTGGCAAAGTACTGAAAAGTGTGGCAAAGTACTGAAAAGTTGTGGCAAAGTGCTGAAAAGTGGTGGCAAAGTACTGAAGAGCAGTTGCAAAATACTGAAAAGTGTGGCAAAGTACTGAAAAGTCGTGGCAAAGTCGTGGCAAAGGACTGAAAAGTGTGTCAATGTACTGAAAAGTTGTGGCGAAGTGCTGAAAAGTCGTGGCAAAGTACTGAAAAGTGTGGCAAAGTACTGAAAAGTTGTGGCAAAGTGCTGAAAAGTAGAGGCAAAGTGCTGAAAAGTGTGGCAAAATACTTAAAAGTCGTGGTAAAGTACTGAAAAGTGAGGCAAAGTACTGAAAAGTTGTGGCAAAGTACTGAAAAGTGTGGCAAAGTAATGAAAAGTAGTGGCAAAGGTCGTGGCAAAGTACTGAAAAGTGTGGCAAACTACTGAAAAGTTGTGGCAAAGTGCTGAAAGGTCGTGGCAAAGTACTGAAAAGTGTGGCAAAGTGCTGAAAAGTAGTGGCAAAGTACTGAAAAGTGTGGCAAAGTACTGGAAACTTGTAGCAAAGTACTGTAAAGTTGTGGCAAAGTGCTGAAAATTAGTGTCAAAGTACTGAAAAGTGAGGCAAAGTACTGAAAAGTTGTGGCAAAGTACTGAAAAGTGTGGCAAAGTACTGAAAAGTTGTTGCAAAGTGCTGAAAAGTCGTGGCAAAGTACTGAAAAGTGTGGCAAAGTCGTGGCAAAGTACTGAAAAGTGTGGTAAAGTACTGGAAAGTTGTGGCAAAGTGCAGAAAAGTAGTGGCAAAGTGCTGAAAATTGTGGCAAAGTGCTGAAAATTAGTGTCAAAGTACTGAAAAGCAGTGGCAAAGTCGTGGCAAAGTACTGAAAAGTGTGGCAAAGTACTGAAAAGTTGTGGCGAAGTGCTGAAAAGTCGTGGCAAAGTACTGAAAAGAGTGGCAAAGTACTGAAAAGTTGTGGCAAAGTACTGAAAAGTGTGGCAACGTACTGAAAAGTTGTGGCAAAGTGATGAAAAGTAGTGGCAAAGTACTGAAGAGCAGTTGCAAAGTACTGAAAAGTGTGGCAAAGTACTGAAAAGTCGTGGCAAAGTCGTGGCAAAGTACTGAAAAGTTGTGGCGAAGTGCTGAAAAGTCGTGGCAAAGTACTGAAAAGTTTGGCAAAGTACTGAAAAGTTGTGGCAAAGTGCTGAAAAGTAATGGCAAAGTGCTGAAAATTGTGGCAAAGTACTGTAAAGTTGCGGCAAAGTGCTGAAAATTAGTGTCAAAGTAATGAAATGCAGTGGCAAAGTACTGAAAAGTGTGGCAAAGTACTGAACAGTTGTGGCAAAGTCTTGGCAAAGTACTGAAAAGTGTGGTAAAGTACGGAAAAGTTGTGGCAAAGTCGTGGCAAAGTACTGAAAAGTGTGGCAAAGTGCTGAAAAGTAGTGGCAAAGTGCTGAAAAGTGTGGGAAAGTACTGGAAAGTTGTGGCAAAGTCGTGGCAAAGTATTGAAAAGTGTGGCAAAGTACTGTAAAGTTGTGGCAAAGTGCTGAAAATTAGTGTCAAAGTACTGAAAAGCAGTGGCAAAGTACTGAAAAGTTGTGGCAAAGTGCTGAAAAGTGTGGCATAGTGGTGTAAAGTTATGGCAAAGTGCTGAAAATTAGTGTCAAAGTACTGAAAAGCAGTGGCAAAGTCGTGGCAAAGTACTGAAAAGTGTGGCAAAGTACTGAAAAGTTGTGGCGAAGTGCTGAAAAGTCATGGCAAAGTACTGAAAAGAGTGGCAAAGTACTGAAAAGTTGTGGCAAAGTACTGAAAAGTGTGGCAAAGTGCTGAAAAGTAGTGGCAAAGTGCTGAAAAGTGTGGGAAAGTACTGGAAAGTTGTGGCAAAGTCGTGGCAAAGTATTGAAAAGTGTGGCAAAGTACTGTAAAGTTGTGGCAAAGTGCTCAAAATTAGTGTCAAAGTACTGAAAAGCAGTGGCAAAGTACTGAAAAGTTGTGGCAAAGTGCTGAAAAGTGTGGCATAGTGGTGTAAAGTTATGGCAAAGTGCTGAAAATTAGTGTCAAAGTACTGAAAAGCAGTGGCAAAGTCGTGGCAAAGTACTGAAAAGTGTGGCAAAGTACTGAAAAGTTGTGGCGAAGTGCTGAAAAGTCATGGCAAAGTACTGAAAAGAGTGGCAAAGTACTGAAGAGCAGTTGCAAAGTACTGAAAAGTGTGACAAAGTACTGAAAAGTCGTGGCAAAGTCGTGGCAAAGTACTGAAAAGTGTGTCAATGTACTGAAAAGTTGTGGCGAAGTGCTGAAAAGTCGTGGCAAAGTACTGAAAAGTGTGGCAAAGTACTGAAAAGTTGTGGCAAAGTGCTGAAAAGTAGAGGCAAAGTGCTGAAAAGTGTGGCAAAATACTTAAAAGTCGTGGTAAAGTACTGAAAAGTGAGGCAAAGTACTGAAAAGTTGTGGCAAAGTACTGAAAAGTGTGGCAAAGTAATGAAAAGTATTGGCAAAGTCGTGGCAAAGTACTGAAAAGTGTGGCAAACTACTGAAAAGTTGTGGCAAAGTGCTGAAAAATCGTGGCAAAGTACTGAAAAGTGTGGCAAAGTGCTGAAAAGTAGTGGCAATGTACTGAAAAGTGTGGCAAAGTACTGGAAACTTGTAGCAAAGTACTGTAAAGTTGTGGCAAAGTGCTGAAAATTAGTGGCAAAGTACTGTAAAGTAGTGGCAAAGTGCTGAAAATTAGTGTCAAAGTACTGAAAAGTGTGGCAAAGTACTGAAAAGTTGTGGCAAAGTACTGAAAAGTGTGGCAAAGTACTGAAAAGTTGTTGCAAAGTGCTGAAAAGTCGTGGCAAAGTACTGAAAAGTGTGGCAAAGTACTGAAAAGTAGTGGCAAAGTGCTGAAAAGTGTGGGAAAGTACTGGAAAGTTGTGGCAAAGTCGTGGCAAAGTATTGAAAAGTGTGGCAAAGTACTGTAAAGTTGTGGCAAAGTGCTGAAAATTAGTGTCAAAGTACTGAAAAGCAGTGGCAAAGTACTGAAAAGTTGTGGCAAAGTGCTGAAAAGTGTGGCATAGTGCTGTAAAGTTATGGCAAAGTGCTGAAAATTAGTGTCAAAGTACTGAAAAGCAGTGGCAAAGTCGTGGCAAAGTACTGAAAAGTGTGGCAAAGTACTGAAAAGTTGTGGCGAAGTGCTGAAAAGTCATGGCAAAGTACTGAAAAGAGTGGCAAAGTACTGAAAAGTTGTGGCAAAGTACTGAAAAGTGTGGCAAAGTACTGAAAAGTTGTGGCAAAGTGCTGAAAAGTGGTGGCAAAGTACTGAAGAGCAGTTGCAAAGTACTGAAAAGTGTGACAAAGTACTGAAAAGTCGTGGCAAAGTCGTGGCAAAGTACTGAAAAGTGTGTCAATGTACTGAAAAGTTGTGGCGAAGTGCTGAAAAGTCGTGGCAAAGTACTGAAAAGTGTGGCAAAGTACTGAAAAGTTGTGGCAAAGTGCTGAAAAGTAGAGGCAAAGTGCTGAAAAGTGTGGCAAAATACTTAAAAGTCGTGGTAAAGTACTGAAAAGTGAGGCAAAGTACTGAAAAGTGTGGCAAAGTAATGAAAAGTAGTGGCAAAGTCGTGGCAAAGTACTGAAAAGTGTGGCAAACTACTGAAAAGTTGTGGCAAAGTGCTGAAAAATCGTGGCAAAGTACTGAAAAGTGTGGCAAAGTGCTGAAAAGTAGTGGCAATGTACTGAAAAGTGTGGCAAAGTACTGGAAACTTGTAGCAAAGTACTGTAAAGTTGTGGCAAAGTGCTGAAAATTAGTGGCAAAGTACTGTAAAGTAGTGGCAAAGTGCTGAAAATTAGTGTCAAAGTACTGAAAAGTGTGGCAAAGTACTGAAAAGTTGTGGCAAAGTACTGAAAAGTGTGGCAAAGTACTGAAAAGTTGTTGCAAAGTGCTGAAAAGTCGTGGCAAAGTACTGAAAAGTGTGGCAAAGTACTGAAAAGTAGTGGCAAAGTGCTGAAAAGTGTGGCAAAGTACTGAAAAGTGTGGCAAAGTCGTGGCAAAGTACTGAATAGAGTGGCAAAGTACTGAAAAGTTGTGGCAAAGTGCTGAAAAGTGTGGCAAATGCTGAAAAGTAGTGGCAAAGTGCTGAAAAGTAGTGGCAAAGTACTGAAAAGCAGTGGCAAAGTACTGAAAAGAGTGGCAAAGTACTGAAAAGTAGTGGCAAAGTACTGAAAAGTGTGGTAAAGTACTGCAAAGTTGTGGCAAAGTGCAGAAAAGTAGTGGCAAAGTGCTGAAAATTGTGGCAAAGTACTGTAAAGTTGTGGCAAAGTGCTGTAAAGTTATGGCAAAGTGCTGAAAATTAGTGTCAAAGTACTGAAAAGCAGTGGCAAAGTCGTGGCAAAGTACTGAAAAGTGTGGCAAAGTACTGAAAAGTTGTGGCGAAGTGCTGAAAAGTCGTGGCAAAGTACTGAAAAGAGTGGCAAAGTACTGAAAAGTTGTGGCAAAGTACTGAAAAGTGTGGCAAAGTACTGAAAAGTTGTGGCAAAGTGCTGAAAAGTGGTGGCAAAGTACTGAAGAGCAGTTGCAAAATACTGAAAAGTGTGGCAAAGTACTGAAAAGTCGTGGCAAAGTCGTGGCAAAGGACTGAAAAGTGTGTCAATGTACTGAAAAGTTGTGGCGAAGTGCTGAAAAGTCGTGGCAAAGTACTGAAAAGTGTGGCAAAGTACTGAAAAGTTGTGGCAAAGTGCTGAAAAGTAGAGGCAAAGTGCTGAAAAGTGTGGCAAAATACTTAAAAGTCGTGGTAAAGTACTGAAAAGTGAGGCAAAGTACTGAAAAGTTGTGGCAAAGTACTGAAAAGTGTGGCAAAGTAATGAAAAGTAGTGGCAAAGTCGTGGCAAAGTACTGAAAAGTGTGGCAAACTACTGAAAAGTTGTGGCAAAGTACTGAAAAGCAGTGGCAATGTCGTGGCAAAGTACTGAAAAGTGTGGCAAAGTACTGAAAAGTTGTGGCAAAGTGCTGAAAAGTCGTGGCAAAGTACTGAAAAGAGTGGCAAAGTACTGAAAAGTTGTGGCAAAGTACTGAAAAGTGTGGCAAAGTACTGAAAAGTGTGGCAAAGTACTGAAAAGTCGTGGCAAAGTCGTGGCAAAGTACTGAAAAGTTGTGGCGAAGTGCTGAAAAGTCGTGGCAAAGTACTGAAAAGTGTGGCAAAGTACTGAAAAGTTGCGGCAAAGTGCTGAAAAGTAATGGCAAAGTGCTGAAAATTGTGGCAAAGTACTGTAAAGTTGCGGCAAAGTGCTGAAAATTAGTGTCAAAGTAATGAAAAGCAGTGGCAAAGTACTGAAAAGTGTGGCAAAGTACTGAACAGTTGTGGCAAAGTCTTGGCGAAGTACTGAAAAGTGTGGTAAAGTACTGAAAAGTTGTGGCAAAGTCTTGGCAAAGTACTGAAAAGTGTGGCAAAGTACTGAAAAGTTGTGGCGAAGTGCTGAAAAGTCATGGCAAAGTACTGAAAAGAGTGGCAAAGTACTGAAAAGTTGTGGCAAAGTACTGAAAAGTGTGGCAAAGTACTGAAAAGTTGTGGCAAAGTGCTGAAAAGTGGTGGCAAAGTACTGAAGAGCAGTTGCAAATTATTGAAAAGTGTGACAAAGTACTGAAAAGTCGTGGCAAAGTCGTGGCAAAGTACTGAAAAGTGTGTCAATGTACTGAAAAGTTGTGGCGAAGTGCTGAAAAGTCGTGGCAAAGTATTGAAAAGTGTGGCAAAGTACTGAAAAGTTGTGGCAAAGTGATGAAAAGTAGAGGCAAAGTGCTGAAAAGTGTGGCAAAATACTTAAAAGTCACGGTAAAGTACTGAAAAGTGAGGCAAAGTACTGAAAAGTTGTGGCAAAGTACTGAAAAGTGTGGCAAAGTAATGAAAAGTAGTGGCAAAGTCGTGGCAAAGTACTGAAAAGTGTGGCAAACTACTGAAAAGTTGTGGCAAAGTGCTGAAAAGTCGTGGCAAAGTACTGAAAAGTGTGGCAAAGTGCTGAAAAGTAGTGGCAAAGTACTGAAAAGTGTGGCAAAGTACTGGAAACTTGTAGCAAAGTACTGTAAAGTTGTGGCAAAGTGCTGAAAATTAGTGGCAAAGTACTGTAAAGTTGTGGCAAAGTGCTGAAAATTAGTGTCAAAGTACTGAAAAGTGTGGCAAAGTACTGAAAAGTTGTGGCAAAGTACTGAAAAGTGTGGCAAAGTACTAAAAAGTTGTTGCAAAGTGCTGAAAAGTCGTGGCAAAGTACTGAAAAGTGTGGCAAAGTACTGAAAAGTAGTGGCAAAGTGCTGAAAAGTGTGGCAAAGTACTGAAAAGTGTGGCAAAGTACTGAAAAGTAGTGGCAAAGTGCTGAAAAGTGTGGCAAATGCTAAAAGTAGTGGCAAAGTGCTGAAAAGTAGTGGCAAAGTACTGAAAAGCAGTGGCAAAGTACTGAAAAGAGTGGCAAAGTACTGAAAAGTAGTGGCAAAGTACTGAAAAGTGTGGTAAAGTACTGGAAAGTTGTGGCAAAGTGCAGAAAAGTAGTGGCAAAGTGCTGAAAATTGTGGCAAAGTACTGTAAAGTTGTGGCAAAGTGCTGTAAAGTTATGGCAAAGTGCTGAAAATTAGTGTCAATGCAAAGTCGTGGCAAAGTACTGAAAAGTGTGGCAAAGTACTGAAAAGTTGTGGCGAAGTGCTGAAAAGTCGTGGCAAAGTACTGAAAAGAGTGGCAAAGTACTGAAAAGTTGTGGCAAAGTACTGAAAAGTGTGGCAAAGTACTGAAAAGTTGTGGCAAAGTGCTAAAAAGTGGTGGCAAAGTACTGAAGAGCAGTTGCAAAGTACTGAAAAGTGTGGCAAAGTACTGAAAAGTCGTGGCAAAGTCGTGGCAAATCACTGAAAAGTGTGTCAATGTACTGAAAAGTTGTGGCGAAGTGCTGAAAAGTCGTGGCAAAGTACTGAAAAGTGTGGCAAAGTACTGAAAAGTTGTGGCAAAGTGCTGAAAAGTAGAGGCAAAGTGCTGAAAAGTGTGGCAAAATACTTAAAAGTCGTGGTAAAGTACTGAAAAGTTGTGGCAAAGTGCTGAAAAGTAGTGGCAAATTACTGAAGAGCAGTTGCAAAGTACTGAAAAGTGTGGCAAAGTACTGAAAAGTCGTGGCAAAGTCGTGGCAAAGTACTGAAAAGTTGTGGCGAAGTGCTGAAAAGTCGTGGCAAAGTACTGAAAAGTGTGGCAAAGTACTGAAAAGTTGCGGCAAAGTGCTGAAAAGTAATGGCAAAGTGCTGAAAATTGTGGCAAAGTACTGTAAAGTTGCGGCAAAGTGCTGAAAATTAGTGTCAAAGTAATGAAAAGCAGTGGCAAAGTACTGAAAAGTGTGGCAAAGTACTGAACAGTTGTGGCAAAGTCTTGGCAAAGTACTGAAAAGTGTGGTAAAGTACTGAAAAGTTGTGGCAAAGTCTTGGCAAAGTACTGAAAAGTGTGGCAAAGTACTGAAAAGTTGTGGCGAAGTGCTGAAAAGTCATGGCAAAGTACTGAAAACAGTGGCAAAGTACTGAAAAGTTGTGGCAAAGTACTGAAAAGTGTGGCAAAGTACTGAAAAGTTGTGGCAAAGTGCTGAAAAGTGGTGGCAAAGTACTGAAGAGCAGTTGCAAAGTATTGAAAAGTGTGACAAAGTACTGAAAAGTCGTGGCAAAGTCGTGGCAAAGTATTGAAAAGTGTGGCAAAGTACTGAAAAGTTGTGGCAAAGTGCTGAAAAGTAGAGGCAAAGTGCTGAAAAGTGTGGCAAAATACTTAAAAGTCACGGTAAAGTACTGAAAAGTGAGGCAAAGTACTGAAAAGTTGTGGCAAAGTACTGAAAAGTGTGGCAAAGTAATGAAAAGTAGTGGCAAAGTCGTGGCAAAGTACTGAAAAGTGTGGCAAACTACTGAAAAGTTGTGGCAAAGTGCTGAAAAGTCGTGGCAAAGTACTGAAAAGTGTGGCAAAGTGCTGAAAAGTAGTGGCAAAGTACTGAAAAGTGTGGCAAAGTACTGGAAACTTGTAGCAAAGTACTGTAAAGTTGTGGCAAAGTGCTGAAAATTAGTGGCAAAGTACTGTAAAGTTGTGGCAAAGTGCTGAAAATTAGTGTCAAAGTACTGAAAAGTGTGGCAAAGTACTGAAAAGTTGTGGCAAAGTACTGAAAAGTGTGGCAAAGTACTAAAAAGTTGTTGCAAAGTTCTGAAAAGTCGTGGCAAAGTACTGAAAAGTGTGGCAAAGTACTGAAAAGTAGTGGCAAAGTGCTGAAAAGTGTGGCAAAGTACTGAAAAGTGTGGCAAAGTCGTGGCAAAGTACTGAAAAGAGTGGCAAAGTACTGAAAAGTTGTGGCAAAGTGCTGAAAAGTGTGGCAAATGCTGAAAAGTAGTGGCAAAGTGCTGAAAAGTAGTGGCAAATTACTGAAAAGCAGTGGCAAAGTACTGAAAAGAGTGGCAAAGTACTGAAAAGTAGTGGCAAAGTACTGAAAAGTGTGGTAAAGTACTGGAAAGTTGTGGCAAAGTGCAGAAAAGTAGTGGCAAAGTGCAGAAAATTGTGGCAAAGTACTGTAAAGTTGTGGCAAAGTGCTGTAAAGTTATGGCAAAGTGCTGAAAATTAGTGTCAATGTACTGAAAAGCAGTGGCAAAGTCGTGGCAAAGTACTGAAAAGTGTGGCAAAGTACTGAAAAGTTGTGGCGAAGTGCTGAAAAGTCGTGGCAAAGTACTGAAAAGAGTGGCAAAGTACTGAAAAGTTGTGGCAAAGTACTGAAAAGTGTGGCAAAGTACTGAAAAGTTGTGGCAAAGTGCTGAAAAGTGGTGGCAAAGTACTGAAGAGCAGTTGCAAAGTACTGAAAAGTGTGGCAAAGTACTGAAAAGTCGTGGCAAAGTCGTGGCAAATCACTGAAAAGTGTGTCAATGTACTGAAAAGTTGTGGCGAAGTGCTGAAAAGTCGTGGCAAAGTACTGAAAAGTGTGGCAAAGTACTGAAAAGTTGTGGCAAAGTGCTGAAAAGTAGAGGCAAAGTGCTGAAAAGTGTGGCAAAATACTTAAAAGTCGTGGTAAAGTACTGAAAAGTGAGGCAAAGTACTGAAAAGTTGTGGCAAAGTACTGAAAAGTGTGGCAAAGTAATGAAAAGTAGTGGCAAAGTCGTGGCAAAGTACTGAAAAGTGTGGCAAACTACTGAAAAGTTGTGGCAAAGTGCTGAAAAGTCGTGGCAAAGTACTGAAAAGTGTGGCAAAGTGCTGAAAAGTAGTGGCAAAGTACTGAAAAGTGTGGCAAAGTACTGGAAACATGTAGCAAAGTACTGTAAAGTTGTGGCAAAGTGCTGAAAATTAGTGTCAAAGTACTGAAAAGTGTGGCAAAGTACTGAAAAGTTGTGGCAAAGTACTGAAAAGTGTGGCAAAGTACTGAAAAGTTGTTGCAAAGTGCTGAAAAGTCGTGGCAAAGTACTGAAAAGTGTGGCAAAGTACTGAAAAGTAGTGGCAAAGTGCTGAAAAGTGTGGCAAAGTACTGAAAAGTGTGGCAAAGTCGTGGCAAAGTACTGAAAAGAGTGGCAAAGTACTGAAAAGTTGTGGCAAAGTGCTGAAAAGTGTGGCAAATGCTGAAAAGTAGTGGCAAAGTGCTGAAAAGTAGTGGCAAAGTACTGAAAAGCAGTGGCAAAGTACTGAAAAGAGTGGCAGTTTACTGAAAAGTAGTGGCAAAGTACTGAAAAGTGTGGTAAAGTACTGGAAAGTTGTGGCAAAGTGCAGAAAAGTAGTGGCAAAGTGCTGAAAATTGTGACAAAGTCCTGAAAATTAGTGTCAAAGTACTGAAAAGCAGTGGCAATGTCGTGGCAAAGTACTGAAAAGTGTGGCAAAGTACTGAAAAGTTGTGGCGAAGTGCTGAAAAGTCGTGGCAAAGTACTGAAAAGTTGTTGCAAAGTGCTGAAAAGTCGTGGCAAAGTACTGAAAAGTGTGGCAAAGTACTGAAAAGTAGTGGCAAAGTGCTGAAAAGTGTGGGAAAGTACTGAAAAGTGTGGCAAAGTCGTGGCAAAGTACTGAAAAGAGTGGCAAAGTACTGTAAAGTTGTGGCAAATGCTGAAAAGTAGTGGCAAAGTGCTGAAAAGTAGTGGCAAAGTACTGAAAAGCAGTGGCAAAGTACTGAAAAGAGTGGCAAAGTACTGAAAAGTAGTGGCAAAGTACTGAAAAGTGTGGTAAAGTACTGGAAAGTTGTGGCAAAGTGCAGAAAAGTAGTGGCAAAGTGCTGAAAATTGTGGCAAAGTACTGTAAAGTTGTGGCAAAGTGCTGTAAAGTTATGGCAAAGTGCTGAAAATTAGTGTCAATGTACTGAAAAGCAGTGGCAAAGTCGTGGCAAAGTACTGAAAAGTGTGGCAAAGTACTGAAAAGTTGTGGCGAAGTGCTGAAAAGTCGTGGCAAAGTACTGAAAAGAGTGGCAAAGTACTGAAAAGTTGTGGCAAAGTACTGAAAAGTGTGGCAAAGTACTGAAAAGTTGTGGCAAAGTGCTGAAAAGTGGTGGCAAAGTACTGAAGAGCAGTTGCAAAGTACTGAAAAGTGTGGCAAAGTACTGAAAAGTCGTGGCAAAGTCGTGGCAAATCACTGAAAAGTGTGTCAATGTACTGAAAAGTTGTGGCGAAGTGCTGAAAAGTCGTGGCAAAGTACTGAAAAGTGTGGCAAAGTACTGAAAAGTTGTGGCAAAGTGCTGAAAAGTAGAGGCAAAGTGCTGAAAAGTGTGGCAAAATACTTAAAAGTCGTGGTAAAGTACTGAAAAGTGAGGCAAAGTACTGAAAAGTTGTGGCAAAGTACTGAAAAGTGTGGCAAAGTAATGAAAAGTAGTGGCAAAGTCGTGGCAAAGTACTGAAAAGTGTGGCAAACTACTGAAAAGTTGTGGCAAAGTGCTGAAAAGTCGTGGCAAAGTACTGAAAAGTGTGGCAAAGTGCTGAAAAGTAGTGGCAAAGTACTGAAAAGTGTGGCAAAGTACTGGAAACATGTAGCAAAGTACTGTAAAGTTGTGGCAAAGTGCTGAAAATTAGTGTCAAAGTACTGAAAAGTGTGGCAAAGTACTGAAAAGTTGTGGCAAAGTACTGAAAAGTGTGGCAAAGTACTGAAAAGTTGTTGCAAAGTGCTGAAAAGTCGTGGCAAAGTACTGAAAAGTGTGGCAAAGTACTGAAAAGTAGTGGCAAAGTGCTGAAAAGTGTGGCAAAGTACTGAAAAGTGTGGCAAAGTCGTGGCAAAGTACTGAAAAGAGTGGCAAAGTACTGAAAAGTTGTGGCAAAGTGCTGAAAAGTGTGGCAAATGCTGAAAAGTAGTGGCAAAGTGCTGAAAAGTAGTGGCAAAGTACTGAAAAGCAGTGGCAAAGTACTGAAAAGAGTGGCAGTTTACTGAAAAGTAGTGGCAAAGTACTGAAAAGTGTGGTAAAGTACTGGAAAGTTGTGGCAAAGTGCAGAAAAGTAGTGGCAAAGTGCTGAAAATTGTGACAAAGTCCTGAAAATTAGTGTCAAAGTACTGAAAAGCAGTGGCAATGTCGTGGCAAAGTACTGAAAAGTGTGGCAAAGTACTGAAAAGTTGTGGCGAAGTGCTGAAAAGTCGTGGCAAAGTACTGAAAAGTTGTTGCAAAGTGCTGAAAAGTCGTGGCAAAGTACTGAAAAGTGTGGCAAAGTACTGAAAAGTAGTGGCAAAGTGCTGAAAAGTGTGGCAAAGTACTGAAAAGTGTGGCAAAGTCGTGGCAAAGTACTGAAAAGAGTGGCAAAGTACTGTAAAGTTGTGGCAAAGTGCTGAAAATTAGTGTCAAAGTACTGAAAAGTGTGTCAAAGTACTGAAAAGTTGTGGCAAAGTACTGAAAAGTGTGGCAAAGTACTGAAAAGTTGTTGCAAAGTGCTGAAAAGTCGTGGCAAAGTACTGAAAAGTGTGGCAAAGTACTGAAAAGTAGTGGCAAAGTGCTGAAAAGTGTGGCAAAGTACTGAAAAGTGTGGCAAAGTCGTGGCAAAGTACTGAAAAGAGTGGCAAAGTACTGAAAAGTTGTGGCAAAGTGCTGAAAAGTGTGGCAAATGCTGAAAAGTAGTGGCAAAGTGCTGAAAAGTAGTGGCAAAGTACTGAAAAGCAGTGGCAAAGTACTGAAAAGAGTGGCAAAGTACTGAAAAGTAGTGGCAAAGTACTGAAAACTGTGGTAAAGTACTGGAAAGTTGTGGCAAAGTGCAGAAAAGTAGTGGCAAAGTGCTGAAAATTGTGACAAAGTGCTGAAAATTAGTGTCAAAGTACTGAAAAGCAGTGGCAATGTCGTGGCAAAGTACTGAAAAGTGTGGCAAAGTACTGAAAAGTTGTGGCAAAGTACTGAAAAGTTGTTGCAAAGTGCTGAAAAGTCGTGGCAAAGTACTGAAAAGTGTGGCAAAGTACTGAAAAGTAGTGGCAAAGTGCTGAAAAGTGTGGCAAAGTACTGAAAAGTGTGGCAAAGTCGTGGCAAAGTACTGAAAAGAGTGGCAAAGTACTGTAAAGTTGTGGCAAAGTGCTGAAAATTAGTGTCAAAGTACTGAAAAGTGTGTCAAAGTACTGAAAAGTTGTGGCAAAGTACTGAAAAGTGTGGCAAAGTACTGAAAAGTTGTTGCAAAGTGCTGAAAAGTCGTGGCAAAGTACTGAAAAGTGTGGCAAAGTACTGAAAAGTAGTGGAAAAGTGCTGAAAAGTGTGGCAAAGTACTGAAAAGTGTGGCAAAGTCGTGGCAAAGTACTGAAAAGAGTGGCAAAGTACTGAAAAGTTGTGGCAAAGTGCTGAAAAGTGTGGCAAATGCTGAAAAGTAGTGGCAAAGTGCTGAAAAGTAGTGGCAAAGTACTGAAAAGCAGTGGCAAAGTACTGAAAAGAGTGGCAGTTTACTGAAAAGTAGTGGCAAAGTACTGAAAAGTGTGGTAAAGTACTGGAAAGTTGTGGCAAAGTGCAGAAAAGTAGTGGCAAAGTGCTGAAAATTGTGACAAAGTGCTGAAAATTAGTGTCAAAGTACTGAAAAGCAGTGGCAAAGTACTGAAAAGCAGTGGCAAAGTACTGAAAAGAGTGGCAAAGTACTGAAAAGTAGTGGCAAAGTACTGAAAAGTGTGGTAAAGTACTGGAAAGTTGTGGCAAAGTGCAGAAAAGTAGTGGCAAAGTGCTGAAAATTGTGGCAAAGTACTGTAAAGTTGTGGCAAAGTGCTGTAAAGTTATGGCAAAGTGCTGAAAATTAGTGTCAATGTACTGAAAAGCAGTGGCAAAGTCGTGGCAAAGTACTGAAAAGTGTGGCAAAGTACTGAAAAGAGTGGCAAAGTACTGAAAAGTTGTGGCAAAGTACTGAAAAGTGTGGCAAAGTACTGAAAAGTTGTGGCAAAGTGCTGAAAAGTGGTGGCAAAGTACTGAAGAGCAGTTGCAAAGTACTGAAAAGTGTGGTAAAGTACTGAAAAGTCGTGGCAAAGTCGTGGCAAATCACTGAAAAGTGTGTAAATGTACTGAAAAGTTGTGGCGAAGTGCTGAAAAGTCGTGGCAAAGTACTGAAAAGTGTGGCAAAGTACTGAAAAGTTGTGGCAAAGTGCTGAAAAGTAGAGGCAAAGTGCTGAAAAGTGTGGCAAAATACTTAAAAGTCGTGGTAAAGTACTGAAAAGTGAGGCAAAGTACTGAAAAGTTGTGGCAAAGTACTGAAAAGTGTGGCAAAGTAATGAAAAGTAGTGGCAAAGTCGTGGCAAAGTACTGAAAAGTGTGGCAAACTACTGAAAAGTTGTGGCAAAGTACTGAAAAGTCGTGGCAAAGTACTGAAAAGTGTGGCAAAGTGCTGAAAAGTAGTGGCAAAGTACTGAAAAGTGTGGCAAAGTACTGGAAACATGTAGCAAAGTACTGTAAAGTTGTGGCAAAGTGCTGAAAATTAGTGTCAAAGTACTGAAAAGTGTGGCAAAGTACTGAAAAGTTGTGGCAAAGTACTGAAAAGTGTGGCAAAGTACTGAAAAGTTGTTGCAAAGTGCTGAAAAGTCGTGGCAAAGTACTGAAAAGTGTGGCAAAGTACTGAAAAGTAGTGGCAAAGTGCTGAAAAGTGTGGCAAAGTACTGAAAAGTGTGGCAAAGTCGTGGCAAAGTACTGAAAAGAGTGGCAAAGTACTGAAAAGTTGTGGCAAAGTGCTGAAAAGTGTGGCAAATGCTGAAAAGTAGTGGCAAAGTGCTGAAAAGTAGTGGCAAAGTACTGAAAAGCAGTGGCAAAGTACTGAAAAGAGTGGCAGTTTACTGAAAAGTAGTGGCAAAGTACTGAAAAGTGTGGTAAAGTACTGGAAAGTTGTGGCAAAGTGCAGAAAAGTAGTGGCAAAGTGCTGAAAATTGTGACAAAGTCCTGAAAATTAGTGTCAAAGTACTGAAAAGCAGTGGCAATGTCGTGGCAAAGTACTGAAAAGTGTGGCAAAGTACTGAAAAGTTGTGGCGAAGTGCTGAAAAGTCGTGGCAAAGTACTGAAAAGTTGTTGCAAAGTGCTGAAAAGTCGTGGCAAAGTACTGAAAAGTGTGGCAAAGTACTGAAAAGTAGTGGCAAAGTGCTGAAAAGTGTGGCAAAGTACTGAAAAGTGTGGCAAAGTCGTGGCAAAGTACTGAAAAGAGTGGCAAAGTACTGTAAAGTTGTGGCAAAGTGCTGAAAATTAGTGTCAAAGTACTGAAAAGTGTGTCAAAGTACTGAAAAGTTGTGGCAAAGTACTGAAAAGTGTGGCAAACTACTGAAAAGTTGTGGCAAAGTGCTGAAAAGTCGTGGCAAAGTACTGAAAAGTGTGGCAAAGTGCTGAAAAGTAGTGGCAAAGTACTGAAAAGTGTGGCAAAGTACTGGAAACATGTAGCAAAGTACTGTAAAGTTGTGGCAAAGTGCTGAAAATTAGTGTCAAAGTACTGAAAAGTGTGGCAAAGTACTGAAAAGTTGTGGCAAAGTACTGAAAAGTGTGGCAAAGTACTGAAAAGTTGTTGCAAAGTGCTGAAAAGTCGTGGCAAAGTACTGAAAAGTGTGGCAAAGTACTGAAAAGTAGTGGCAAAGTGCTGAAAAGTGTGGCAAAGTACTGAAAAGTGTGGCAAAGTCGTGGCAAAGTACTGAAAAGAGTGGCAAAGTACTGTAAAGTTGTGGCAAAGTGCTGAAAATTAGTGTCAAAGTACTGAAAAGTGTGTCAAAGTACTGAAAAGTTGTGGCAAAGTACTGAAAAGTGTGGCAAAGTACTGAAAAGTTGTTGCAAAGTGCTGAAAAGTCGTGGCAAAGTACTGAAAAGTGTGGCAAAGTACTGAAAAGTAGTGGAAAAGTGCTGAAAAGTGTGGCAAAGTACTGAAAAGTGTGGCAAAGTCGTGGCAAAGTACTGAAAAGAGTGGCAAAGTACTGAAAAGTTGTGGCAAAGTGCTGAAAAGTGTGGCAAATGCTGAAAAGTAGTGGCAAAGTGCTGAAAAGTAGTGGCAAAGTACTGAAAAGCAGTGGCAAAGTACTGAAAAGAGTGGCAGTTTACTGAAAAGTAGTGGCAAAGTACTGAAAAGTGTGGTAAAGTACTGGAAAGTTGTGGCAAAGTGCAGAAAAGTAGTGGCAAAGTGCTGAAAATTGTGACAAAGTGCTGAAAATTAGTGTCAAAGTACTGAAAAGCAGTGGCAATGTCGTGGCAAAGTACTGAAAAGTGTGGCAAAGTACTGAAAAGTTGTGGCGAAGTGCTGAAAAGTCGTGGCAAAGTACTGAAAAGAGTGGCAAAGTACTGAAAAGTTGTGGCAAAGTACTGAAAAGTGTGGCAAAGTACTGAAAAGTTGTGGCAAAGTGCTGAAAAGTAGTGGCAAAGTACTGAAGAGCAGTTGCAAAGTACTGAAAAGTGTGGCAAAGTACTGAAAAGTCGTGGCAAAGTCGTGGCAAAGTACTGAAAAGTTGTGGCGAAGTGCTGAAAAGTCGTGGCAAAGTACTGAAAAGTGTGGCAAAGTACTGAAAAGTTGTGGCAAAGTGCTGAAAAGTAGAGGCAAAGTGCTGAAAAGTGTGGCAAAGTACTTATAAGTCGTGGTAAAGTACTGAAAAGTGTGGCAAAGTACTGAAAAGTTGTGGCAAAGAACTGAAAAGTGTGGCAAAGTAATGAAAAGTAGTGGCAAAGTCGTGGCAAAGTACTGAAAAGTGTGGCAGAGTGCTGAAAAGTTGTGGCAAAGTACTGAAAAGTGTGGCAAAGTACTGTAAAGTTGCGGCAAAGTGCTGGAAATTAGTGTCAAAGTACTGAAAAGCAGTGGCAAAGTACTGAAAAGTGTGGCAAAGTACTGAACAGTTGTGGCAAAGTCTTGCCAAAGTACTGAAAAGTGTGGTAAAGTACTGAAAAGTTGTGGCAAAGTCGTGGCAAAGTACTGAAAAGTGTGGCAAATTACTGAAAAGTTG
This sequence comes from Saccoglossus kowalevskii, assembly GCF_978046115.1. Lineage (NCBI taxonomy): Eukaryota > Metazoa > Hemichordata > Enteropneusta > Harrimaniidae > Saccoglossus > Saccoglossus kowalevskii. The sequence continues at coordinate 198,938 of NW_028188622.1, read as the reverse complement.
TGGCAAGTGCTGAAAAGTCGTGTCAAAGTACTGAAAAGTGTGGCAAAGTGCTGAAAAGTAGTGGCAAAGTGCTGAAAAGAGTGGCAAAGTACTGGAAAGTTGTGGCAAAGTCGTGGCAAAGTATTGAAAAGTGTGGCAAAGTACTGGAAAGTTGTGGCAAAGTACTGAAAAGTAGTGGCAAAGTGCTCAAAATTGTGGCAAAGTACTGTAAAGTTGTGGCAAAGTGCTGAAAATTAGTGTCAAAGTACTGAAAAGCAGTGGCAAAGTACTGAAAAGTTGTGGCAAAGTGCTGAAAAGTGTGGCATAGTACTGAAAAGTTGTGGCAAAGTGCTGAAAAGTAGTGGGAAAGTTCTGAAGAACAGTTGCAAAGTACTGAAAAGTGTGGCAAAATAATGAAAAGTCGTGGCAAAGTCGTGGCAAAGTACTGAAAAGTGTGGCAAAGTACTGAAAAGTTGTGGCAAAGTACTGAAAAGTGTGGCAAAGTTCTGAAAAGTTGTGGCAAAGTGCTGAAAAGTGTGCCAAAGTACTGAAAGATTGTGGCAAAGTGCTGAAAATTCGTGGCAAAGTCGAGGCAAAGTACTGAAAAGTGTGGCAAAGTACTGAAAAGTTGTGGCGAAATGCTGAAAAGTCGTGGCAAAGCACTGAAAAGTGTGGCAAAGTACTGAAAAGTTGTGGCAAAGTACTGAAAAGTTGTGGCAAAGTACTGAAAAGTGTGGCAAAGTACTGAAAAGTTGTTGCAAAGTGCTGAAAAGTCGTGGCAAAGTACTGAAAAGTGTGGCAAAGTACTGAAAAGTAGTGGAAAAGTGCTGAAAAGTGTGGCAAAGTACTGAAAAGTGTGGCAAAGTCGTGGCAAAGTACTGAAAAGAGTGGCAAAGTACTGAAAAGTTGTGGCAAAGTGCTGAAAAGTGTGGCAAATGCTGAAAAGTAGTGGCAAAGTGCTGAAAAGTAGTGGCAAAGTACTGAAAAGCAGTGGCAAAGTACTGAAAAGAGTGGCAGTTTACTGAAAAGTAGTGGCAAAGTACTGAAAAGTGTGGTAAAGTACTGGAAAGTTGTGGCAAAGTGCAGAAAAGTAGTGGCAAAGTGCTGAAAATTGTGACAAAGTGCTGAAAATTAGTGTCAAAGTACTGAAAAGCAGTGGCAATGTCGTGGCAAAGTACTGAAAAGTGTGGCAAAGTACTGAAAAGTTGTGGCGAAGTGCTGAAAAGTCGTGGCAAAGTACTGAAAAGAGTGGCAAAGTACTGAAAAGTTGTGGCAAAGTACTGAAAAGTGTGGCAAAGTACTGAAAAGTTGTGGCAAAGTGCTGAAAAGTAGTGGCAAAGTACTGAAGAGCAGTTGCAAAGTACTGAAAAGTGTGGCAAAGTACTGAAAAGTCGTGGCAAAGTCGTGGCAAAGTACTGAAAAGTTGTGGCGAAGTGCTGAAAAGTCGTGGCAAAGTACTGAAAAGTGTGGCAAAGTACTGAAAAGTTGTGGCAAAGTGCTGAAAAGTAGAGGCAAAGTGCTGAAAAGTGTGGCAAAGTACTTATAAGTCGTGGTAAAGTACTGAAAAGTGTGGCAAAGTACTGAAAAGTTGTGGCAAAGAACTGAAAAGTGTGGCAAAGTAATGAAAAGTAGTGGCAAAGTCGTGGCAAAGTACTGAAAAGTGTGGCAAAGTGCTGAAAAGTTGTGGCAAAGTACTGAAAAGTGTGGCAAAGTACTGTAAAGTTGCGGCAAAGTGCTGGAAATTAGTGTCAAAGTACTGAAAAGCAGTGGCAAAGTACTGAAAAGTGTGGCAAAGTACTGAACAGTTGTGGCAAAGTCTTGCCAAAGTATTGAAAAGTGTGGTAAAGTACTGAAAAGTTGTGGCAAAGTCGTGGCAAAGTACTGAAAAGTGTGGCAAATTACTGAAAAGTTGTGGCAAGTGCTGAAAAGTCGTGTCAAAGTACTGAAAAGTGTGGCAAAGTGCTGAAAAGTAGTGGCAAAGTGCTGAAAAGTGTGGCAAAGTACTGGAAAGTTGTTGCAAAGTCGTGGCAAAGTATTGAAAAGTGTGGCAAAGTACTGGAAAGTTGTGGCAAAGTACTGAAAAGTAGTGGCAAAGTGCTCAAAATTGTGGCAAAGTACTGTAAAGTTGTGGCAAAGTGCTGAAAATTAGTGTCAAAGTACTGAAAAGCAGTGGCAAAGTACTGAAAAGTTGTGGCAAAGTGCTGAAAAGTGTGGCATAGTACTGAAAAGTTGTGGCAAAGTGCTGAAAAGTAGTGGGAAAGTTCTGAAGAACAGTTGCAAAGTACTGAAAAGTGTGGCAAAATAATGAAAAGTCGTGGCAAAGTCGTGGCAAAGTACTGAAAAGTGTGGCAAAGTACTGAAAAGTTGTGGCAAAGTACTGAAAAGTGTGGCAAAGTTCTGAAAAGTTGTGGCAAAGTGCTGAAAAGTGTGCCAAAGTACTGAAAGATTGTGGCAAAGTGCTGAAAATTCGTGGCAAAGTCGAGGCAAAGTACTGAAAAGTGTGGCAAAGTACTGAAAAGTTGTGGCGAAATGCTGAAAAGTCGTGGCAAAGCACTGAAAAGTGTGGCAAAGTACTGTAAAGTTGTGGCAAAGTCGTGGCTAAGTACTGAAAAGAGTGGCAAAGTACTGAAAAGTTGTGGCAAAGTGCTGCAAAGTCGTGGCAAAGTACTGAAAAGTGTGGCAAAGTACTGAAAAGTTGTGGCAAAGTGCTGAAAAGTGTGGCAAAGTACTGAAAAGTTGTGGCAAAGTGCTGAAAAATGTGGCAAAGTACTGAAAAGTTGTGGCAAAGTGCTGAAAAGTAGTGGCAAAGTACTGAAAAGTCGTGGCAAAGTCGTGGCAAAGTACTGAAAAGTGAGGCAAAGTACTGAAAAGTTGTGGCGAAGTGCTGAAAAGTCGTGGCAAAGTACTGAAAAGTGTGGCAAAGTACTGAAAAGTTGTGGCGAAGTCGTGGCAAAGTACTGAAAAGAGTGGCAAAGTGCTGCAAAGTCGTGGCAAAGTACTGAAAAGTGTGGCAAAGTACTGAAAAGTTGTGGCAAAGTGCTGAAAAGTGTGGCAAAGTACTGAAAAGTTGTGGCAAAGTGCTGAAAAGTGTGGCAAAGTGCTGCAAAGTCGTGGCAAAGTACTGAAAAGTGTGGCAAAGTAAAGAAAAGTTGTGGCAAAGTGCTAAAAGTGTGGCAAAGTACTGAAAAGTTGTGGCAAAGTGCTGAAAAGTAGTGGCAAAGTACTGAAAAGTCGTGGCAAAGTCGTGGCAAAGTACTGAAAAGTGTGGCAAAGTACTGAAAAGTTGTGGCAAAGTGCTGAAAAGTGTGGCAAAGTACTGAAAAGTTGTGGCAAAGTGCTGAAAAGTGTGGCAAAGTACTGACAATTTGTGGCAAAGTTCTGAAAACTAGTGGCAAAGTACTGAAAAGTCGTGGCAAAGTCGTGGCAAAGTACTGAAAAGTGTGGCAAAGTACTGAAAATTTGTGGCGAAGTGCTGAAAAGTCGTGGCAAAGTACTGAAAAGCGTGGCAAAGTACTGAAGAGTTGTGGCAAAGTCGTGGCAAAGTACTGAAAAGTCGTGGCAAAGTCGTGGCAAAGTACTGAAAAGTCGTGGCAAAGTCGTGGCAAAGTACTGACAAGTGTGGCAAAGTACTGACAAGTTGTGGCGAAGTCGTGGCAAAGTACTGAAAAGAGTGGCAAATTGCTGCAAAGTCGTGGCAAAGTACTGAAAAGTGTGGCAAAGTACTGAAAAGTTGTGGCAAAGTGCTGAAAAGTGTGGCAAAGTACTGAAAAGTTGTGGCAAAGTGCTGAAAAGTGTGGCAAAGTGCTGCAAAGTCGTGGCAAAGTACTGAAAAGTGTGGCAAAGTAAAGAAAAGTTGTCGCAAAGTGCTAAAAGTGTGGCAAAGTACTGAAAAGTTGTGGCAAAGTGCTGAAAAGTAGTGGCAAAGTACTGAAAAGTCGTGGCAAAGTCGTGGCAAAGTACTGAAAAGTGTGGCAAAGTACTGAAAAGTTGTGGCAAAGTGCTGAAAAGTGTGGCAAAGTACTGAAAAGTCGTGGCAAAGTCGTGGCAAAGTACTGAAAAGTGTGGCAAAGTACTGAAAAGTTGTGGCGAAGTGCTGAAAAGTCGTGGCAAAGTACTGAAAAGCGTGGCAAAGTACTGAAGAGTTGTGGCAAAGTCGTGGCAAAGTACTGAAAAGAGTGGCAAAGTGCTGCAAAGTCGTGGCAAAGAACTGAAAAGTGTGGCAAAGTACTGAAAAGTTGTGGCAAAGTGCTGAAAAGTGTGGCAAAGTACTGAAAAGTTGAGGCAAAGTCGTGGCAAAGTACTGAAAAGTGTGGCAAAGTACTGAAAAGTTGAGGCAAAGTCGTGGCAAAGTACTGAAAAGTGTGGCAAAGTACTGAAAAGTTGTGGCGAAGTGCTGAAAAGTCTGGGCAAAGTACTGAAAAGTGTGGCAAAGTAATGAAAAGTTGTGGCAAAGTGCTGAAAAGTGTTGCAAAGTACTGAAAAGTTGTGGCAAAGTGCTGAAAAGTGTGGCAAAGTACTGAAAAGTTGTGGCAAAGTGCTGAAAAGTAGTGGCAAAGTACTGAAAAGTCGTGGCAAAGTCGTGGCAAAGTACTGAAAAGTGTGGCAAAGTACTGAAAAGTTGTGGCGAAGTGCTGAAAAGTAGTGGCAAAGTACTGAAAAGTCGTGGCAAAGTCGTTGCAAAGTACTGAAAAGTGTGTCAAAGTACTGAAAAGTCGTGGCAAAGTACTGAAAAGTGTGGCAAAGTACTGAAAAGTGTGGCAAAGTACTGAAAAGTTGTGGCGAAGTCGTGGCAAAGTACTGAAAAGAGTGGCAAAGTACTGAAAAGTTGTGGCGAAGTGCTGAAAAGTCGTGGCAAAGTACTGAAAAGTGTGGCAAAGTACTGAAAAGTTGTGGCAAAGTGCTGAAAAGTAGTGGCAAAGTACTGAAAAGTGTGGCAAAGTACTTAAAAGTCGTGGAAAAGTACTGAAAAGTGTGGCAAAGTACTGAAAAGTGTGGCAAAGTACTGAAAAGTTGTGGCAAAGTGCTGAAAAGTGTGGCAAAGTACTGAAAATTTGTGGCAAAGTTCTGAAAACTAGTGGCAAAGTACTGAAAAGTCGTGGCAAAGTCGTGGCAAAGTACTGAAAAGTGTGGCAAAGTACTGAAAATTTGTGGCGAAGTGCTGAAAAGTCGTGGCAAAGTACTGAAAAGCGTGGCAAAGTACTGAAGAGTTGTGGCAAAGTCGTGGCAAAGTACTGAAAAGTCGTGGCAAAGTCGTGGCAAAGTACTGAAAAGTGAGGCAAAGTACTGAAAAGTTGTGGCGAAGTGCTGAAAAGTCGTGGCAAAGTACTGACAAGTGTGGCAAAGTACTGACAAGTTGTGGCGAAGTCGTGGCAAAGTACTGAAAAGAGTGGCAAATTGCTGCAAAGTCGTGGCAAAGTACTGAAAAGTTGTGGCAAAGTGCTGAAAAGTGTGGCAAAGTACTGAAAAGTTGTGGCAAAGTGCTGAAAAGTGTGGCAAAGTTCTGCAAAGTCGTGGCAAAGTACTGAAAAGTGTGGCAAAGTAAAGAAAAGTTGTGGCAAAGTGCTAAAAGTGTGGCAAAGTACTGAAAAGTTGTGGCAAAGTGCTGAAAAGTAGTGGCAAAGTACTGAAAAGTCGTGGCAAAGTCGTGGCAAAGTACTGAAAAGTGTGGCAAAGTACTGAAAAGTTGTGGCAAAGTGCTGAAAAGTGTGGCAAAGTACTGAAAAGTTGTGGCAAAGTGCTGAAAAGTGTGGCAAAGTACTGAAAAGTTGTGGCAAAGTTCTGAAAACTAGTGGCAAAGTACTGAAAAGTCGTGGCAAAGTCGTGGCAAAGTACTGAAAAGTGTGGCAAAGTACTGAAAAGTTGTGGCGAAGTGCTGAAAAGTCGTGGCAAAGTACTGAAAAGCGTGGCAAAGTACTGAAGAGTTGTGGCAAAGTCGTGGCAAAGTACTGAAAAGTGAGGCAAAGTACTGAAAAGTTGTGGCGAAGTGCTGAAAAGTCGTGGCAAAGTACTGAAAAGTGTGGCAAAGTACTGAAAAGTTGTGGCGAAGTCGTGGCAAAGTACTGAAAAGAGTGGCAAAGTGCTGCAAAGTCGTGGCAAAGTACTGAAAAGTGTGGCAAAGTACTGAAAAGTTGTGGCAAAGTGCTGAAAAGTGTGGCAAAGTACTGAAAAGTTGTGGCAAAGTGCTGAAAAGTGTGGCAAAGTGCTGCAAAGTCGTGGCAAAGTACTGAAAAGTGTGGCAAAGTAAAGAAAAGTTGTGGCAAAGTGCTAAAAGTGTGGCAAAGTACTGAAAAGTTGTGGCAAAGTGCTGAAAAGTAGTGGCAAAGTACTGAAAAGTCGTGGCAAAGTCGTGGCAAAGTACTGAAAAGTGTGGCAAAGTACTGAAAAGTTGTGGCAAAGTGCTGAAAAGTGTGGCAAAGTACTGAAAAGTTGTGGCAAAGTGCTGAAAAGTGTGGCAAAGTACTGAAAAGTTGTGGCAAAGTTCTGAAAACTAGTGGCAAAGTACTGAAAAGTCGTGGCAAAGTCGTGGCAAAGTACTGAAAAGTGTGGCAAAGTACTGAAAAGTTGTGGCGAAGTGCTGAAAAGTCGTGGCAAAGTACTGAAAAGCGTGGCAAAGTACTGAAGAGTTGTGGCAAAGTCGTGGCAAAGTACTGAAAAGAGTGGCAAAGTGCTGCAAAGTCGTGGCAAAGAACTGAAAAGTGTGGCAAAGTACTGAAAAGTTGTGGCAAAGTGCTGAAAAGTGTGGCAAAGTACTGAAAAGTTGAGGCAAAGTCGTGGCAAAGTACTGAAAAGTGAGGCAAAGTACTGAAAAGTTGAGGCAAAGTCGTGGCAAAGTACTGAAAAGTGTGGCAAAGTACTGAAAAGTTGTGGCGAAGTGCTGAAAAGTCTGGGCAAAGTACTGAAAAGTGTGGCAAAGTAATGAAAAGTTGTGGCGAAGTGCTGAAAAGTAGTGGCAAAGTACTGAAAAGTCGTGGCAAAGTCGTTGCAAAGTACTGAAAAGTGTGTCAAAGTACTGAAAAGTCGTGGCAAAGTACTGAAAAGTGTGGCAAAGTACTGAAAAGTGTGGCAAAGTACTGAAAAGTTGTGGCGAAGTCGTGGCAAAGTACTGAAAAGAGTGGCAAAGTACTGAAAAGTTGTGGCGAAGTGCTGAAAAGTCGTGGCAAAGTACTGAAAAGTGTGGCAAAGTACTGAAAAGTTGTGGCAAAGTGCTGAAAAGTAGTGGCAAAGTGCTGAAAAGTGTGGCAAAGTACTTAAAAGTCGTGGAAAAGTACTGAAAAGTGTGGCAAAGTACTGAAAAGTTGTGGCAAAGTACTGAAAAGTGTGGCAAAGTAATGAAAAGTAGTGGCAAAGTACTGAAAAGTGTGGCAAAGTACTGGAAACTTGTAGCAAAGTGCTGTAAAGTAATGGCAAAGTGCTGAAAAGTTGTGGCAAAGTGCTGAAAAGTGGTGGCAAAGTACTGAAGAGCAGTAGCAAAGTACTGAAAAGTGTGGCAAAGTACTGAAAAGTCGTGGCAAAGTCGTGGCAAAGTACTGAAAAGTGTGTCAATGTACTGAAAAGTTGTGGCGAAGTGCTGAAAAGTCGTGGCAAAGTAATGAAAAGTGTGGCAAAGTACTGAAAAGTTGTGGCAAAGTGCTGAAAAGTAGAGGCAAAGTGCTGAAAAGTGTGGCAAAATATTTAAAAGTCGTGGTAAAGTACTGAAAAGTGTGGCAAAGTACTGAAAAGTTGTGGCAAAGTACTGAAAAGTGTGGCAAAGTAATGAAAAGTAGTGGCAAAGTCGTGGCAAAGTACTGAAAAGTGTGGCAAACTACTGAAAAGTTGTGGCAAAGTACTGTAAAGTAATGGCAAAGTGCTGAAAAGTTGTGGCAAAGTGCTGAAAAGTGGTGGCAAAGTACTGAAGAGCAGTAGCAAAGTACTGAAAAGTGTGGCAAAGTACTGAAAAGTCGTGGCAAAGTCGTGGCAAAGGACTGAAAAGTCGTGGCAAAGTCGTGGCAAAGTACTGAAAAGTGTGTCAATGTACTGAAAAGTTGTGGCGAAGTGCTGAAAAGTCGTGGCAAAGTAATGAAAAGTGTGGCAAAGTACTGAAAAGTTGTGGCAAAGTGCTGAAAAGTAGAGGCAAAGTGCTGAAAAGTGTGGCAAAATATTTAAAAGTCGTGGTAAAGTACTGAAAAGTGTGGCAAAGTACTGAAAAGTTGTGGCAAAGTACTGAAAAGTGTGGCAAAGTAATGAAAAGTAGTGGCAAAGTACTGAAAAGTGTGGCAAACTACTGAAAAGTTGTGGCAAAGAGCTGAAAAGTCGTGGCAAAGTACTGAAAAGTGTGGCAAAGTGCTGAAAAGTAGTGGCAAAGTACAGAAAAGTGTGGCAAAGTACTGGAAACTTGTAGCAAAGTACTGTAAAGTTGTGGCAAAGTGCTGAAAATTAGTGTCAAAGTACTGAAAAGTGTGGCAAAGTACTGAAAAGTTGTGGCAAAGTACTGAAAAGTGTGGCAAAGTACTGAAAAGTTGTTGCAAAGTGCTGAAAAGTCGTGGCAAAGTACTGAAAAGTGTGGCAAAGTACTGAAAAGTAGTGGCAAAGTGCTGAAAAGTGTGGCAAAGTACTGAAAAGTGTGGCAAAGTCGTGGCAAAGTACTGAAAAGAGTTGCAAAGTACTGAAAAGTTGTGGCAAAGTGCTGAAAAGTGTGGCAAATGCTGAAAAGTAGTGGCAAAGTGCTGAAAAGTAGTGGCAAAGTACTGAAAAGCAGTGGCAAAGTACTGAAAAGAGTGGCAGTGTACTGAAAAGTAGTGGCAAAGTACTGAAAAGTGTGGTAAAGTACTGGAAAGTTGTGGCAAAGTGCAGAAAAGTAGTGGCAAAGTGCTGAAAATTGTGGCAAAGTGCTGAAAATTAGTGTCAAAGTACTGAAAAGCAGTGGCAAAGTCGTGGCAAAGTACTGAAAAGTGTGGCAAAGTACTGAAAAGTTGTGGCGAAGTGCTGAAAAGTCGTGGCAAAGTACTGAAAAGAGTGGCAAAGTACTGAAAAGTTGTGGCAAAGTAATGAAAAGTGTGGCAAAGTACTGAAAAGTTGTGGCAAAGTACTGAAAGTAGAGGCAAAGTACTGAAAAGTGTGGCAAAGTACTGAAAAGCGTGGCAAAGTACAGAAAAGTTGTGGCAAAGTGCCGAAAAGTAGTGGCAAAGTACTGAAAAGTAGTGGCAAAGTGCCGAAAAGTGTGGCAAAGTACTGAAAAGTTGTGGCAATGTGCTGAAAATTAGTGGCAAAGTACTGAAAAGCAGTTGCAAAGTACTGAAAAAGGTGTGGCAAAGTACTGGAAAGTTGTGGCAAAGTCGTGGCAAAGTATTGAAAAGTGTGGCAAAGTACTGTAAAGTTGTGGCAAAGTGCTGAAAATTAGTGTCAAAGTACTGAAAAGCAGTGGCAAAGTACTGAAAAGTTGTGGCAAAGTGCTGAAAAGTGTGGCATAGTACTGAAAATTTGTGGCAAAGTGCTGAAAAGTAGTGGCAAAGTACTGAAGAGCAGTTGCAAGGTACTGAAAAGTGTGGCAAAGTACTGAAAAGTCGTGGCAAAGTCGTGGCAAAGTACTGAAAAGTGTGTCAATGTACTGAAAAGTTGTGGCGAAGTGCTGAAAAGTCGTGGCAAAGTACTGAAAAGTGTGGCAAAGTACTGAAAAGTTGTGGCAAAGTGCTGAAAAGTAGTGGCAAAGTGCTGAAAAGTGTGGCAAAGTACTTAAAAGTCGTGGAAAAGTACTGAAAAGTGTGGCAAAGTACTGAAAAGTTGTGGCAAAGTACTGAAAAGTGTGGCAAAGTAATGAAAAGTAGTGGCAAAGTACTGAAAAGTGTGGCAAAGTACTGGAAACTTGTAGCAAAGTGCTGTAAAGTAATGGCAAAGTGCTGAAAAGTTGTGGCAAAGTGCTGAAAAGTGGTGGCAAAGTACTGAAGAGCAGTAGCAAAGTACTGAAAAGTGTGGCAAAGTACTGAAAAGTCGTGGCAAAGTCGTGGCAAAGTACTGAAAAGTGTGTCAATGTACTGAAAAGTTGTGGCGAAGTGCTGAAAAGTCGTGGCAAAGTAATGAAAAGTGTGGCAAAGTACTGAAAAGTTGTGGCAAAGTGCTGAAAAGTAGAGGCAAAGTGCTGAAAAGTGTGGCAAAATATTTAAAAGTCGTGGTAAAGTACTGAAAAGTGTGGCAAAGTACTGAAAAGTTGTGGCAAAGTACTGAAAAGTGTGGCAAAGTAATGAAAAGTAGTGGCAAAGTCGTGGCAAAGTACTGAAAAGTGTGGCAAACTACTGAAAAGTTGTGGCAAAGTACTGTAAAGTAATGGCAAAGTGCTGAAAAGTTGTGGCAAAGTGCTGAAAAGTGGTGGCAAAGTACTGAAGAGCAGTAGCAAAGTACTGAAAAGTGTGGCAAAGTACTGAAAAGTCGTGGCAAAGTCGTGGCAAAGTACTGAAAAGTCGTGGCAAAGTCGTGGCAAAGTACTGAAAAGTGTGTCAATGTACTGAAAAGTTGTGGCGAAGTGCTGAAAAGTCGTGGCAAAGTAATGAAAAGTGTGGCAAAGTACTGAAAAGTTGTGGCAAAGTGCTGAAAAGTAGAGGCAAAGTGCTGAAAAGTGTGGCAAAATATTTAAAAGTCGTGGTAAAGTACTGAAAAGTGTGGCAAAGTACTGAAAAGTTGTGGCAAAGTACTGAAAAGTGTGGCAAAGTAATGAAAAGTAGTGGCAAAGTACTGAAAAGTGTGGCAAACTACTGAAAAGTTGTGGCAAAGAGCTGAAAAGTCGTGGCAAAGTACTGAAAAGTGTGGCAAAGTGCTGAAAAGTAGTGGCAAAGTACAGAAAAGTGTGGCAAAGTACTGGAAACTTGTAGCAAAGTACTGTAAAGTTGTGGCAAAGTGCTGAAAATTAGTGTCAAAGTACTGAAAAGTGTGGCAAAGTACTGAAAAGTTGTGGCAAAGTACTGAAAAGTGTGGCAAAGTACTGAAAAGTTGTTGCAAAGTGCTGAAAAGTCGTGGCAAAGTACTGAAAAGTGTGGCAAAGTACTGAAAAGTAGTGGCAAAGTGCTGAAAAGTGTGGCAAAGTACTGAAAAGTGTGGCAAAGTCGTGGCAAAGTACTGAAAAGAGTTGCAAAGTACTGAAAAGTTGTGGCAAAGTGCTGAAAAGTGTGGCAAATGCTGAAAAGTAGTGGCAAAGTGCTGAAAAGTAGTGGCAAAGTACTGAAAAGCAGTGGCAAAGTACTGAAAAGAGTGGCAGTGTACTGAAAAGTAGTGGCAAAGTACTGAAAAGTGTGGTAAAGTACTGGAAAGTTGTGGCAAAGTGCAGAAAAGTAGTGGCAAAGTGCTGAAAATTGTGGCAAAGTGCTGAAAATTAGTGTCAAAGTACTGAAAAGCAGTGGCAAAGTCGTGGCAAAGTACTGAAAAGTGTGGCAAAGTACTGAAAAGTTGTGGCGAAGTGCTGAAAAGTCGTGGCAAAGTACTGAAAAGAGTGGCAAAGTACTGAAAAGTTGTGGCAAAGTAATGAAAAGTGTGGCAAAGTACTGAAAAGTTGTGGCAAAGTACTGTAAAGTTGCGGCAAAGTGCTGAAAATTAGTGTCAAAGTAATGAAAAGCAGTGGCAAAGTACTGAAAAGTGTGGCAAAGTACTGAACAGTTGTGGCAAAGTCTTGGCAAAGTACTGAAAAGTGTGGTAAAGAACTGAAAAGTTGTGGCAAAGTCGTGGCAAAGTACTGAAAAGTGTGGCAAAGTGCTGAAAAGTAGTGGCGAAGTGCTGAAAAGTGTGGCAAAGTACTGGAAAGTTGTGGCAAAGTCGTGGCAAAGTATTGAAAAGTGTGGCAAAGTACTGTAAAGTTGTGGCAAAGTGCTGAAAATTAGTGTCAAAGTACTGAAAAGCAGTGGCAAAGTACTGAAAAGTTGTGGCAAAGTGCTGAAAAGTGTGGCATAGTACTGAAAATTTGTGGCAAAGTGCTGAAAAGTAGTGGCAAAGTACTGAAGAGCAGTTGCAAGGTACTGAAAAGTGTGGCAAAGTACTGAAAAGTCGTGGCAAAGTCGTGGCAAAGTACTGAAAAGTGTGTCAATGTACTGAAAAGTTGTGGCGAAGTGCTGAAAAGTCGTGTCAAAGTACTGAAAAGTGTGGCAAAGTACTGAAAAGTTGTGGCAAAGTGCTGAAAAGTAGAGGCAAAGTGCTGAAAAGTGTGGCAAAGTACTTAAAAGTCGTGGTAAAGTACTGAAAAGTGTGGCAAAGTACTGAAAAGTTGTGGCAAAGTACTGAAAAGTGTGGCAAAGTAATGAAAAGTAGTGGCAAAGTCGTGGCAAAGTACTGAAAAGTGTGGCAAAGTGCTGAAAAGCAGTGGCAAAGTACTGAAAAGTGTTGCAAAGTACTGAACAGTTGTGGTAAAGTCTTGGCAAAGTACTGAAAAGTGTGGTAAAGTACTAAAAAGTTGTGGCAAAGTCGTGGCAAAGTACTGAAAAATGTGGCAAATTACTGAAAAGTTGTGGCAAGTGCTGAAAAGTCGTGTCAAAGTACTGAAAAGTGTGGCAAAGTGCTGAAAAGTAGTGGCAAAGTGCTGAAAAGTGTGGCAAAGTACTGGAAAGTTGTGGCAAAGTCGTGGCAAAGTATTGAAAAGTGTGGCAAAGTACTGGAAAGTTGTGGCAAAGTACTGAAAAGTAGTGGCAAAGTGCTCAAAATTGTGGCAAAGTACTGTAAAGTTGTGGCAAAGTGCTGAAAATTAGTGTCAAAGTACTGAAAAGCAGTGGCAAAGTACTGAAAAGTTGTGGCGAAGTGCTGAAAAGTAGTGGCAAAGTACTGAAAAGTCGTGGCAAAGTCGTGGCAAAGTACTGAAAAGTGTGTCAAAGTACTGAAAAGTCGTGGCAAAGTACTGAAAAGTGTGGCAAAGTACTGAAAAGTGTGGCAAAGTACTGAAAAGTTGTGGCGATGTCGTGGCAAAGTACTGAAAAGTTGTGGCGAAGTGCTGAAAAGTCGTGGCAAAGAACTGAAAAGTGTGGCAAAGTACTGAAAAGTTGTGGCAAAGTGCTGAAAAGTAGTGGCAAAGTGCTGAAAAGTGTGGCAAAGTACTTAAAAGTCGTGGAAAAGTACTGAAAAGTGTGGCAAAGTACTGAAAAGTTGTGGCAAAGTACTGAAAAGTGTGGCAAAGTAATGAAAAGTAGTGGCAAAGTCGTGGCAAAGTACTGAAAAGTGTGGCAAAATACTGAAAAGTTGTGGCAAAGTGCTGAAAAGTCGTGGCAAAGTACTGAAAAGTGTGGCAAAGTGCTGAAAAGTAGTGGCAAAGTACTGAAAAGTGTGGCAAAGTACTGGAAACTTGTAGCAAAGTGCTGTAAAGTAATGGCAAAATGCTGAAAAGTTGTGGCAAAGTGCTGAAAAGTGGTGGCAAAGTACTGAAGAGCAGTTGCAAAGTACTGAAAAGTGTGGCAAAGTACTGAAAAGTCGTGGCAAAGTCGTGGCAAAGTACTGAAAAGTGTGTCAATGTACGGAAAAGTTGTGGCGAAGTGCTGAAAAGTCGTGGCAAAGTACTGAAAAGTGTGGCAAAGTACTGAAAAGTTGTGGCAAAGTGCTGAAAAGTCGTGGCAAAGTCGTGGCAAAGTACTGAAAAGTGTGTCAATGTACTGAAAAGTTGTGGCGAAGTGCTGAAAAGTCGTGGCAAAGTAATGAAAAGTGTGGCAAAGTACTGAAAAGTTGTGGCAAAGTGCTGAAAAGTGTGGCAAAATATTTAAAAGTCGTGGTAAAGTACTGAAAAGTGTGGCAAAGTACTGAAAAGTTGTGGCAAAGTAGTGAAAAGTGTGGCAAAGTAATGAAAAGTAGTGTCAAAGTCGTGGCAAAGTACTGAAAAGTGTGGCAAACTACTGAAAAGTTGTGGCAAAGTGCTGAAAAGTCGTGGCAAAGTACTGAAAAGTGTGGCAAAGTGCTGAAAAGTAGTGGCAAAGTACTGAAAAGTGTGGCAAAGTACTGGAAACTTGTAGCAAAGTACTGTAAAGTTGTGGCAAAGTGCTGAAAATTAATGTCAAAGTACTGAAAAGTGTGGCAAAGTACTGAAAAGTTGTGGCAAAGTGCTGAAAAGTGTGGCAAAGTACTGAAAAGTTGTTGCAAAGTGCTGAAAAGTCGTGGCAAAGTACTGAAAAGTGTGGCAAAGTAATGAAAAGTAGTGGCAAAGTGCTGAAAAGTGTGGCAAAGTACTGAAAAGTGTGGCAAAGTCGTGGCAAAGTACTGAAAAGAGTGGCAAAGTACTGAAAAGTTGTGGCAAAGTGCTGAAAAGTGTGGCAAATGCTGAAAAGTAGTGGCAAAGTGCTGAAAAGTAGTGGCAAAGTACTGAAAAGCAGTGGCAAAGTACTGAAAAGAGTGGCAGTGTACTGAAAAGTAGTGGCAAAGTACTGAAAAGTGTGGTAAAGTACTGCAAAGTTGTGGCAAAGTGCAGAAAAGTAGTGGCAAAGTGCTGAAAATTGTGGCAAAGTGCTGAAAATTAGTGTCAAAGTACTGAAAAACAGTGGCAAAGTCGTGGCAAAGTACTGAAAAGTGTGGCAAAGTACTGAAAAGTTGTGGCGAAGTGCTGAAAAGTCGTGGCAAAGTACTGAAAAGAGTGGCAAAGTACTGAAAAGTTGTGGCAAAATACTGAAAATGTGGCAAAGTACTGAAAAGTTGTGGCAAAGTACTGTAAAGTTGCGGCAAAGTGCTGAAAATTAGTGTCAAAGTAATGAAAAGCAGTGGCAAAGTACTGAAAAGTGTGGCAAAGTACTGAACAGTTGTGGCAAAGTCTTGGCAAAGTACTGAAAAGTGTGGTAAAGTACTGAAAAGTTGTGGCAAAGTCGTGGCAAAGTACTGAAAAGTGTGGCAAAGTGCTGAAAAGTAGTGGCAAAGTGCTGAAAAGTGTGGCAAAGTACTGGAAAGTTGTGGCAAAGTCGTGGCAAAGTATTGAAAAGTGTGGCAAAGTACTGTAAAGTTGTGGCAAAGTGCTGAAAATTAGTGTCAAAGTACTGAAAAGCAGTGGCAAAGTACTGAAAAGTTGTGGCAAAGTGCTGAAAAGTGTGGCATAGTGCTGAAAAGTTGTGGCAAAGTGCTGAAAAGTAGTGGCAAAGTACTGAAGAGCAGTTGCAAGGTACTGAAAAGTGTGGCAAAGTACTGAAAAGTCGTGGCAAAGTCGTGGCAAAGTACTGAAAAGTGTGTCAATGTACTGAAAAGTTGTGGCGAAGTGCTGAAAAGTCGTGGCAAAGTGCTGAAAAGTAGAGGCAAAGTGCTGAAAAGTGTGGCAAAGTACTTAAAAGTCGTGGTAAAGTACTGAAAAGTGTGGCAAAGTACTGAAAAGTCGTGGCAAAGTACTGAAAAGTGTGGCAAAGTGCTGAAAAGTTGTGGCAAAGTACTGAAAAGTGTGGCAAAGTACTGGAAACTTGTAGCAAAGTGCTGTAAAGTAATGGCAAAGTGCTGAAAATTGTGGCAAAGTACTGTAAAGTTGCGGCAAAGTGCTGAAAATTAGTGTCAAAGTACTGAAAAGCAGTGGCAAAGTACTGAAAAGTGTGGCAAAGTACTGAACAGTTGTGGTAAAGTCTTGGCAAAGTACTGAAAAGTGTGGTAAAGTACTGAAAAGTTGTGGCAAAGTCGTGGCAAAGTACTGAAAAGTGTGGCAAATTACTGAAAAGTTGTGGCAAGTGCTGAAAAGTCGTGTCAAAGTACTGAAAAGTGTGGCAAAGTGCTGAAAAGTAGTGGCAAAGTGCTGAAAAGTGTGGCAAAGTACTGGAAAGTTGTGGCAAAGACGTGGCAAAGTATTGAAAAGTGTGGCAAAGTATTGGAAAGTTGTGGCAAAGTACTGAAAAGTAGTGGCAAAGTGCACAAAATTGTGGCAAAGTACTGTAAAGTTGTGGCAAAGTGCTGAAAATTAGTGTCAAAGTACTGAAAAGCAGTGGCAAAGTACTGAAAAGTTGTGGCAAAGTGCTGAAAAGTGTGGCATAGTACTGAAAAGTTGTGGCAAAGTGCTGAAAAGTAGTGGGAAAGTTCTGAAGAACAGTTGCAAAGTACTGAAAAGTGTGGCAAAATAATGAAAAGTCGTGGCAAAGTCGTGGCAAAGTACTGAAAAGTGTGGCAAAGTACGGAAAAGTTGTGGCAAAGTACTGAAAAGTGTGGCAAAGTAGTGAAAAGTTGTGGCAAAGTGCTGAAAAGTGTGCCAAAGTACTGAAAAGTTGTGGCAAAGTGCTGAAAAGTCGTGGCAAAGTCGTGGCAAAGTACTGAAAAGTGTGGCAAAGTACTGGAAACTTGTAGCAAAGTGCTGCAAAGTAATGGCAAAGTGCTGAAAATTGTGGCAAAGTACTGTAAAGTTGCGGCAAAGTGCTGAAAATTAGTGTCAAAGTACTGAAAAGCAGTGGCAAAGTACTGAAAAGTTGTGGCAAAGTGCTGAAAAGTGTGGCAAAGTACTGAAAAGTTGTGGCAAAGTGCTGAAAAGTGTGGCAAAGTGCTGCAAAGTCGTGGCAAAGTACTGAAAAGTGTGGCAAAGTAAAGAAAAGTTGTGGCAAAGTGCTAAAAGTGTGGCAAAGTACTGAAAAGTTGTGGCAAAGTGCTGAAAAGTAGTGGCAAAGTACTGAAAAGTCGTGGCAAAGTCGTGGCAAAGTACTGAAAAGTGTGGCAAAGTACTGAAAAGTTGTGGCAAAGTGCTGAAAAGTGTGGCAAAGTACTGAAAAGTTGTGGCAAAGTGCTGAAAAGTGTGGCAAAGTACTGAAAAGTTGTGGCAAAGTTCTGAAAACTAGTGGCAAAGTACTGAAAAGTCGTGGCAAAGTCGTGGCAAAGTACTGAAAAGTGTGGCAAAGTACTGAAAAGTTGTGGCGAAGTGCTGAAAAGTCGTGGCAAAGTACTGAAAAG
The DNA here is from genome assembly GCF_978046115.1 of Saccoglossus kowalevskii. Lineage (NCBI taxonomy): Eukaryota > Metazoa > Hemichordata > Enteropneusta > Harrimaniidae > Saccoglossus > Saccoglossus kowalevskii. The sequence goes on along the minus strand of NW_028188622.1, from coordinate 182,141 downwards.
CGTGGCAAAGTACTGAAGAGTTGTGGCAAAGTCGTGGCAAAGTACTGAAAAGTCGTGGCAAAGTCGTGGCAAAGTACTGAAAAGTGAGGCAAAGTACTGAAAAGTTGTGGCGAAGTGCTGAAAAGTCGTGGCAAAGTACTGACAAGTGTGGCAAAGTACTGACAAGTTGTGGCGAAGTCGTGGCAAAGTACTGAAAAGAGTGGCAAATTGCTGCAAAGTCGTGGCAAAGTACTGAAAAGTGTGGCAAAGTACTGAAAAGTTGTGGCAAAGTGCTGAAAAGTGTGGCAAAGTACTGAAAAGTTGTGGCAAAGTGCTGAAAAGTGTGGCAAAGTGCTGCAAAGTCGTGGCAAAGTACTGAAAAGTGTGGCAAAGTAAAGAAAAGTTGTGGCAAAGTGCTAAAAGTGTGGCAAAGTACTGAAAAGTTGTGGCAAAGTGCTGAAAAGTAGTGGCAAAGTACTGAAAAGTCGTGGCAAAGTCGTGGCAAAGTACTGAAAAGTGTGGCAAAGTACTGAAAAGTTGTGGCAAAGTGCTGAAAAGTGTGGCAAAGTACTGAAAAGTTGTGGCAAAGTGCTGAAAAGTGTGGCAAAGTACTGAAAAGTTGTGGCAAAGTTCTGAAAACTAGTGGCAAAGTACTGAAAAGTCGTGGCAAAGTCGTGGCAAAGTACTGAAAAGTGTGGCAAAGTACTGAAAAGTTGTGGCGAAGTGCTGAAAAATCGTGGCAAAGTACTGAAAAGCGTGGCAAAGTACTGAAGAGTTGTGGCAAAGTCGTGGCAAAGTACTGAAAAGTCGTGGCAAAGTCGTGGCAAAGTACTGAAAAGTGAGGCAAAGTACTGAAAAGTTGTGGCGAAGTGCTGAAAAGTCGTGGCAAAGTACTGAAAAGTGTGGCAAAGTACTGAAAAGTTGTGGCGAAGTCGTGGCAAAGTACTGAAAAGAGTGGCAAAGTGCTGCAAAGTCGTGGCAAAGTACTGAAAAGTGTGGCAAAGTACTGAAAAGTTGTGGCAAAGTGCTGAAAAGTGTGGCAAAGTACTGAAAAGTTGTGGCAAAGTGCTGAAAAGTGTGGCAAAGTGCTGCAAAGTCGTGGCAAAGTACTGAAAAGTGTGGCAAAGTAAAGAAAAGTTGTGGCAAAGTGCTAAAAGTGTGGCAAAGTACTGAAAAGTTGTGGCAAAGTGCTGAAAAGTAGTGGCAAAGTACTGAAAAGTCGTGGCAAAGTCGTGGCAAAGTACTGAAAAGTGTGGCAAAGTACTGAAAGGTTGTGGCAAAGTGCTGAAAAGTGTGGCAAAGTACTGAAAAGTTGTGGCAAAGTGCTGAAAAGTGTGGCAAAGTACTGAAAAGTTGTGGCAAAGTTCTGAAATCTAGTGGCAAAGTACTGAAAAGTCGTGGCAAAGTCGTGGCAAAGTACTGAAAAGTGTGGCAAAGTACTGAAAAGTTGTGGCGAAGTGCTGAAAAGTCGTGGCAAAGTACTGAAAAGCGTGGCAAAGTACTGAAGAGTTGTGGCAAAGTCGTGGCAAAGTACTGAAAAGAGTGGCAAAGTGCTGCAAAGTCGTGGCAAAGAACTGAAAAGTGTGGCAAAGTACTGAAAAGTTGTGGCAAAGTGCTGAAAAGTGTGGCAAAGTGCTGCAAAGTTGTGGCAAAGTCGTGGCAAAGTACTGAAAAGAGTGGCAAAGTACTGAAAAGTTGAGGCAAAGTCGTGGCAAAGTACTGAAAAGTGTGGCAAAGTACTGAAAAGTTGTGGCGAAGTGCTGAAAAGTCTGGGCAAAGTACTGAAAAGTGTGGCAAAGTAATGAAAAGTTGTGGCAAAGTGCTGAAAAGTGTTGCAAAGTACTGAAAAGTTGTGGCAAAGTGCTGAAAAGTGTGGCAAAGTACTGAAAAGTTGTGGCAAAGTGCTGAAAAGTAGTGGCAAAGTACTGAAAAGTCGTGGCAAAGTCGTGGCAAAGTACTGAAAAGTGTGGCAAAGTACTGAAAAGTTGTGGCGAAGTGCTGAAAAGTAGTGGCAAAGTACTGAAAAGTCGTGGCAAAGTCGTGGCAAAGTACTGAAAAGTGTGTCAAAGTACTGAAAAGTCGTGGCAAAGTACTGAAAAGTGTGGCAAAGTACTGAAAAGTGTGGCAAAGTACTGAAAAGTTGTGGCGAAGTCGTGGCAAAGTACTGAAAAGAGTGGCAAAGTACTGAAAAGTTGTGGCGAAGTGCTGAAAAGTCGTGGCAAAGTACTGAAAAGTGTGGCAAAGTACTGAAAAGTTGTGGCAAAGTGCTGAAAAGTAGTGGCAAAGTGCTGAAAAGTGTGGCAAAGTACTTAAAAGTCGTGGAAAAGTACTGAACAGTGTGGCAAAGTACTGAAAAGTTGTGGCGAAGTGCTGAAAAGTCGTGGCAAAGTACTGAAAAGCGTGGCAAAGTACTGAAGAGTTGTGGCAAAGTCGTGGCAAAGTACTGAAAAGTCGTGGCAAAGTCGTGGCAAAGTACTGAAAAGTGAGGCAAAGTACTGAAAAGTTGTGGCGAAGTGCTGAAAAGTCGTGGCAAAGTACTGACAAGTGTGGCAAAGTACTGACAAGTTGTGGCGAAGTCGTGGCAAAGTACTGAAAAGAGTGGCAAATTGCTGCAAAGTCGTGGCAAAGTACTGAAAAGTGTGGCAAAGTACTGAAAAGTTGTGGCAAAGTGCTGAAAAGTGTGGCAAAGTACTGAAAAGTTGTGGCAAAGTGCTGAAAAGTGTGGCAAAGTGCTGCAAAGTCGTGGCAAAGTACTGAAAAGTGTGGCAAAGTAAAGAAAAGTTGTGGCAAAGTGCTAAAAGTGTGGCAAAGTACTGAAAAGTTGTGGCAAAGTGCTGAAAAGTAGTGGCAAAGTACTGAAAAGTCGTGGCAAAGTCGTGGCAAAGTACTGAAAAGTGTGGCAAAGTACTGAAAAGTTGTGGCAAAGTGCTGAAAAGTGTGGCAAAGTACTGAAAAGTTGTGGCAAAGTGCTGAAAAGTGTGGCAAAGTACTGAAAAGTTGTGGCAAAGTTCTGAAAACTAGTGGCAAAGTACTGAAAAGTCGTGGCAAAGTCGTGGCAAAGTACTGAAAAGTGTGGCAAAGTACTGAAAAGTTGTGGCGAAGTGCTGAAAAATCGTGGCAAAGTACTGAAAAGCGTGGCAAAGTACTGAAGAGTTGTGGCAAAGTCGTGGCAAAGTACTGAAAAGTCGTGGCAAAGTCGTGGCAAAGTACTGAAAAGTGAGGCAAAGTACTGAAAAGTTGTGGCGAAGTGCTGAAAAGTCGTGGCAAAGTACTGAAAAGTGTGGCAAAGTACTGAAAAGTTGTGGCGAAGTCGTGGCAAAGTACTGAAAAGAGTGGCAAAGTGCTGCAAAGTCGTGGCAAAGTACTGAAAAGTGTGGCAAAGTACTGAAAAGTTGTGGCAAAGTGCTGAAAAGTGTGGCAAAGTACTGAAAAGTTGTGGCAAAGTGCTGAAAAGTGTGGCAAAGTGCTGCAAAGTCGTGGCAAAGTACTGAAAAGTGTGGCAAAGTAAAGAAAAGTTGTGGCAAAGTGCTAAAAGTGTGGCAAAGTACTGAAAAGTTGTGGCAAAGTGCTGAAAAGTAGTGGCAAAGTACTGAAAAGTCGTGGCAAAGTCGTGGCAAAGTACTGAAAAGTGTGGCAAAGTACTGAAAGGTTGTGGCAAAGTGCTGAAAAGTGTGGCAAAGTACTGAAAAGTTGTGGCAAAGTGCTGAAAAGTGTGGCAAAGTACTGAAAAGTTGTGGCAAAGTTCTGAAATCTAGTGGCAAAGTACTGAAAAGTCGTGGCAAAGTCGTGGCAAAGTACTGAAAAGTGTGGCAAAGTACTGAAAAGTTGTGGCGAAGTGCTGAAAAGTCGTGGCAAAGTACTGAAAAGCGTGGCAAAGTACTGAAGAGTTGTGGCAAAGTCGTGGCAAAGTACTGAAAAGAGTGGCAAAGTGCTGCAAAGTCGTGGCAAAGAACTGAAAAGTGTGGCAAAGTACTGAAAAGTTGTGGCAAAGTGATGAAAAGTGTGGCAAAGTGCTGCAAAGTTGTGGCAAAGTCGTGGCAAAGTACTGAAAAGAGTGGCAAAGTACTGAAAAGTTGAGGCAAAGTCGTGGCAAAGTACTGAAAAGTGTGGCAAAGTACTGAAAAGTTGTGGCGAAGTGCTGAAAAGTCTGGGCAAAGTACTGAAAAGTGTGGCAAAGTAATGAAAAGTTGTGGCAAAGTGCTGAAAAGTGTTGCAAAGTACTGAAAAGTTGTGGCAAAGTGCTGAAAAGTGTGGCAAAGTACTGAAAAGTTGTGGCAAAGTGCTGAAAAGTAGTGGCAAAGTACTGAAAAGTCGTGGCAAAGTCGTGGCAAAGTACTGAAAAGTGTGGCAAAGTACTGAAAAGTTGTGGCGAAGTGCTGAAAAGTAGTGGCAAAGTACTGAAAAGTCGTGGCAAAGTCGTGGCAAAGTACTGAAAAGTGTGTCAAAGTACTGAAAAGTCGTGGCAAAGTACTGAAAAGTGTGGCAAAGTACTGAAAAGTGTGGCAAAGTACTGAAAAGTTGTGGCGAAGTCGTGGCAAAGTACTGAAAAGAGTGGCAAAGTACTGAAAAGTTGTGGCGAAGTGCTGAAAAGTCGTGGCAAAGTACTGAAAAGTGTGGCAAAGTACTGAAAAGTTGTGGCAAAGTGCTGAAAAGTAGTGGCAAAGTGCTGAAAAGTGTGGCAAAGTACTTAAAAGTCGTGGAAAAGTACTGAACAGTGTGGCAAAGTACTGAAAAGTTGTGGCAAAGTACTGAAAAGTGTGGCAAAGTAATGAAAAGTAGTGGCAAAGTACTGAAAAGTGTGGCAAAGTACTGGAAACTTGTAGCAAAGTGCTGTTAAGTAATGGCAAAGTGCTGAAAAGTTGTGGCAAAGTGCTGAAAAGTGGTGGCAAAGTACTGAAGAGCAGTAGCAAAGTACTGAAAAGTGTGGCAAAGTACTGAAAAGTCGTGGCAAAGTCGTGGCAAAGTACTGAAAAGTGTGTCAATGTACTGAAAAGTTGTGGCGAAGTGCTGAAAAGTCGTGGCAAAGTAATGAAAAGTGTGGCAAAGTACTGAAAAGTTGTGGCAAAGTGCTGAAAAGTAGAGGCAAAGTGCTGAAAAGTGTGGCAAAATATTTAAAAGTCGTGGTAAAGTACTGAAAAGTGTGGCAAAGTACTGAAAAGTTGTGGCAAAGTACTGAAAAGTGTGGCAAAGTAATGAAAAGTAGTGGCAAAGTCGTGGCAAAGTACTGAAAAGTGTGGCAAACTACTGAAAAGTTGTGGCAAAGTGCTGTAAAGTAATGGCAAAGTGCTGAAAAGTTGTGGCAAAGTGCTGAAAAGTGGTGGCAAAGTACTGAAGAGCAGTAGCAAAGTACTGAAAAGTGTGGCAAAGTACTGAAAAGTCGTGGCAAAGTCGTGGCAAAGTACTGAAAAGTGTGTCAATGTACTGAAAAGTTGTGGCGAAGTGCTGAAAAGTCGTGGCAAAGTAATGAAAAGTGTGGCAAAGTACTGAAAAGTTGTGGCAAAGTGCTGAAAAGTAGAGGCAAAGTGCTGAAAAGTGTGGCAAAATATTTAAAAGTCGTGGTAAAGTACTGAAAAGTGTGGCAAAGTACTGAAAAGTTGTGGCAAAGTACTGAAAAGTGTGGCAAAGTAATGAAAAGTAGTGGCAAAGTCGTGGCAAAGTACTGAAAAGTGTGGCAAACTACTGAAAAGTTGTGGCAAAGTGCTGAAAAGTCGTGGCAAAGTACTGAAAAGTGTGGCAAAGTGCTGAAAAGTAGTGGCAAAGTACAGAAAAGTGTGGCAAAGTACTGGAAACTTGTAGCAAAGTTCTGTAAAGTTGTGGCAAAGTGCTGAAAATTAGTGTCAAAGTACTGAAAAGTGTGGCAAAGTACTGAAAAGTTGTGGCAAAGTACTGAAAAGTGTGGCAAAGTACTGAAAAGTTGTTGCAAAGTGCTGAAAAGTCGTGGCAAAGTACTGAAAAGTGTGGCAAAGTACTGAAAAGTAGTGGCAAAGTGCTGAAAAGTGTGGCAAAGTACTGAAAAGTGTGGCAAAGTCGTGGCAAAGTACTGAAAAGAGTTGCAAAGTACTGAAAAGTTGTGGCAAAGTGCTGAAAAGTGTGGCAAATGCTGAAAAGTAGTGGCAAAGTGCTGAAAAGTAGTGGCAAAGTACTGAAAAGCAGTGGCAAAGTACTGAAAAGAGTGGCAGTGTACTGAAAAGTAGTGGCAAAGTACTGAAAAGTGTGGTAAAGTACTGGAAAGTTGTGGCAAAGTGCAGAAAAGTAGTAGCAAAGTGCTGAAAATTGTGGCAAAGTGCTGAAAATTAGTGTCAAAGTACTGAAAAGCAGTGGCAAAGTCGTGGCAAAGTACTGAAAAGTGTGGCAAAGTACTGAAAAGTTGTGGCGACGTGCTGAAAAGTCGTGGCAAAGTACTGAAAAGAGTGGCAAAGTACTGAAAAGTTGTGGCAAAGTAATGAAAAGTGTGGCAAAGTACTGAAAAGTTGTGGCAAAGTACTGTAAAGTTGCGGCAAAGTGCTGAAAATTAGTGTCAAAGTAATGAAAAGCAGTGGCAAAGTACTGAAAAGTGTGGCAAAGTACTGAACAGTTGTGGCAAAGTCTTGGCAAAGTACTGAAAAGTGTGGTAAAGAACTGAAAAGTTGTGGCAAAGTCGTGGCAAAGTACTGAAAAGTGTGGCAAAGTGCTGAAAAGTAGTGGCAAAGTGCTGAAAAGTGTGGCAAAGTACTGGAAAGTTGTGGCAAAGTCGTGGCAAAGTATTGAAAAGTGTGGCAAAGTACTGTAAAGTTGTGGCAAAGTGCTGAAAATTAGTGTCAAAGTACTGAAAAGCAGTGGCAAAGTACTGAAAAGTTGTGGCAAAGTGCTGAAAAGTGTGGCATAGTACTGAAAATTTGTGGCAAAGTGCTGAAAAGTAGTGGCAAAGTACTGAAGAGCAGTTGCAAGGTACTGAAAAGTGTGGCAAAGTACTGAAAAGTCGTGGCAAAGTCGTGGCAAAGTACTGAAAAGTGTGTCAATGTACTGAAAAGTTGTGGCGAAGTGCTGAAAAGTCGTGTCAAAGTACTGAAAAGTGTGGCAAAGTACTGAAAAGTTGTGGCAAAGTGCTGAAAAGTAGAGGCAAAGTGCTGAAAAGTGTGGCAACGTACTTAAAAGTCGAGGTAAAGTACTGAAAAGTGTGGCAAAGTACTGAAAAGTTGTGGCAAAGTACTGAAAAGTGTGGCAAAGTAATGAAAAGTAGTGGCAAAGTCGTGGCAAAGTACTGAAAATTGTGGCAAAGTGCTGAAAAGCAGTGGCAAAGTACTGAAAAGTGCTGCAAAGTACTGAACAGTTGTGGTAAAGTCTTGGCAAAGTACTGAAAAGTGTGGTAAAGTACTAAAAAGTTGTGGCAAAGTCGTGGCAAAGTACTGAAAAATGTGGCAAATTACTGAAAAGTTGTGGCAAGTGCTGAAAAGTCGTGTCAAAGTACTGAAAAGTGTGGCAAAGTGCTGAAAAGTAGTGGCAAAGTGCTGAAAAGTGTGGCAAAGTACTGGAAAGTTGTGGCAAAGTCGTGGCAAAGTATTGAAAAGTGTGGCAAAGTACTGGAAAGTTGTGGCAAAGTACTGAAAAGTAGTGGCAAAGTGCTCAAAATTGTGGCAAAGTACTGTAAAGTTGTGGCAAAGTGCTGAAAATTAGTGTCAAAGTACTGAAAAGCAGTGGCAAAGTACTGAAAAGTTGTGGCGAAGTGCTGAAAAGTAGTGGCAAAGTACTGAAAAGTCGTGGCAAAGTCGTGGCAAAGTACTGAAAAGTGTGTCAAAGTACTGAAAAGTCGTGGCAAAGTACTGAAAAGTGTGGCAAAGTATTGAAAAGTGTGGCAAAGTACTGAAAAGTTGTGGCGATGTCGTGGCAAAGTACTGAAAAGTTGTGGCGAAGTGCTGAAAAGTCGTGGCAAAGAACTGAAAAGTGTGGCAAAGTACTGAAAAGTTGTGGCAAAGTGCTGAAAAGTAGTGGCAAAGTGCTGAAAAGTGTGGCAAAGTACTTAAAAGTCGTGGAAAAGTAATGAAAAGTGTGGCAAAGTACTGAAAAGTTGTGGCAAAGTACTGAAAAGTGTGGCAAAGTAATGAAAAGTAGTGGCAAAGTCGTGGCAAAGTACTGAAAAGTGTGGCAAAATACTGAAAAGTTGTGGCAAAGTGCTGAAAAGTCGTGGCAAAGTACTGAAAAGTGTGGCAAAGTGCTGAAAAGTAGTGGCAAAGTACTGAAAAGTGTGGCAAAGTACTTGAAACTTGTAGCAAAGTGCTGTAAAGTAATGGCAAAATGCTGAAAAGTTGTGGCAAAGTGCTGAAAAGTGGTGGCAAAGTACTGAAGAGCAGTTGCAAAGTACTGAAAAGTGTGGCAAAGTACTGAAAACTCGTGGCAAAGTCGTGGCAAAGTACTGAAAAGTGTGTCAATGTACGGAAAAGTTGTGGCGAAGTGCTGAAAAGTCGTGGCAAAGTACTGAAAAGTGTGGCAAAGTACTGAAAAGTTGTGGCAAAGTGCTGAAAAGTCGTGGCAAAGTCGTGGCAAAGTACTGAAAAGTGTGTCAATGTACTGAAAAGTTGTGGCGAAGTGCTGAAAAGTCGTGGCAAAGTAATGAAAAGTGTGGCAAAGTACTGAAAAGTTGTGGCAAAGTGCTGAAAAGTGTGGCAAAATATTTAAAAGTCGTGGTAAAGTACTGAAAAGTGTGGCAAAGTACTGAAAAGTTGTGGCAAAGTAGTGAAAAGTGTGGCAAAGTAATGAAAAGTAGTGGCAAAGTCGTGGCAAAGTACTGAAAAGTGTGGCAAACTACTGAAAAGTTGTGGCAAAGTGCTGAAAAGTCGTGGCAAAGTACTGAAAAGTGTGGCAAAGTGCTGAAAAGTAGTGGCAAAGTACTGAAAAGTGTGGCAAAGTACTGGAAACTTGTAGCAAAGTACTGTAAAGTTGTGGCAAAGTGCTGAAAATTAGTGTCAAAGTACTGAAAAGTGTGGCAAAGTACTGAAAAGTTGTGGCAAAGTGCTGAAAAGTGTGGCAAAGTACTGAAAAGTTGTTTCAAAGTGCTGAAAAGTCGTGGCAAAGTACTGAAAAGTGTGGCAAAGTACTGAAAAGTAGTGGCAAAGTGCTGAAAAGTGTGGCAAAGTACTGAAAAGTGTGGCAAAGTCGTGGCAAAGTACTGAAAAGAGTGGCAAAGTACTGAAAAGTTGTGGCAAAGTGCTGAAAAGTGTGGCAAATGCTGAAAAGTAGTGGCAAAGTGCTGAAAAGTAGTGGCAAAGTACTGAAAAGCAGTGGCAAAGTACTGAAAAGAGTGGCAGTGTACTGAAAAGTAGTGGCAAAGTACTGAAAAGTGTGGTAAAGTACTGGAAAGTTGTGGCAAAGTGCAGAAAAGTAGTGGCAAAGTGCTGAAAATTGTGGCAAAGTGCTGAAAATTAGTGTCAAAGTACTGAAAAACAGTGGCAAAGTCGTGGCAAAGTACTGAAAAGTGTGGCAAAGTACTGAAAAGTTGTGGCGAAGTGCTGAAAAGTCGTGGCAAAGTACTGAAAAGAGTGGCAAAGTACTGAAAAGTTGTGGCAAAGTACTGAAAAGTGTGGCAAAGTACTGAAAAGTTGTGGCAAAGTACTGTAAAGTTGCGGCAAAGTGCTGAAAATTAGTGTCAAAGTAATGAAAAGCAGTGGCAAAGTACTGAAAAGTGTGGCAAAGTACTGAACAGTTGTGGCAAAGTCTTGGCAAAGTACTGAAAAGTGTGGTAAAGTACTGAAAAGTTGTGGCAAAGTCGTGGCAAAGTACTGAAAAGTTGTGGCAAAGTGCTGAAAAGTAGTGGCAAAGTACTGAAGAGCAGTTGCAAGGTACTGAAAAGTGTGGCAAAGTACTGAAAAGTCGTGGCAAAGTCGTGGCAAAGTACTGAAAAGTGTGTCAATGTACTGAAAAGTTGTGGCGAAGTGCTGAAAAGTCGTGGCAAAGTGCTGAAAAGTAGAGGCAAAGTGCTGAAAAGTGTGGCAAAGTACTTAAAAGTCGTGGTAAAGTACTGAAAAGTGTGGCAAAGTACTGAAAAGTCGTGGCAAAGTACTGAAAAGTGTGGCAAAGTGCTGAAAAGTTGTGGCAAAGTACTGAAAAGTGTGGCAAAGTACTGGAAACTTGTAGCAAAGTGCTGTAAAGTAATGGCAAAGTGCTGAAAATTGTGGCAAAGTACTGTAAAGTTGCGGCAAAGTGCTGAAAATTAGTGTCAAAGTACTGAAAAGCAGTGGCAAAGTACTGAAAAGTGTGGCAAAGTACTGAACAGTTGTGGTAAAGTCTTGGCAAAGTACTGAAAAGTGTGGTAAAGTACTGAAAAGTTGTGGCAAAGTCGTGGCAAAGTACTGAAAAGTGTGGCAAATTACTGAAAAGTTGTGGCAAGTGCTGAAAAGTCGTGTCAAAGTACTGAAAAGTGTGGCAAAGTGCTGAAAAGTAGTGGCAAAGTGCTGAAAAGTGTGGCAAAGTACTGGAAAGTTGTGGCAAAGACGTGGCAAAGTATTGAAAAGTGTGGCAAAGTACTGGAAAGTTGTGGCAAAGTACTGAAAAGTAGTGGCAAAGTGCACAAAATTGTGGCAAAGTACTGTAAAGTTGTGGCAAAGTGCTGAAAATTAGTGTCAAAGTACTGAAAAGCAGTGGCAAAGTACTGAAAAGTTGTGGCAAAGTGCTGAAAAGTGTGGCATAGTACTGAAAAGTTGTGGCAAAGTGCTGAAAAGTAGTGGGAAAGTTCTGAAGAACAGTTGCAAAGTACTGAAAAGTGTGGCAAAATAATGAAAAGTCGTGGCAAAGTCGTGGCAAAGTACTGAAAAGTGTGGCAAAGTACTGAAAAGTTGTGGCAAAGTACTGAAAAGTGTGGCAAAGTAGTGAAAAGTTGTGGCAAAGTGCTGAAAAGTGTGCCAAAGTACTGAAAAGTTGTGGCAAAGTGCTGAAAAGTGTGGCAAAGTAGTGAAAAGTTGTGGCAAAGTGCTGAAAAGTGTGCCAAAGTACTGAAAAGTCGTGGCAAAGTACTGAAAAGTGTGGCAAAGTACTGGAAACTTGTAGCAAAGTGCTGTAAAGTAATGGCAAAGTGCTGAAAATTGTGGCAAAGTACTGTAAAGCTGCGGCAAAGTGCTGAAAATTAGTGTCAAAGTACTGAAAAGCAGTGGCAAAGTACTGAAAAGTGTGGCAAAGTACTGAACAGTTGTGGTAAAGTCTTGGCAAAGTACTGAAAAGTGTGGTAAAGTACTGAAAAGTTGTGGCAAAGTCGTGGCAAAGTACTGAAAAATGTGGCAAATTACTGAAAAGTTGTGGCAAGTGCTGAAAAGTCGTGTCAAAGTACTGAAAAGTGTGGCAAAGTGCTGAAAAGTAGTGGCAAAATGCTGAAAAGTGTGGCAAAGTACTGGAAAGTTGTGGCAAAGTCGTGGCAAAGTATTGAAAAGTGTGGCAAAGTACTGAAGAGTTGTGGCAAAGTCGTGGCAAAGTACTGAAAAGTCGTGGCAAAGTCGTGGCAAAGTACTGAAAAGTGAGGCAAAGTACTGAAAAGTTGTGGCGAAGTGCTGAAAAGTCGTGGCAAAGTACTGACAAGTGTGGCAAAGTACTGACAAGTTGTGGCGAAGTCGTGGCAAAGTACTGAAAAGAGTGGCAAAGTGCTGCAAAGTCGTGGCAAAGTACTGAAAAGTGTGGCAAAGTACTGAAAAGTTGTGGCAAAGTGCTGAAAAGTGTGGCAAAGTACTGAAAAGTTGTGGCAAAGTGCTGAAAAGTGTGGCAAAGTGCTGCAAAGTCGTGGCAAAGTACTGAAAAGTGTGGCAAAGTAAAGAAAAGTTGTGGCAAAGTGCTAAAAGTGTGGCAAAGTACTGAAAAGTTGTGGCAAAGTGCTGAAAAGTAGTGGCAAAGTACTGAAAAGTCGTGGCAAAGTGGTGGCAAAGTACTGAAAAGTGTGGCAAAGTACTGAAAAGTTGTGGCAAAGTGCTGAAAAGTGTGGCAAAGTACTGAAAAGTTGTGGCAAAGTGCTGAAAAGTGTGGCAAAGTACTGAAAAGTTGTGGCAAAGTTCTGAAAACTAGTGGCAAAGTACTGAAAAGTCGTGGCAAAGTCGTGGCAAAGTACTGAAAAGTGTGGCAAAGTACTGAAAAGTTGTGGCGAAGTGCTGAAAAATCGTGGCAAAGTACTGAAAAGCGTGGCAAAGTACTGAAGAGTTGTGGCAAAGTCGTGGCAAAGTACTGAAAAGTCGTGGCAAAGTCGTGGCAAAGTACTGAAAAGTGAGGCAAAGTACTGAAAAGTTGTGGCGAAGTGCTGAAAAGTCGTGGCAAAGTACTGAAAAGTGTGGCAAAGTACTGAAAAGTTGTGGCGAAGTCGTGGCAAAGTACTGAAAAGAGTGGCAAAGTGCTGCAAAGTCGTGGCAAAGTACTGAAAAGTGTGGCAAAGTAAAGAAAAGTTGTGGCAAAGTGCTAAAAGTGTGGCAAAGTACTGAAAAGTTGTGGCAAAGTGCTGAAAAGTAGTGGCAAAGTACTGAAAAGTCGTGGCAAAGTCGTGGCAAAGTACTGAAAAGTGTGTCAAAGTACTGAAAAGTCGTGGCAAAGTACTGAAAAGTGTGGCAAAGTATTGAAAAGTGTGGCAAAGTACTGAAAAGTTGTGGCGATGTCGTGGCAAAGTACTGAAAAGTTGTGGCGAAGTGCTGAAAAGTCGTGGCAAAGAACTGAAAAGTGTGGCAAAGTACTGAAAAGTTGTGGCAAAGTGCTGAATAGTAGTGGCAAAGTGCTGAAAAGTGTGGCAAAGTACTTAAAAGTCGTCGAAAAGTAATGAAAAGTGTGGCAAAGTACTGAAAAGTTGTGGCAAAGTACTGAAAAGTGTGGCAAAGTAATGAAAAGTAGTGGCAAAGTCGTGGCAAAGTACTGAAAAGTGTGGCAAAATACTGAAAAGTTGTGGCAAAGTGCTGAAAAGTCGTGGCAAAGTACTGAAAAGTGTGGCAAAGTGCTGAAAAGTAGTGGCAAAGTACTGAAAAGTGTGGCAAAGTACTGGAAACTTGTAGCAAAGTGCTGTAAAGTAATGGCAAAATGCTGAAAAGTTGTGGCAAAGTGCTGAAAAGTGGTGGCAAAGTACTGAAGAGCAGTTGCAAAGTACTGAAAAGTGTGGCAAAGTACTGAAAACTCGTGGCAAAGTCGTGGCAAAGTACTGAAAAGTGTGTCAATGTACGGAAAAGTTGTGGCGAAGTGCTGAAAAGTCGTGGCAAAGTACTGAAAAGTGTGGCAAAGTACTGAAAAGTTGTGGCAAAGTGCTGAAAAGTCGTGGCAAAGTCGTGGCAAAGTACTGAAAAGTGTGTCAATGTACTGAAAAGTTGTGGCGAAGTGCTGAAAAGTCGTGGCAAAGTAATGAAAAGTGTGGCAAAGTACTGAAAAGTTGTGGCAAAGTGCTGAAAAGTGTGGCAAAATATTTAAAAGTCGTGGTAAAGTACTGAAAAGTGTGGCAAAGTACTGAAAAGTTGTGGCAAAGTAGTGAAAAGTGTGGCAAAGTAATGAAAAGTAGTGGCAAAGTCGTGGCAAAGTACTGAAAAGTGTGGCAAACTACTGAAAAGTTGTGGCAAAGTGCTGAAAAGTCGTGGCAAAGTACTGAAAAGTGTGGCAAAGTGCTGAAAAGTAGTGGCAAAGTACTGAAAAGTGTGGCAAAGTACTGGAAACTTGTAGCAAAGTACTGTAAAGTTGTGGCAAAGTGCTGAAAATTAGTGTCAAAGTACTGAAAAGTGTGGCAAAGTACTGAAAAGTTGTGGCAAAGTGCTGAAAAGTGTGGCAAAGTACTGAAAAGTTGTTGCAAAGTGCTGAAAAGTCGTGGCAAAGTACTGAAAAGTGTGGCAAAGTACTGAAAAGTAGTGGCAAAGTGCTGAAAAGTGTGGCAAAGTACTGAAAAGTGTGGCAAAGTCGTGGCAAAGTACTGAAAAGAGTGGCAAAGTACTGAAAAGTTGTGGCAAAGTGCTGAAAAGTGTGGCAAATGCTGAAAAGTAGTGGCAAAGTGCTGAAAAGTAGTGGCAAAGTACTGAAAAGCAGTGGCAAAGTACTGAAAAGAGTGGCAGTGTACTGAAAAGTAGTGGCAAAGTACTGAAAAGTGTGGTAAAGTACTGGAAAGTTGTGGCAAAGTGCAGAAAAGTAGTGGCAAAGTGCTGAAAATTGTGGCAAAGTGCTGAAAATTAGTGTCAAAGTACTGAAAAACAGTGGCAAAGTCGTGGCAAAGTACTGAAAAGTGTGGCAAAGTACTGAAAAGTTGTGGCGAAGTGCTGAAAAGTCGTGGCAAAGTACTGAAAAGAGTGGCAAAGTACTGAAAAGTTGTGGCAAAGTACTGAAAAGTGTGGCAAAGTACTGAAAAGTTGTGGCAAAGTACTGTAAAGTTGCGGCAAAGTGCTGAAAATTAGTGTCAAAGTAATGAAAAGCAGTGGCAAAGTACTGAAAAGTGTGGCAAAGTACTGAACAGTTGTGGTAAAGTCTTGGCAAAGTACTGAAAAGTGTGGTAAAGTACTGAAAAGTTGTGGCAAAGTCGTGGCAAAGTACTGAAAAGTGTGGCAAAGTGCTGAAAAGTAGTGGCAAAGTGCTGAAAAGTGTGGCAAAGTACTGGAAAGTTGTGGCAAAGTCGTGGCAAAGTATTGAAAAGTGTGGCAAAGTACTGTAAAGTTGTGGCAAAGTGCTGAAAATTAGTGTCAAAGTACTGAAAAGCAGTGGCAAAGTACTGAAAAGTTGTGGCAAAGTGCTGAAAAGTGTGGCATAGTGCTGAAAAGTTGTGGCAAAGTGCTGAAAAGTAGTGGCAAAGTACTGAAGAGCAGTTGCAAGGTACTGAAAAGTGTGGCAAAGTACTGAAAAGTCGTGGCAAAGTCGTGGCAAAGTACTGAAAAGTGTGTCAATGTACTGAAAAGTTGTGGCGAAGTGCTGAAAAGTCGTGGCAAAGTGCTGAAAAGTAGAGGCAAAGTGCTGAAAAGTGTGGCAAAGTACTTAAAAGTCGTGGTAAAGTACTGAAAAGTGTGGCAAAGTACTGAAAAGTCGTGGCAAAGTACTGAAAAGTGTGGCAAAGTGCTGAAAAGTTGTGGCAAAGTACTGAAAAGTGTGGCAAAGTACTGGAAACTTGTAGCAAAGTGCTGTAAAGTAATGGCAAAGTGCTGAAAATTGTGGCAAAGTACTGTAAAGTTGCGGCAAAGTGCTGAAAATTAGTGTCAAAGTACTGAAAAGCAGTGGCAAAGTACTGAAAAGTGTGGCAAAGTACTGAACAGTTGTGGTAAAGTCTTGGCAAAGTACTGAAAAGTGTGGTAAAGTACTGAAAAGTTGTGGCAAAGTCGTGGTAAAGTACTGAAAAGTGTGGCAAATTACTGAAAAGTTGTGGCAAGTGCTGAAAAGTCGTGTCAAAGTACTGAAAAGTGTGGCAAAGTGCTGAAAAGTAGTGGCAAAGTGCTGAAAAGTGTGGCAAAGTACTGGAAAGTTGTGGCAAAGACGTGGCAAAGTATTGAAAAGTGTGGCAAAGTACTGGAAAGTTGTGGCAAAGTACTGAAAAGTAGTGGCAAAGTGCACAAAATTGTGGCAAAGTACTGTAAAGTTGTGGCAAAGTGCTGAAAATTAGTGTCAAAGCACTGAAAAGCAGTGGCAAAGTACTGAAAAGTTGTGGCAAAGTGCTGAAAAGTGTGGCATAGTACTGAAAAGTTGTGGCAAAGTGCTGAAAAGTAGTGGGAAAGTTCTGAAGAACAGTTGCAAAGTACTGAAAAGTGTGGCAAAATAATGAAAAGTCGTGGCAAAGTCGTGGCAAAGTACTGAAAAGTGTGGCAAAGTACTGAAAAGTTGTGGCAAAGTACTGAAAAGTCGTGGCAAAGTACTGAAAAGTTGTGGCAAAGTGCTGAAAAGTCGTGGCAAAGTCGTGGCAAAGTACTGAAAAGTGTGGCAAAGTACTGAACAGTTGTGGTAAAGTCTTGGCAAAGTACTGAAAAGTGTGGTAAAGTACTGAAAAGTTGTGGCAAAGTCGTGGCAAAGTACTGAAAAATGTGGCAAATTACTGAAAAGTTGTGGCAAGTGCTGAAAAGTCGTGTCAAAGTACTGAAAAGTGTGGCAAAGTGCTGAAAAGTAGTGGCAAAATGCTGAAAAGTGTGGCAAAGTACTGGAAAGTTGTGGCAAAGTCGTGGCAAAGTATTGAAAAGTGTGGCAAAGTACTGAAGAGTTGTGGCAAAGTCGTGGCAAAGTACTGAAAAGTCGTGGCAAAGTCGTGGCAAAGTACTGAAAAGTGAGGCAAAGTACTGAAAAGTTGTGGCGAAGTGCTGAAAAGTCGTGGCAAAGTACTGACAAGTGTGGCAAAGTACTGACAAGTTGTGGCGAAGTCGTGGCAAAGTACTGAAAAGAGTGGCAAAGTGCTGCAAAGTCGTGGCAAAGTACTGAAAAGTGTGGCAAAGTACTGAAAAGTTGTGGCAAAGTGCTGAAAAGTGTGGCAAAGTACTGAAAAGTTGTGGCAAAGTGCTGAAAAGTGTGGCAAAGTGCTGCAAAGTCGTGGCAAAGTACTGAAAAGTGTGGCAAAGTAAAGAAAAGTTGTGGCAAAGTGCTAAAAGTGTGGCAAAGTACTGAAAAGTTGTGGCAAAGTGCTGAAAAGTAGTGGCAAAGTACTGAAAAGTCGTGGCAAAGTCGTGGCAAAGTACTGAAAAGTGTGGCAAAGTACTGAAAAGTTGTGGCAAAGTGCTGAAAAGTGTGGCAAAGTACTGAAAAGTTGTGGCAAAGTGCTGAAAAGTGTGGCAAAGTACTGAAAAGTTGTGGCAAAGTTCTGAAAACTAGTGGCAAAGTACTGAAAAGTCGTGGCAAAGTCGTGGCAAAGTACTGAAAAGTGTGGCAAAGTACTGAAAAGTTGTGGCGAAGTGCTGAAAAATCGTGGCAAAGTACTGAAAAGCGTGGCAAAGTACTGAAGAGTTGTGGCAAAGTCGTGGCAAAGTACTGAAAAGTCGTGGCAAAGTCGTGGCAAAGTACTGAAAAGTGAGGCAAAGTACTGAAAAGTTGTGGCGAAGTGCTGAAAAGTCGTGGCAAAGTACTGAAAAGTGTGGCAAAGTACTGAAAAGTTGTGGCGAAGTCGTGGCAAAGTACTGAAAAGAGTGGCAAAGTGCTGCAAAGTCGTGGCAAAGTACTGAAAAGTGTGGCAAAGTAAAGAAAAGTTGTGGCAAAGTGCTAAAAGTGTGGCAAAGTACTGAAAAGTTGTGGCAAAGTGCTGAAAAGTAGTGGCAAAGTACTGAAAAGTCGTGGCAAAGTCGTGGCAAAGTACTGAAAAGTGTGGCAAAGTACTGAAAAGTTGTGGCAAAGTGCTGAAAAGTGTGGCAAAGTACTGAAAAGTTGTGGCAAAGTGCTGAAAAGTGTGGCAAAGTACTGAAAAGTTGTGGCAAAGTTCTGAAAACTAGTGGCAAAGTACTGAAAAGTCGTGGCAAAGTCGTGGCAAAGTACTGAAAAGTGTGGCAAAGTACTGAAAAGTTGTGGCGAAGTGCTGAAAAATCGTGGCAAAGTACTGAAAAGCGTGGCAAAGTACTGAAGAGTTGTGGCAAAGTCGTGGCAAAGTACTGAAAAGTCGTGGCAAAGTCGTGGCAAAGTACTGAAAAGTGAGGCAAAGTACTGAAAAGTTGTGGCGAAGTGCTGAAAAGTCGTGGTAAAGTACTGAAAAGTGTGGCAAAGTACTGAAAAGTTGTGGCGAAGTCGTGGCAAAGTACTGAAAAGAGTGGCAAAGTGCTGCAAAGTCGTGGCAAAGTACTGAAAAGTGTGGCAAAGTACTGAAAAGTTGTGGCAAAGTGCTGAAAAGTGTGGCAAAGTACTGAAAAGTTGTGGCAAAGTGCTGAAAAGTGTGGCAAAGTGCTGCAAAGTCGTGGCAAAGTACTGAAAAGTTGTGGCAAAGTGCTGAAAAGTAGTGGCAAAGTACTGAAAAGTCGTGGCAAAGTCGTGGCAAAGTACTGAAAAGTGTGGCAAAGTACTGAAAAGTTGTGGCAAAGTGCTGAAAAGTGTGGCAAAGTACTGAAAAGTTGTGGCAAAGTGCTGAAAAGTGTGGCAAAGTACTGAAAAGTTGTGGCAAGGTTCTGAAAACTAGTGGCAAAATACTGAAAAGTCGTGGCAAAGTCGTGGCAAAGTACTGAAAAGTGTGGCAAAGTACTGAAAAGTTATGGCGAAGTGCTGAAAAGTCGTGGCAAAGTACTGAAAAGCGTGGCAAAGTACTGAAGAGTTGTGGCAAAGTCGTGGCAAAGTACTGAAAAGAGTGGCAAAGTGCTGTAAAGTCGTGGCAAAGAACTGAAAAGTGTGGCAAAGTACTGAAAAGTTGTGGCAAAGTGCTGAAAAGTGTGGCAAAGTGCTGCAAAGTTGTGGCAAAGTCGTGGCAAAGTACTGAAAAGAGTGGCAAAGTACTGAAAAGTTGAAGCAAAGTCGTGGCAAAGTACTGAAAAGTGTGGCAAAGTACTGAAAAGTTGTGGCGAAGTGCTGAAAAGTCTGGGCAAAGTACTGAAAAGTGTGGCAAAGTAATGAAAAGTTGTGGCAAAGTGCTGAAAAGTGTTGCAAAGTACTGAAAAGTTGTGGCAAAGTGCTGAAAAGTGTGGCAAAGTACTGAAAAGTTGTGGCAAAGTGCTGAAAAGTAGTGGCAAAGTACTGAAAAGTCGTGGCAAAGTCGTGGCAAAGTACTGAAAAGTGTGGCAAAGTACAGAAAAGTTGTGGCGAAGTGCTGAAAAGTAGTGGCAAAGTACTGAAAAGTCGTGGCAAAGTCGTGGCAAAGTACTGAAAAGTGTGTCAAAGTACTGAAAAGTCGTGGCAAAGTACTGAAAAGTGTGGCAAAGTACTGAAAAGTGTGGCAAAGTACTGAAAAGTTGTGGCGAAGTCGTGGCAAAGTACTGAAAAGAGTGGCAAAGTACTGAAAAGTTGTGGCGAAGTGCTGAAAAGTCGTGGCAAAGTACTGAAAAGTGTGGCAAAGTACTGAAAAGTTGTGGCAAAGTGCTGAAAAGTAGTGGCAAAGTGCTGAAAAGTGTGGCAAAGTACTTAAAAGTCGTGGAAAAGTACTGAAAAGTGTGGCAAAGTACTGAAAAGTTGTGGCAAAGTACTGAAAAGTGTGGCAAAGTAAAGAAAAGTAGTGGCAAAGTACTGAAAAGTGTGGCAAAGTACTGGAAACTTGTAGCAAAGTGCTGTAAAGTAATGGCAAAGTGCTGAAAAGTTGTGGCAAAGTGCTGAAAAGTGGTGGCAAAGTACTGAAGAGCAGTAGCAAAGTACTGAAAAGTGTGGCAAAGTACTGAAAAGTCGTGGCAAAGTCGTGGCAAAGTACTGAAAAGTGTGTCAATGTACTGAAAAGTTGTGGCGAAGTGCTGAAAAGTCGTGGCAAAGTAATGAAAAGTGTGGCAAAGTACTGAAAAGTTGTGGCAAAGTGCTGAAAAGTAGAGGCAAAGTGCTGAAAAGTGTGGCAAAATATTTAAAAGTCGTGGTAAAGTACTGAAAAGTGTGGCAAAGTACTGAAAAGTTGTGGCAAAGTACTGAAAAGTGTGGCAAACTACTGAAAAGTTGTGGCAAAGTGCTGTAAAGTAATGGCAAAGTGCTGAAAAGTTGTGGCAAAGTGCTGAAAAGTGGTGGCAAAGTACTGAAGAGCAGTAGCAAAGTACTGAAAAGTGTGGCAAAGTACTGAAAAGTCGTGGCAAAGTCGTGGCAAAGTACTGAAAAGTGTGTCAATGTACTGAAAAGTTGTGGCGAAGTGCTGAAAAGTCGTGGCAAAGTAATGAAAAGTGTGGCAAAGTACTGAAAAGTTGTGGCAAAGTGCTGAAAAGTAGTGGCAAAGTGCTGAAAAGTATGGCAAAATATTTAAAAGTTGTGGCAAAGTACTGAAAAGTGTGGCAAAGTAATGAAAAGTAGTGGCAAAGTCGTGGCAAAGTACTGAAAAGTGTGGCAAACTACTGAAAAGTTGTGGCAAAGTGCTGAAAAGTCGTGGCAAAGTACTGAAAAGTGTGGCAAAGTGCTGAAAAGTAGTGGCAAAGTACAGAAAAGTGTGGCAAAGTACTGGAAACTTGTAGCAAAGTACTGTAAAGTTGTGGCAAAGTGCTGAAAATTAGTGTCAAAGTACTGAAAAGTGTGGCAAAGTACTGAAAAGTTGTGGCAAAGTGCTGAAAAGTAGTGGCAAAGTGCTGAAAAGTGTGGCAAAGTACTTAAAAGTCGTGGAAAAATACTGAAAAGTGTGGCAAAGTACTGAAAAGTTGTGGCAAAGTACTGAAAAGTGTGGCAAAGTAAAGAAAAGTAGTGGCAAAGTACTGAAAAGTGTGGCAAAGTACTGGAAACTTGTAGCAAAGTGCTGTAAAGTAATGGCAAAGTGCTGAAAAGTTGTGGCAAAGTGCTGAAAAGTGGTGGCAAAGTACTGAAGAGCAGTAGCAAAGTACTGAAAAGTGTGGCAAAGTACTGAAAAGTCGTGGCAAAGTCGTGGCAAAGTACTGAAAAGTGTGTCAATGTACTGAAAAGTTGTGGCGAAGTGCTGAAAAGTCGTGGCAAAGTAATGAAAAGTGTGGCAAAGTACTGAAAAGTTGTGGCAAAGTGCTGAAAAGTAGAGGCAAAGTGCTGAAAAGTGTGGCAAAATATTTAAAAGTCGTGGTAAAGTACTGAAAAGTGTGGCAAAGTACTGAAAAGTTGTGGCAAAGTACTGAAAAGTGTGGCAAAGTAATGAAAAGTAGTGGCAAAGTCGTGGCAAAGTACTGAAAAGTGTGGCAAACTACTGAAAAGTTGTGGCAAAGTGCTGTAAAGTAATGGCAAAGTGCTGAAAAGTTGTGGCAAAGTGCTGAAAAGTGGTGGCAAAGTACTGAAGAGCAGTAGCAAAGTACTGAAAAGTGTGGCAAAGTACTGAAAAGTCGTGGCAAAGTCGTGGCAAAGTACTGAAAAGTGTGTCAATGTACTGAAAAGTTGTGGCGAAGTGCTGAAAAGTCGTGGCAAAGTAATGAAAAGTGTGGCAAAGTACTGAAAAGTTGTGGCAAAGTGCTGAAAAGTAGTGGCAAAGTGCTGAAAAGTGTGGCAAAATATTTAAAAGTCGTGGTAAAGTACTGAAAAGTGTGGCAAAGTACTGAAAAGTTGTGGCAAAGTACTGAAAAGTGTGGCAAAGTAATGAAAAGTAGTGGCAAAGTCGTGGCAAAGTACTGAAAAGTGTGGCAAACTACTGAAAAGTTGTGGCAAAGTGCTGAAAAGTCGTGGCAAAGTACTGAAAAGTGTGGCAAAGTACTGAAAAGTTGTGGCAAAGTACTGAAAAGTGTGGCAAAGTACTGAAAAGTTGTTGCAAAGTGCTGAAAAGTCGTGGCAAAGTACTGAAAAGTGTGGCAAAGTACTGAAAAGTAGTGGCAAAGTGCTGAAAAGTGTGGCAAAGTACTGAAAAGTGTGGCAAAGTCGTGGCAAAGTACTGAAAAGAGTTGCAAAGTACTGAAAAGTTGTGGCAAAGTGCTGAAAAGTGTGGCAAATGCTGAAAAGTAGTGGCAAAGTGCTGAAAAGTAGTGGCAAAGTACTGAAAAGCAGTGGCAAAGTACTGAAAAGAGTGGCAGTGTACTGAAAAGTAGTGGCAAAGTACTGAAAAGTGTGGTAAAGTACTGGAAAGTTGTGGCAAAGTGCAGAAAAGTAGTGGCAAAGTGCTGAAAATTGTGGCAAAGTGCTGAAAATTAGTGTCAAAGTACTGAAAAGCAGTGGCAAAGTCGTGGCAAAGTACTGAAAAGTGTGGCAAAGTACTGAAAAGTTGTGGCGAAGTGCTGAAAAGTCGTGGCAAAGTACTGAAAAGAGTGGCAAAGTACTGAAAAGTTGTGGCAAAGTAATGAAAAGTGTGGCAAAGTACTGAAAAGTTGTGGCAAAGTACTGTAAAGTTGCGGCAAAGTGCTGAAAATTAGTGTCAAAGTAATGAAAAGCAGTGGCAAAGTACTGAAAAGTGTGGCAAAGTACTGAACAGTTGTGGCAAAGTCTTGGCAAAGTACTGAAAAGTGTGGTAAAGTACTGAAAAGTTGTGGCAAAGTCGTGGCAAAGTACTGAAAAGTGTGGCAAAGTGCTGAAAAGTAGTGGCAAAGTGCTGAAAAGTGTGGCAAAGTACTGGAAAGTTGTGGCAAAGTCGTGGCAAAGTATTGAAAAGTGTGGCAAAGTACTGTAAAGTTGTGGCAAAGTGCTGAAAATTAGTGTCAAAGTACTGAAAAGCAGTGGCAAAGTACTGAAAAGTTGTGGCAAAGTGCTGAAAAGTGTGGCATAGTACTGAAAATTTGTGGCAAAGTGCTGAAAAGTAGTGGCAAAGTACTGAAGAGCAGTTGCAAGGTACTGAAAAGTGTGGCAAAGTACTGAAAAGTAGTGGCAAAGTCGTGGCAAAGTACTGAAAAGTGTGTCAATGTACTGAAAAGTTGTGGCGAAGTGCTGAAAAGTCGTGGCAAAGTACTGAAAAGTGTGGCAAAGTACTGAAAAGTTGTGGCAAAGTGCTGAAAAGTAGAGGCAAAGTGCTGAAAAGTGTGGCAAAGTACTTAAAAGTCGTGGTAAAGTACTGAAAAGTGTGGCAAAGTACTGAAAAGTTGTGGCAAAGTACTGAAAAGTGTGGCAAAGTAATGAAAAGTAGTGGCAAAGTCGTGGCAAAGTACTGAAAAGTGTGGCAAAGTGCTGAAAAGTTGTGGCAAAGTACTGAAAAGTGTGGCAAAGTACTGGAAACTTGTAGCAAAGTGCTGTAAAGTAAAGGCAAAGTGCTGAAAATTGTGGCAAAGTACTGTAAAGTTGCGGCAAAGTGCTGAAAATTAGTGTCAAAGTACTGAAAAGCAGTGGCAAAGTACTGAAAAGTGTTGCAAAGTACTGAACAGTTGTGGTAAAGTCTTGGCAAAGTACTGAAAAGTGTGGTACAGTACTGAAAAGTTGTGGCAAAGTCGTGGCAAAGTACTGAAAAATGTGGCAAATTACTGAAAAGTTGTGGCAAGTGCTGAAAAGTCGTGTCAAAGTACTGAAAAGTGTGGCAAAGTGCTGAAAAGTAGTGGCAAAGTGCTGAAAAGTGTGGCAAAGTACTGGAAAGTTGTGGCAAAGTCGTGGCAAAGTATTGAAAAGTGTGGCAAAGTACTGGAAAGTTGTGGCAAAGTACTGAAAAGTAGTGGCAAAGTGCTCAAAATTGTGGCAAAGTACTGTAAAGTTGTGGCAAAGTGCTGAAAATTAGTGTCAAAGTACTGAAAAGCAGTGGCAAAGTACTGAAAAGTTGTGGCGAAGTGCTGAAAAGTAGTGGCAAAGTACTGAAAAGTCGTGGCAAAGTCGTGGCAAAGTACTGAAAAGTGTGTCAAAGTACTGAAAAGTCGTGGCAAAGTACTGAAAAGTGTGGCAAAGTACTGAAAAGTGTGGCAAAGTACTGAAAAGTTGTGGCGATGTCGTGGCAAAGTACTGAAAAGTTGTGGCGAAGTGCTGAAAAGTCGTGGCAAAGTACTGAAAAGTGTGGCAAAGTACTGAAAAGTTGTGGCAAAGTGCTGAAAAGTAGTGGCAAAGTGCTGAAAAGTGTGGCAAAGTACTTAAAAGTCGTGGAAAAGTACTGAAAAGTGTGGCAAAGTACTGAAAAGTTGTGGCAAAGTACTGAAAAGTGTGGCAAAGTAATGAAAAGTAGTGGCAAAGTCGTGGCAAAGTACTGAAAAGTGTGGCAAAATACTGAAAAGTTGTGGCAAAGTGCTGAAAAGTCGTGGCAAAGTACTGAAAAGTGTGGCAAAGTGCTGAAAAGTAGTGGCAAAGTACTGAAAAGTGTGGCAAAGTACTGG
Source organism: Saccoglossus kowalevskii (assembly GCF_978046115.1). Classification (NCBI taxonomy): domain Eukaryota; kingdom Metazoa; phylum Hemichordata; class Enteropneusta; family Harrimaniidae; genus Saccoglossus; species Saccoglossus kowalevskii. Next base: position 158,496 of record NW_028188622.1, on the reverse strand, counting down.
AAACTTGTAGCAAAGTGCTGTAAAGTAATGGCAAAATGCTGAAAAGTTGTGGCAAAGTGCTGAAAAGTGGTGGCAAAGTACTGAAGAGCAGTTGCAAAGTACTGAAAAGTGTGGCAAAGTACTGAAAAGTCGTGGCAAAGTTGTGGCAAAGTACTGAAAAGTGTGTCAATGTACGGAAAAGTTGTGGCGAAGTGCTGAAAAGTCGTGGCAAAGTACTGAAAAGTGTGGCAAAGTACTGAAAAGTTGTGGCAAAGTGCTGAAAAGTCGTGGCAAAGTCGTGGCAAAGTACTGAAAAGTGTGTCAATGTACTGAAAAGTTGTGGCGAAGTGCTGAAAAGTCGTGGCAAAGTAATGAAAAGTGTGGCAAAGTACTGAAAAGTTGTGGCAAAGTGCTGAAAAGTGTGGCAAAATATTTATAAGTCGTGGTAAAGTACTGAAAAGTGTGGCAAAGTACTGAAAAGTTGTGGCAAAGTAGTGAAAAGTGTGGCAAAGTAATGAAAAGTAGTGGCAAAGTCGTGGCAAAGTACTGAAAAGTGTGGCAAACTACTGAAAAGTTGTGGCAAAGTGCTGAAAAGTCGTGGCAAAGTACTGAAAAGTGTGGCAAAGTGCTGAAAAGTAGTGGCAAAGTACTGAAAAGTGTGGCAAAGTACTGGAAACTTGTAGCAAAGTACTGTAAAGTTGTGGCAAAGTGCTGAAAATTAGTGTCAAAGTACTGAAAAGTGTGGCAAAGTACTGAAAAGTTGTGGCAAAGTACTGAAAAGTGTGGCAAAGTACTGAAAAGTTGTTGCAAAGTGCTGAAAAGTCGTGGCAAAGTACTGAAAAGTGTGGCAAAGTACTGAAAAGTAGTGGCAAAGTGCTGAAAAGTGTGGCAAAGTACTGAAAAGTGTGGCAAAGTCGTGGCAAAGTACTGAAAAGAGTGGCAAAGTGTGGCAAAGTCGTGGCAAAGTACTGAAAAGAGTGGCAAAGTACTGAAAAGTTGTGGCAAAGTGCTGAAAAGTGTGGCAAATGCTGAAAAGTAGTGGCAAAGTGCTGAAAAGTAGTGGCAAAGTACTGAAAAGCAGTGGCAAAGTACTGAAAAGAGTGGCAGTGTACTGAAAAGTAGTGGCAAAGTACTGAAAAGTGTGGTAAAGTACTGGAAAGTTGTGGCAAAGTGCAGAAAAGTAGTGGCAAAGTGCTGAAAATTGTGGCAAAGTGCTGAAAATTAGTGTCAAAGTACTGAAAAACAGTGGCAAAGTCGTGGCAAAGTACTGAAAAGAGTGGCAAAGTACTGAAAAGTTGTGGCAAAGTACTGAAAAGTGTGGCAAAGTACTGAAAAGTTGTGGCAAAGTACTGTAAAGTTGCGGCAAAGTGCTGAAAATTAGTGTCAAAGTAATGAAAAGCAGTGGCAAAGTACTGAAAAGTGTGGCAAAGTACTGAACAGTTGTGGCAAAGTCTTGGCAAAGTACTGAAAAGTGTGGTAAAGTACTGAAAAGTTGTGGCAAAGTCGTGGCAAAGTACTGAAAAGTGTGGCAAAGTGCTGAAAAGTAGTGGCAAAGTGCTGAAAAGTGTGGCAAAGTACTGGAAAGTTGTGGCAAAGTCGTGGCAAAGTATTGAAAAGTGTGGCAAAGTACTGTAAAGTTGTGGCAAAGTGCTGAAAATTAGTGTCAAAGTACTGAAAAGCAGTGGCAAAGTACTGAAAAGTTGTGGCAAAGTGCTGAAAAGTGTGGCATAGTGCTGAAAAGTTGTGGCAAAGTGCTGAAAAGTAGTGGCAAAGTACTGAAGAGCAGTTGCAAGGTACTGAAAAGTGTGGCAAAGTACTGAAAAGTCGTGGCAAAGTCGTGGCAAAGTACTGAAAAGTGTGTCAATGTACTGAAAAGTTGTGGCGAAATGCTGAAAAGTCGTGGCAAAGTGCTGAAAAGTAGAGGCAAAGTGCTGAAAAGTGTGGCAAAGTACTTAAAAGTCGTGGTAAAGTACTGAAAAGTGTGGCAAAGTACTGAAAAGTCGTGGCAAAGTACTGAAAAGTGTGGCAAAGTGCTGAAAAGTTGTGGCAAAGTACTGAAAAGTGTGGCAAAGTACTGGAAACTTGTAGCAAAGTGCTGTAAAGTAATGGCAAAGTGCTGAAAATTGTGGCAAAGTAACTGTAAAGTTGCGGCAAAGTGCTGAAAATTAGTGTCAAAGTACTGAAAAGCAGTGGCAAAGTACTGAAAAGTGTGGCAAAGTACTGAACAGTTGTGGTAAAGTCTTGGCAAAGTACTGAAAAGTGTGGTAAAGTACTGAAAAGTTGTGGCAAAGTCGTGGCAAAGTACTGAAAAGTGTGGCAAATTACTGAAAAGTTGTGGCAAGTGCTGAAAAGTCGTGTCAAAGTACTGAAAAGTGTGGCAAAGTGCTGAAAAGTAGTGGCAAAGTGCTGAAAAGTGTGGCAAAGTACTGGAAAGTTGTGGCAAAGACGTGGCAAAGTATTGAAAAGTGTGGCAAAGTACTGGAAAGTTGTGGCAAAGTACTGAAAAGTAGTGGCAAAGTGCACAAAATTGTGGCAAAGTACTGTAAAGTTGTGGCAAAGTGCTGAAAATTAGTGTCAAAGTACTGAAAAGCAGTGGCAAAGTACTGAAAAGTTGTGGCAAAGTGCTGAAAAGTGTGGCATAGTACTGAAAAGTTGTGGCAAAGTGCTGAAAAGTAGTGGGAAAGTTCTGAAGAACAGTTGCAAAGTACTGAAAAGTGTGGCAAAATAATGAAAAGTCGTGGCAAAGTCGTGGCAAAGTACTGAAAAGTGTGGCAAAGTACTGAAAAGTTGTGGCAAAGTACTGAAAAGTGTGGCAAAGTAGTGAAAAGTTGTGGCAAAGTGCTGAAAAGTGTGCCAAAGTACTGAAAAGTTGTGGCAAAGTGCTGAAAAGTCGTGGCAAAGTCGTGGCAAAGTACTGAAAAGTGTGGCAAAGTACTGGAAACTTGTAGCAAAGTGCTGTAAAGTAATGGCAAAGTGCTGAAAATTGTGGCAAAGTACTGTAAAGTTGCGGCAAAGTGCTGAAAATTAGTGTCAAAGTACTGAAAAGCAGTGGCAAAGTACTGAAAAGTGTGGCAAAGTACTGAACAGTTGTGGTAAAGTCTTGGCAAAGTACTGAAAAGTGTGGTAAAGTACTGAAAAGTTGTGGCAAAGTCGTGGCAAAGTACTGAAAAATGTGGCAAATTACTGAAAAGTTGTGGCAAGTGCTGAAAAGTCGTGTCAAAGTACTGAAAAGTGTGGCAAAGTGCTGAAAAGTAGTGGCAAAATGCTGAAAAGTGTGGCAAAGTACTGGAAAGTTGTGGCAAAGTCGTGGCAAAGTATTGAAAAGTGTGGCAAAGTACTTAAAAGTCGTGGAAAAGTACTGAAAAGTGTGGCAAAGTACTGAAAAGTTGTGGCAAAGTACTGAAAAGTGTGGCAAAGTAATGAAAAGTAGTGGCAAAGTCGTGGCAAAGTACTGAAAAGTGGGGCAAAATACTGAAAAGTTGTGGCAAAGTGCTGAAAAGTCGTGGCAAAATACTGGAAACTTGTAGCAAAGTGCTGTAAAGTAATGGCAAAATGCTGAAAAGTTGTGGCAAAGTGCTGAAAAGTGGTGGCAAAGTACTGAAGAGCAGTTGCAAAGTACTGAAAAGTGTGGCAAAGTACTGAAAAGTCGTGGCAAAGTCGTGGCAAAGTACTGAAAAGTGTGTCAATGTACGGAAAAGTTGTGGCGAAGTGCTGAAAAGTCGTAGCAAAGTACTGAAAAGTGTGGCAAAGTACTGAAAAGTTGTGGCAAAGTGCTGAAAAGTAGAGGCAAAGTGCTGAAAAGTGTGGCAAAATATTTAAAAGTCGTGGTAAAGTACTGAAAAGTGTGGCAAAGTACTGAAAAGTTGTGGCAAAGTAGTGAAAAGTGTGGCAAAGTAATGAAAAGTAGTGGCAAAGTCGTGGCAAAGTACTGAAAAGTGTGGCAAACTACTGAAAAGTTGTGGCAAAGTGCTGAAAAGTCGTGGCAAAGTACTGAAAAGTGTGGCAAAGTGCTGAAAAGTAGTGGCAAAGTACTGAAAAGTGTGGCAAAGTACTGGAAACTTGTAGCAAAGTACTGTAAAGTTGTGGCAAAGTGCTGAAAATTAGTGTCAAAGTACTGAAAAGTGTGGCAAAGTACTGAAAAGTTGTGGCAAAGTACTGAAAAGTGTGGCAAAGTACTGAAAAGTTGTTGCAAAGTGCTGAAAAGTCGTGGCAAAGTACTGAAAAGTGTGGCAAAGTACTGAAAAGTAGTGGCAAAGTGCTGAAAAGTGTGGCAAAGTACTGAAAAGTGTGGCAAAGTCGTGGCAAAGTACTGAAAAGAGTGGCAAAGTACTGAAAAGTTGTGGCAAAGTGCTGAAAAGTGTGGCAAATGCTGAAAAGTAGTGGCAAAGTGCTGAAAAGTAGTGGCAAAGTACTGAAAAGCAGTGGCAAAGTACTGAAAAGAGTGGCAGTGTACTGAAAAGTAGTGGCATAGTACTGAAAAGTTGTGGCAAAGTGCTGAAAAGTAGTGGGAAAGTTCTGAAGAACAGTTGCAAAGTACTGAAAAGTGTGGCAAAATAATGAAAAGTCGTGGCAAAGTCGTGGCAAAGTACTGAAAAGTGTGGCAAAGTACTGAAAAGTTGTGGCAAAGTACTGAAAAGTGTGGCAAAGTAGTGAAAAGTTGTGGCAAAGTGCTGAAAAGTGTGCCAAAGTACTGAAAAGTTGTGGCAAAGTGCTGAAAAGTCGTGGCAAAGTCGTGGCAAAGTACTGAAAAGTGTGGCAAAGTACTGGAAACTTGTAGCAAAGTGCTGTAAAGTAATGGCAAAGTGCTGAAAATTGTGGCAAAGTACTGTAAAGTTGCGGCAAAGTGCTGAAAATTAGTGTCAAAGTACTGAAAAGCAGTGGCAAAGTACTGAAAAGTGTGGCAAAGTACTGAACAGTTGTGGTAAAGTCTTGGCAAAGTACTGAAAAGTGTGGTAAAATACTTAAAAGTTGTGGAAAAGTACTGAAAAGTGTGGCAAAGTACTGAAAAGTTGTGGCAAAGTACTGAAAAGTGTGGCAAAGTAATGAAAAGTAGTGGCAAAGTCGTGGCAAAGTACTGAAAAGTGGGGCAAAATACTGAAAAGTTGTGGCAAAGTGCTGAAAAGTCGTGGCAAAATACTGGAAACTTGTAGCAAAGTGCTGTAAAGTAATGGCAAAATGCTGAAAAGTTGTGGCAAAGTGCTGAAAAGTGGTGGCAAAGTACTGAAGAGCAGTTGCAAAGTACTGAAAAGTGTGGCAAAGTACTGAAAAGCAGTGGCAAAGTCGTGGCAAAGTACTGAAAAGTGTGTCAATGTACAGAAAAGTTGTGGCGAAGTGCTGAAAAGTCGTAGCAAAGTACTGAAAAGTGTGGCAAAGTACTGAAAAGTTGTGGCAAAGTGCTGAAAAGTAGAGGCAAAGTGCTGAAAAGTGTGGCAAAATATTTAAAAGTCGTGGTAAAGTACTGAAAAGTGTGGCAAAGTACTGAAAAGTTGTGGCAAAGTAGTGAAAAGTGTGGCAAAGTAATGAAAAGTAGTGGCAAAGTCGTGGCAAAGTACTGAAAAGTGTGGCAAACTACTGAAAAGTTGTGGCAAAGTGCTGAAAAGTCGTGGCAAAGTACTGAAAAGTGTGGCAAAGTGCTGAAAAGTAGTGGCAAAGTACTGAAAAGTGTGGCAAAGTACTGGAAACTTGTAGCAAAGTACTGTAAAGTTGTGGCAAAGTGCTGAAAATTAGTGTCAAAGTACTGAAAAGTGTGGCAAAGTACTGAAAAGTTGTGGCAAAGTACTGAAAAGTGTGGCAAAGTACTGAAAAGTTGTTGCAAAGTGCTGAAAAGTCGTGGCAAAGTACTGAAAAGTGTGGCAAAGTACTGAAAAGTAGTGGCAAAGTGCTGAAAAGTGTGGCAAAGTACTGAAAAGTGTGGCAAAGTCGTGGCAAAGTACTGAAAAGAGTGGCAAAGTACTGAAAAGTTGTGGCAAAGTGCTGAAAAGTGTGGCAAATGCTGAAAAGTAGTGGCAAAGTGCTGAAAAGTAGTGGCAAAGTACTGAAAAGCAGTGGCAAAGTACTGAAAAGAGTGGCAGTGTACTGAAAAGTAGTGGCATAGTACTGAAAAGTTGTGGCAAAGTGCTGAAAAGTAGTGGGAAAGTTCTGAAGAACAGTTGCAAAGTACTGAAAAGTGTGGCAAAATAATGAAAAGTCGTGGCAAAGTCGTGGCAAAGTACTGAAAAGTGTGGCAAAGTACTGAAAAGTTGTGGCAAAGTACTGAAAAGTGTGGCAAAGTAGTGAAAAGTTGTGGCAAAGTGCTGAAAAGTGTGCCAAAGTACTGAAAAGTTGTGGCAAAGTGCTGAAAAGTCGTGGCAAAGTCGTGGCAAAGTACTGAAAAGTGTGGCAAAGTACTGGAAACTTGTAGCAAAGTGCTGTAAAGTAATGGCAAAGTGCTGAAAATTGTGGCAAAGTACTGTAAAGTTGCGGCAAAGTGCTGAAAATTAGTGTCAAAGTACTGAAAAGCAGTGGCAAAGTACTGAAAAGTGTGGCAAAGTACTGAACAGTTGTGGTAAAGTCTTGGCAAAGTACTGAAAAGTGTGGTAAAATACTTAAAAGTTGTGGCAAAGTCGTGGCAAAGTACTGAAAAATGTGGCAAATTACTGAAAAGTTGTGGCAAGTGCTGAAAAGTCGTGTCAAAGTACTGAAAAGTGTGGCAAAGTGCTGAAAAGTAGTGGCAAAATGCTGAAAAGTGTGGCAAACTACTGGAAAGTTGTGGCAAAGTCGTGGCAAAGTATTGAAAAGTGTGGCAAAGTACTGGAAAGTTGTGGCAAAGTACTGAAAAGTAGTGGCAAAGTGCTCAAAATTGTGGCAAAGTACTGTAAAGTTGTGGCAAAGTGCTGAAAATTAGTGTAAAGTACTGAAAAGCAGTGGCAAAGTACTGAAAAGTTGTGGCGAAGTGCTGAAAAGTAGTGGCAAAGTACTGAAAAGTCGTGGCAAAGTCGTGGCAAAGTACTGAAAAGTGTGTCAAAGTACTGAAAAGTTGTGGCAAAGTACTGAAAAGTGTGGCCAAGTACTGAAAAGTGTGGCAAAGTACTGAAAAGTTGTGGCGATGTCGTGGCAAAGTACTGAAAAGTTGTGGCGAAGTGCTGAAAAGTCGTGGCAAAGTACTGAAAAGTGTGGCAAAGTACTGAAAAGTTGTGGCAAAGTGCTGAAAAGTAGTGGCAAAGTGCTGAAAAGTGTGGCAAAGTACTTAAAAGTCGTGGAAAAGTACTGAAAAGTGTGGCAAAGTACTGAAAAGTTGTGGCAAAGTACTGAAAAGTGTGGCAAAGTAATGAAAAGTAGTGGCAAAGTCGTGGCAAAGTACTGAAAAGTGGGGCAAAATACTGAAAAGTTGTGGCAAAGTGCTGAAAAGTCGTGGCAAAATACTGGAAACTTGTAGCAAAGTGCTGTAAAGTAATGGCAAAATGCTGAAAAGTTGTGGCAAAGTGCTGAAAAGTGGTGGCAAAGTACTGAAGAGCAATTGCAAAGTACTGAAAAGTGTGGCAAAGTACTGAAAAGTGTGGCAAAGTACTGAAAAGTTGTGGCAAAGTACTGAAAAGTGTGGCAAAGTACTGAAAAGTTGTTGCAAAGTGCTGAAAAGTCGTGGCAAAGTACTGAAAAGTGTGGCAAAGTACTGAAAAGTAGTGGCAAAGTGCTGAAAAGTGTGGCAAAGTACTGAAAAGTGTGGCAAAGTCGTGGCAAAGTACTGAAAAGAGTGGCAAAGTACTGAAAAGTTGTGGCAAAGTGCTGAAAAGTGTGGCAAATGCTGAAAAGTAGTGGCAAAGTGCTGAAAAGTAGTGGCAAAGTACTGAAAAGCAGTGGCAAAGTACTGAAAAGAGTGGCAGTGTACTGAAAAGTAGTGGCAAAGTACTGAAAAAGTGTGGTAAAGTACTGGAAAGTTGTGGCAAAGTGCAGAAAAGTAGTGGCAAAGTGCTGAAAATTGTGGCAAAGTGCTGAAAATTAGTGTCAAAGTACTGAAAAACAGTGGCAAAGTCGTGGCAAAGTACTGAAAAGAGTGGCAAAGTACTGAAAAGTTGTGGCAAAGTACTGAAAAGTGTGGCAAAGTACTGAAAAGTTGTGGCAAAGTACTGTAAAGTTGCGGCAAAGTGCTGAAAATAGTGTCAAAGTAATGAAAAGCAGTGGCAAAGTACTGAAAAGTGTGGCAAAGTACTGAACAGTTGTGGCAAAGTCTTGGCAAAGTACTGAAAAGTGTGGTAAAGTACTGAAAAGTTGTGGCAAAGTCGTGGCAAAGTACTGAAAAGTGTGGCAAAGTGCTGAAAAGTAGTGGCAAAGTGCTGAAAAGTGTGGCAAAGTACTGGAAAGTTGTGCAAAGTCGTGGCAAGTATTGAAAGTGTGGCAAAGTACTGTAAAGTTGTGGCAAAGTGCTGAAAATTAGTGTCAAAGTACTGAAAAGCAGTGGCAAAGTACTGAAAAGTTGTGGCAAAGTGCTGAAAAGTGGTGGCATAGTGCTGAAAAGTTGTGGCAAAGTGCTGAAAAGTAGTGGCAAAGTACTGAAGAGCAGTTGCAAGGTACTGAAAAGTGTGGCAAAGTACTGAAAAGTCGTGGCAAAGTCGTGGCAAAGTACTGAAAAGTGTGTCAATGTACTGAAAAGTTGTGGCGAAGTGCTGAAAAAGTCGTGGCAAAGTGCTGAAAAGTAGAGGCAAAGTGCTGAAAAGTGTGGCAAAGTACTTAAAAGTCGTGGTAAAGTACTGAAAAGTGTGGCAAAGTACTGAAAAGTCGTGGCAAAGTACTGAAAAGTGTGGCAAAGTGCTGAAAAGTTGTGGCAAAGTACTGAAAAGTGTGGCAAAGTACTGGAAACTTGTAGCAAAGTGCTGTAAAGTAATGGCAAAGTGCTGAAAATTGTGGCAAAGTAACTGTAAAGTTGCGGCAAAGTGCTGAAAATTAGTGTCAAAGTACTGAAAAGCAGTGGCAAAGTACTGAAAAGTGTGGCAAAGTACTGAACAGTTGTGGTAAAGTCTTGGCAAAGTACTGAAAAGTGTGGTAAAGTACTGAAAAGTTGTGGCAAAGTCGTGGCAAAGTACTGAAAAGTGTGGCAAATTACTGAAAAGTTGTGGCAAGTGCTGAAAGTCGTGTCAAAGTACTGAAAAGTGTGGCAAAGTGCTGAAAAGTAGTGGCAAAGTGCTGAAAAGTGTGGCAAAGTACTGGAAAGTTGTGGCAAAGACGTGGCAAAGTATTGAAAAGTGTGGCAAAGTACTGGAAAGTTGTGGCAAAGTACTGAAAAGTAGTGGCAAAGTGCACAAAATTGTGGCAAAGTACTGTAAGTTGTGGCAAGTGCTGAAAATTAATTAGTGTCAAAGTACTGAAAAGCAGTGGCAAAGTACTGAAAAGTTGTGGCAAAGTGCTGAAAAGTGTGGCATAGTACTGAAAAGTTGTGGCAAAGTGCTGAAAAGTAGTGGGAAAGTTCTGAAGAACAGTTGCAAAGTACTGAAAAGTGTGGCAAAATAATGAAAAGTCGTGGCAAAGTCGTGGCAAAGTACTGAAAAGTGTGGCAAAGTACTGAAAAGTTGTGGCAAAGTACTGAAAAGTGTGGCAAAGTAGTGAAAAGTTGTGGCAAAGTGCTGAAAAGTGTGCCAAAGTACTGAAAAGTTGTGGCAAAGTGCTGAAAAGTCGTGGCAAAGTCGTGGCAAAGTACTGAAAAGTGTGGCAAAGTACTGGAAACTTGTAGCAAAGTGCTGTAAAGTAATGGCAAAGTGCTGAAAATTGTGGCAAAGTACTGTAAAGTTGCGGCAAAGTGCTGAAAATTAGTGTCAAAGTACTGAAAAGCAGTGGCAAAGTACTGAAAAGTGTGGCAAAGTACTGAACAGTTGTGGTAAAGTCTTGGCAAAGTACTGAAAAGTGTGGTAAAGTACTGAAAAGTTGTGGCAAAGTCGTGGCAAAGTACTGAAAAATGTGGCAAATTACTGAAAAGTTGTGGCAAGTGCTGAAAAGTCGTGTCAAAGTACTGAAAAGTGTGGCAAAGTGCTGAAAAGTAGTGGCAAAATGCTGAAAAGTGTGGCAAAGTACTGGAAAGTTGTGGCAAAGTCGTGGCAAAGTATTGAAAAGTGTGGCAAAGTACTTAAAAGTCGTGGAAAAGTACTGAAAAGTGTGGCAAAGTACTGAAAAGTTGTGGCAAAGTACTGAAAAGTGTGGCAAAGTAATGAAAAGTAGTGGCAAAGTCGTGGCAAAGTACTGAAAAGTGGGGCAAAATACTGAAAAGTTGTGGCAAAGTGCTGAAAAGTCGTGGCAAAATACTGGAAACTTGTAGCAAAGTGCTGTAAAGTAATGGCAAAATGCTGAAAAGTTGTGGCAAAGTGCTGAAAAGTGGTGGCAAAGTACTGAAGAGCAGTTGCAAAGTACTGAAAAGTGTGGCAAAGTACTGAAAAGTCGTGGCAAAGTCGTGGCAAAGTACTGAAAAGTGTGTCAATGTACGGAAAAGTTGTGGCGAAGTGCTGAAAAGTCGTAGCAAAGTACTGAAAAGTGTGGCAAAGTACTGAAAAGTTGTGGCAAAGTGCTGAAAAGTAGAGGCAAAGTGCTGAAAAGTGTGGCAAAATATTTAAAAGTCGTGGTAAAGTACTGAAAAGTGTGGCAAAGTACTGAAAAGTTGTGGCAAAGTAGTGAAAAGTGTGGCAAAGTAATGAAAAGTAGTGGCAAAGTCGTGGCAAAGTACTGAAAAGTGTGGCAAACTACTGAAAAGTTGTGGCAAAGTGCTGAAAAGTCGTGGCAAAGTACTGAAAAGTGTGGCAAAGTGCTGAAAAGTAGTGGCAAAGTACTGAAAAGTGTGGCAAAGTACTGGAAACTTGTAGCAAAGTACTGTAAAGTTGTGGCAAAGTGCTGAAAATTAGTGTCAAAGTACTGAAAAGTGTGGCAAAGTACTGAAAAGTTGTGGCAAAGTACTGAAAAGTGTGGCAAAGTACTGAAAAGTTGTTGCAAAGTGCTGAAAAGTCGTGGCAAAGTACTGAAAAGTGTGGCAAAGTACTGAAAAGTAGTGGCAAAGTGCTGAAAAGTGTGGCAAAGTACTGAAAAGTGTGGCAAAGTCGTGGCAAAGTACTGAAAAGAGTGGCAAAGTACTGAAAAGTTGTGGCAAAGTGCTGAAAAGTGTGGCAAATGCTGAAAAGTAGTGGCAAAGTGCTGAAAAGTAGTGGCAAAGTACTGAAAAGCAGTGGCAAAGTACTGAAAAGAGTGGCAGTGTACTGAAAAGTAGTGGCATAGTACTGAAAAGTTGTGGCAAAGTGCTGAAAAGTAGTGGGAAAGTTCTGAAGAACAGTTGCAAAGTACTGAAAAGTGTGGCAAAATAATGAAAAGTCGTGGCAAAGTCGTGGCAAAGTACTGAAAAGTGTGGCAAAGTACTGAAAAGTTGTGGCAAAGTACTGAAAAGTGTGGCAAAGTAGTGAAAAGTTGTGGCAAAGTGCTGAAAAGTGTGCCAAAGTACTGAAAAGTTGTGGCAAAGTGCTGAAAAGTCGTGGCAAAGTCGTGGCAAAGTACTGAAAAGTGTGGCAAAGTACTGGAAACTTGTAGCAAAGTGCTGTAAAGTAATGGCAAAGTGCTGAAAATTGTGGCAAAGTACTGTAAAGTTGCGGCAAAGTGCTGAAAATTAGTGTCAAAGTACTGAAAAGCAGTGGCAAAGTACTGAAAAGTGTGGCAAAGTACTGAACAGTTGTGGTAAAGTCTTGGCAAAGTACTGAAAAGTGTGGTAAAATACTTAAAAGTTGTGGCAAAGTCGTGGCAAAGTACTGAAAAATGTGGCAAATTACTGAAAAGTTGTGGCAAGTGCTGAAAAGTCGTGTCAAAGTACTGAAAAGTGTGGCAAAGTGCTGAAAAGTAGTGGCAAAATGCTGAAAAGTGTGGCAAACTACTGGAAAGTTGTGGCAAAGTCGTGGCAAAGTATTGAAAAGTGTGGCAAAGTACTGGAAAGTTGTGGCAAAGTACTGAAAAGTAGTGGCAAAGTGCTCAAAATTGTGGCAAAGTACTGTAAAGTTGTGGCAAAGTGCTGAAAATTAGTGTAAAGTACTGAAAAGCAGTGGCAAAGTACTGAAAAGTGTGGCAAAGTGCTGAAAAGTTGTGGCAAAGTACTGAAAAGTGTGGCAAAGTACTGGAAACTTGTAGCAAAGTGCTGTAAAGTAATGGCAAAGTGCTGAAAATTGTGGCAAAGTAACTGTAAAGTTGCGGCAAAGTGCTGAAAATTAGTGTCAAAGTACTGAAAAGCAGTGGCAAAGTACTGAAAAGTGTGGCAAAGTACTGAACAGTTGTGGTAAAGTCTTGGCAAAGTACTGAAAAGTGTGGTAAAGTACTGAAAAGTTGTGGCAAAGTCGTGGCAAAGTACTGAAAAGTGTGGCAAATTACTGAAAAGTTGTGGCAAGTGCTGAAAAGTCGTGTCAAAGTACTGAAAAGTGTGGCAAAGTGCTGAAAAGTAGTGGCAAAGTGCTGAAAAGTGTGGCAAAGTACTGGAAAGTTGTGGCAAAGACGTGGCAAAGTATTGAAAAGTGTGGCAAAGTACTGGAAAGTTGTGGCAAAGTACTGAAAAGTAGTGGCAAAGTGCACAAAATTGTGGCAAAGTACTGTAAAGTTGTGGCAAAGTGCTGAAAATTAGTGTCAAAGTACTGAAAAGCAGTGGCAAAGTACTGAAAAGTTGTGGCAAAGTGCTGAAAAGTGTGGCATAGTACTGAAAAGTTGTGGCAAAGTGCTGAAAAGTAGTGGGAAAGTTCTGAAGAACAGTTGCAAAGTACTGAAAAGTGTGGCAAAATAATGAAAAGTCGTGGCAAAGTCGTGGCAAAGTACTGAAAAGTGTGGCAAAGTACTGAAAAGTTGTGGCAAAGTACTGAAAAGTGTGGCAAAGTAGTGAAAAGTTGTGGCAAAGTGCTGAAAAGTGTGCCAAAGTACTGAAAAGTTGTGGCAAAGTGCTGAAAAGTCGTGGCAAAGTCGTGGCAAAGTACTGAAAAGTGTGGCAAAGTACTGGAAACTTGTAGCAAAGTGCTGTAAAGTAATGGCAAAGTGCTGAAAATTGTGGCAAAGTACTGTAAAGTTGCGGCAAAGTGCTGAAAATTAGTGTCAAAGTACTGAAAAGCAGTGGCAAAGTACTGAAAAGTGTGGCAAAGTACTGAACAGTTGTGGTAAAGTCTTGGCAAAGTACTGAAAAGTGTGGTAAAGTACTGAAAAGTTGTGGCAAAGTCGTGGCAAAGTACTGAAAAATGTGGCAAATTACTGAAAAGTTGTGGCAAGTGCTGAAAAGTCGTGTCAAAGTACTGAAAAGTGTGGCAAAGTGCTGAAAAGTAGTGGCAAAATGCTGAAAAGTGTGGCAAAGTACTGGAAAGTTGTGGCAAAGTCGTGGCAAAGTATTGAAAAGTGTGGCAAAGTACTTAAAAGTCGTGGAAAAGTACTGAAAAGTGTGGCAAAGTACTGAAAAGTTGTGGCAAAGTACTGAAAAGTGTGGCAAAGTAATGAAAAGTAGTGGCAAAGTCGTGGCAAAGTACTGAAAAGTGGGGCAAAATACTGAAAAGTTGTGGCAAAGTGCTGAAAAGTCGTGGCAAAATACTGGAAACTTGTAGCAAAGTGCTGTAAAGTAATGGCAAAATGCTGAAAAGTTGTGGCAAAGTGCTGAAAAGTGGTGGCAAAGTACTGAAGAGCAGTTGCAAAGTACTGAAAAGTGTGGCAAAGTACTGAAAAGTCGTGGCAAAGTCGTGGCAAAGTACTGAAAAGTGTGTCAATGTACGGAAAAGTTGTGGCGAAGTGCTGAAAAGTCGTAGCAAAGTACTGAAAAGTGTGGCAAAGTACTGAAAAGTTGTGGCAAAGTGCTGAAAAGTAGAGGCAAAGTGCTGAAAAGTGTGGCAAAATATTTAAAAGTCGTGGTAAAGTACTGAAAAGTGTGGCAAAGTACTGAAAAGTTGTGGCAAAGTAGTGAAAAGTGTGGCAAAGTAATGAAAAGTAGTGGCAAAGTCGTGGCAAAGTACTGAAAAGTGTGGCAAACTACTGAAAAGTTGTGGCAAAGTGCTGAAAAGTCGTGGCAAAGTACTGAAAAGTGTGGCAAAGTGCTGAAAAGTAGTGGCAAAGTACTGAAAAGTGTGGCAAAGTACTGGAAACTTGTAGCAAAGTACTGTAAAGTTGTGGCAAAGTGCTGAAAATTAGTGTCAAAGTACTGAAAAGTGTGGCAAAGTACTGAAAAGTTGTGGCAAAGTACTGAAAAGTGTGGCAAAGTACTGAAAAGTTGTTGCAAAGTGCTGAAAAGTCGTGGCAAAGTACTGAAAAGTGTGGCAAAGTACTGAAAAGTAGTGGCAAAGTGCTGAAAAGTGTGGCAAAGTACTGAAAAGTGTGGCAAAGTCGTGGCAAAGTACTGAAAAGAGTGGCAAAGTACTGAAAAGTTGTGGCAAAGTGCTGAAAAGTGTGGCAAATGCTGAAAAGTAGTGGCAAAGTGCTGAAAAGTAGTGGCAAAGTACTGAAAAGCAGTGGCAAAGTACTGAAAAGAGTGGCAGTGTACTGAAAAGTAGTGGCATAGTACTGAAAAGTTGTGGCAAAGTGCTGAAAAGTAGTGGGAAAGTTCTGAAGAACAGTTGCAAAGTACTGAAAAGTGTGGCAAAATAATGAAAAGTCGTGGCAAAGTCGTGGCAAAGTACTGAAAAGTGTGGCAAAGTACTGAAAAGTTGTGGCAAAGTACTGAAAAGTGTGGCAAAGTAGTGAAAAGTTGTGGCAAAGTGCTGAAAAGTGTGCCAAAGTACTGAAAAGTTGTGGCAAAGTGCTGAAAAGTCGTGGCAAAGTCGTGGCAAAGTACTGAAAAGTGTGGCAAAGTACTGGAAACTTGTAGCAAAGTGCTGTAAAGTAATGGCAAAGTGCTGAAAATTGTGGCAAAGTACTGTAAAGTTGCGGCAAAGTGCTGAAAATTAGTGTCAAAGTACTGAAAAGCAGTGGCAAAGTACTGAAAAGTGTGGCAAAGTACTGAACAGTTGTGGTAAAGTCTTGGCAAAGTACTGAAAAGTGTGGTAAAATACTTAAAAGTTGTGGCAAAGTCGTGGCAAAGTACTGAAAAATGTGGCAAATTACTGAAAAGTTGTGGCAAGTGCTGAAAAGTCGTGTCAAAGTACTGAAAAGTGTGGCAAAGTGCTGAAAAGTAGTGGCAAAATGCTGAAAAGTGTGGCAAACTACTGGAAAGTTGTGGCAAAGTCGTGGCAAAGTATTGAAAAGTGTGGCAAAGTACTGGAAAGTTGTGGCAAAGTACTGAAAAGTAGTGGCAAAGTGCTCAAAATTGTGGCAAAGTACTGTAAAGTTGTGGCAAAGTGCTGAAAATTAGTGTAAAGTACTGAAAAGCAGTGGCAAAGTACTGAAAAGTTGTGGCGAAGTGCTGAAAAGTAGTGGCAAAGTACTGAAAAGTCGTGGCAAAGTCGTGGCAAAGTACTGAAAAGTGTGTCAAAGTACTGAAAAGTTGTGGCAAAGTACTGAAAAGTGTGGCAAAGTACTGAAAAGTGTGGCAAAGTACTGAAAAGTTGTGGCGATGTCGTGGCAAAGTACTGAAAAGTTGTGGCGAAGTGCTGAAAAGTCGTGGCAAAGTACTGAAAAGTGTGGCAAAGTACTGAAAAGTTGTGGCAAAGTGCTGAAAAGTAGTGGCAAAGTGCTGAAAAGTGTGGCAAAGTACTTAAAAGTCGTGGAAAAGTACTGAAAAGTGTGGCAAAGTACTGAAAAGTTGTGGCAAAGTACTGAAAAGTGTGGCAAAGTAATGAAAAGTAGTGGCAAAGTCGTGGCAAAGTACTGAAAAGTGGGGCAAAATACTGAAAAGTTGTGGCAAAGTGCTGAAAAGTCGTGGCAAAATACTGGAAACTTGTAGCAAAGTGCTGTAAAGTAATGGCAAAATGCTGAAAAGTTGTGGCAAAGTGCTGAAAAGTGGTGGCAAAGTACTGAAGAGCAATTGCAAAGTACTGAAAAGTGTGGCAAAGTACTGAAAAGTCGTGGCAAAGTCGTGGCAAAGTACTGAAAAGTGTGTCAATGTACGGAAAAGTTGTGGCGAAGTGCTGAAAAGTCGTAGCAAAGTACTGAAAAGTGTGGCAAAGTACTGAAAAGTTGTGGCAAAGTGCTGAAAAGTAGAGGCAAAGTGCTGAAAAGTGTGGCAAAATATTTAAAAGTCGTGGTAAAGTACTGAAAAGTGTGGCAAAGTACTGAAAAGTTGTGGCAAAGTAGTGAAAAGTGTGGCAAAGTAATGAAAAGTAGTGGCAAAGTCGTGGCAAAGTACTGAAAAGTGTGGCAAACTACTGAAAAGTTGTGGCAAAGTGCTGAAAAGTCGTGAAAAAATACTGAAAAGTGTGGCAAAGTGCTGAAAAGTAGTGGCAAAGTACTGAAAAGTGTGGCAAAGTACTGGAAACTTGTAGCAAAGTACTGTAAAGTTGTGGCAAAGTGCTGAAAATTAGTGTCAAAGTACTGAAAAGTGTGGCAAAGTACTGAAAAGTTGTGGCAAAGTACTGAAAAGTGTGGCAAAGTACTGAAAAGTTGTTGCAAAGTGCTGAAAAGTCGTGGCAAAGTACTGAAAAGTGTGGCAAAGTACTGAAAAGTAGTGGCAAAGTGCTGAAAAGTGTGGCAAAGTACTGAAAAGTGTGGCAAAGTCGTGGCAAAGTACTGAAAAGAGTGGCAAAGTACTGAAAAGTTGTGGCAAAGTGATGAAAAGTGTGGCAAATGCTGAAAAGTAGTGGCAAAGTGCTGAAAAGTAGTGGCAAAGTACTGAAAAGCAGTGGCAAAGTACTGAAAAGAGTGGCAGTGTACTGAAAAGTAGTGGCAAAGTACTGAAAAGTGTGGTAAAGTACTGGAAAGTTGTGGCAAAGTGCAGAAAGATAGTGGCAAAGTGCTGAAAATTGTGGCAAAGTGCTGAATATTAGTGTCAAAGTACTGAAAAGCAGTGGCAAAGTCGTGGCAAAGTACTGAAAAGTGTGGCAAAGTATTGACAAGTTGTGGCGAAGTGCTGAAAAGTCGTGGCAAAGTACTGAAAAGAGTGGCAAAGTACTGAAAAGTTGTGGCAAAGTACTGTAAAGTTGCGGCAAAGTGCTGAAAATTAGTGTCAAAGTAATGAAAAGCAGTGGCAAAGTACTGAAAAGTGTGGCAAAGTACTGAACAGTTGTGGCAAAGTGCTGAAAATTAGTGTCAAAGTACTGAAAAGCAGTGGCAAAGTACTGAAAAGTTGTGGCAAAGTGCTGAAAAGTGTGGCATAGTGCTGAAAAGTTGTGGCAAAGTGCTGAAAAGTAGTGGCAAAGTACTGAAGAGCAGTTGCAAGGTACTGAAAAGTGTGGCAAAGTACTGAAAAGTCGTGGCAAAGTCGTGGCAAAGTACTGAAAAGTGTGTCAATGTACTGAAAAGTTGTGGCGAAGTGCTGAAAAGTCGTGGCAAAGTGCTGAAAAGTAAAGGCAACGTGCTGAAAAGTGTGGCAAAGTACTTAAAAGTCGTGGTAAAGTACTGAAAAGTGTGGCAAAGTACTGAAAAGTCGTGGCAAAGTACTGAAAAGTGTGGCAAAGTGCTGAAAAGTTGTGGCAAAGTACTGAAAAGTGTGGCAAAGTACTGGAAACTTGTAGCAAAGTGCTGTAAAGTAATGGCAAAGTGCTGAAAATTGTGGCAAAGTACTGTAAAGTTGCGGCAAAGTGCTGAAAATTAGTGTCAAAGTACTGAAAAGCAGTGGCAAAGTACTGAAAAGTGTGGCAAAGTACTGAAAAGTTGTGGCAAAGTCGTGGCAAAGTACTGAAAAGTGTGGCAAATTACTGAAATGTTGTGGCAAGTGCTGAAAAGTCGTGTCAAAGTACTGAAAAGTGTGGCAAAGTGCTGAAAAGTAGTGGCAAAGTGCTGAAAAGTGTGGCAAAGTACTGGAAAGTTGTGGCAAAGACGTGGCAAAGTATTGAAAAGTGTGGCAAAGTACTGGAAAGTTGTGGCAAAGTACTGAAAAGTAGTGGCAAAGTGCACAAAATTGTGGCAAAGTACTGTAAAGTTGTGGCAAAGTGCTGAAAATTAGTGTCAAAGTACTGAAAAGCAGTGGCAAAGTACTGAAAAGTTGTGGCAAAGTGCTGAAAAGTGTGGCATAGTACTGAAAAGTTGTGGCAAAGTGCTGAAAAGTTGTGGGAAAGTTCTGAAGAACAGTTGCAAAGTACTGAAAAGTGTGGCAAAATAATGAAAAGTCGTGGCAAAGTCGTGGCAAAGTACTGAAAAGTGTGGCAAAGTACTGAAAAGTCGTGGCAAAGTACTGAAAAGTGTGGCAAAGTAAAGAAAAGTTGTGGCAAAGTGCGAAAAGTGTGGCAAAGTACTGAAAAGTTGTGGCAAAGTGCTGAAAAGTAGTGGCAAAGTACTGAAAAGTCGTGGCAAAGTCGTGGCAAAGTACTGAAAAGTGTGGCAAAGTACTGAACAGTTGTGGCAAAGTGCTGAAAAGTGTGGCAAAGTACTGAAAAGTTGTGGCAAAGTGCTGAAAAGTAGTGGCAAAGTACTGAAGAGCAGTTGCAAGGTACTGAAAAGTGTGGCAAAGTACTGAAAAGTCGTGGCAAAGTCGTGGCAAAGTACTGAAAAGTGTGTCAATGTACTGAAAAGTTGTGGCGAAGTGCTGAAAAGTCGTGGCAAAGTGCTGAAAAGTAGAGGCAAAGTGCTGAAAAGTGTGGCAAAGTACTTAAAAGTCGTGGTAAAGTACTGAAAAGTGTGGCAAAGTACTGAAAAGTCGTGGCAAAGTACTGAAAAGTGTGGCAAAGTGCTGAAAAGTTGTGGCAAAGTACTGAAAAGTGTGGCAAAGTACTGGAAACTTGTAGCAAAGTGCTGTAAAGTAATGGCAAAGTGCTGAAAATTGTGGCAAAGTACTGTAAAGTTGCGGCAAAGTGCTGAAAATTAGTGTCAAAGTACTGAAAAGCAGTGGCAAAGTACTGAAAAGTGTGGCAAAGTACTGAACAGTTGTGGTAAAGTCTTGGCAAAGTACTGAAAAGTGTGGTAAAGTACTGAAAAGTTGTGGCAAAGTCGTGGCAAAGTACTGAAAAGTGTGGCAAATTACTGAAAAGTTGTGGCAAGTGCTGAAAAGTCGTGTCAAAGTACTGAAAAGTGTGGCAAAGTGCTGAAAAGTAGTGGCAAAGTGCTGAAAAGTGTGGCAAAGTACTGGAAAGTTGTGGCAAAGACGTGGCAAAGTATTGAAAAGTGTGGCAAAGTACTGGAAAGTTGTGGCAAAGTACTGAAAAGTAGTGGCAAAGTGCACAAAATTGTGGCAAAGTACTGTAAAGTTGTGGCAAAGTGCTGAAAATTAGTGTCAAAGTACTGAAAAGCAGTGGCAAAGTACTGAAAAGTTGTGGCAAAGTGCTGAAAAGTGTGGCATAGTACTGAAAAGTTGTGGCAAAGTGCTGAAAAGTAGTGGGAAAGTTCTGAAGAACAGTTGCAAAGTACTGAAAAGTGTGGCAAAATAATGAAAAGTCGTGGCAAAGTCGTGGCAAAGTACTGAAAAGTGTGGCAAAGTACTGAAAAGTTGTGGCAAAGTACTGAAAATTGTGGCAAAGTAGTGAAAAGTTGTGGCAAAGTGCTGAAAATTAGTGTCAAAGTACTGAAAAGCAGTGGCAAAGTCGTGGCAAAGTACTGAAAAGTGTGGCAAAGTACTGAAAAGTTGTGGCGAAGTGCTGAAAAGTCGTGGCAAAGTACTGAAAAGAGTGGCAAAGTACTGAAAAGTTGTGGCAAAGTACTGTAAAGTTGCGGCAAAGTGCTGAAAATTAGTGTCAAAGTAATGAAAAGCAGTGGCAAAGTACTGAAAAGTGTGGCAAAGTACTGAACAGTTGTGGCAAAGTGCTGAAAATTAGTGTCAAAGTACTGAAAAGCAGTGGCAAAGTACTGAAAAGTTGTGGCAAAGTGCTGAAAAGTGTGGCATAGTGCTGAAAAGTTGTGGCAAAGTGCTGAAAAGTAGTGGCAAAGTACTGAAGAGCAGTTGCAAGGTACTGAAAAGTGTGGCAAAGTACTGAAAAGTCGTGGCAAAGTCGTGGCAAAGTACTGAAAAGTGTGTCAATGTACTGAAAAGTTGTGGCGAAGTGCTGAAAAGTCGTGGCAAAGTGCTGAAAAGTAGAGGCAACGTGCTGAAAAGTGTGGCAAAGTACTTAAAAGTCGTGGTAAAGTACTGAAAAGTGTGGCAAAGTACTGAAAAGTCGTGGCAAAGTACTGAAAAGTGTGGCAAAGTGCTGAAAAGTTGTGGCAAAGTACTGAAAAGTGTGGCAAAGTACTGGAAACTTGTAGCAAAGTGCTGTAAAGTAATGGCAAAGTGCTGAAAATTGTGGCAAAGTACTGTAAAGTTGCGGCAAAGTGCTGAAAATTAGTGTCAAAGTACTGAAAAGCAGTGGCAAAGTACTGAAAAGTGTGGCAAAGTACTGAACAGTTGTGGTAAAGTCTTGGCAAAGTACTGAAAAGTGTGGTAAAGTACTGAAAAGTTGTGGCAAAGTCGTGGCAAAGTACTGAAAAGTGTGGCAAATTACTGAAAAGTTGTGGCAAGTGCTGAAAAGTCGTGTCAAAGTACTGAAAAGTGTGGCAAAGTGCTGAAAAGTAGTGGCAAAGTGCTGAAAAGTGTGGCAAAGTACTGGAAAGTTGTGGCAAAGACGTGGCAAAGTATTGAAAAGTGTGGCAAAGTACTGTAAAGTTGTGGCAAAGTACTGAAAAGTAGTGGCAAAGTGCACAAAATTGTGGCAAAGTACTGTAAAGTTGTGGCAAAGTGCTGAAAATTAGTGTCAAAGTACTGAAAAGCAGTGGCAAAGTACTGAAAAGTTGTGGCAAAGTGCTGAAAAGTGTGGCATAGTACTGAAAAGTTGTGGCAAAGTGCTGAAAAGTAGTGGGAAAGTTCTGAAGAACAGTTGCAAAGTACTGAAAAGTGTGGCAAAATAATGAAAAGTCGTGGCAAAGTCGTGGCAAAGTACTGAAAAGTGTGGCAAAGTACTGAAAAGTTGTGGCAAAGTACTGAAAAGTGTGGCAAAGTAGTGAAAAGTTGTGGCAAAGTGCTGAAAATTAGTGTCAAAGTACTGAAAAGCAGTGGCAAAGTCGTGGCAAAGTACTGAAAAGTGTGGCAAAGTACTGAAAAGTTGTGGCGAAGTGCTGAAAAGTCGTGGCAAAGTACTGAAAAGAGTGGCAAAGTACTGAAAAGTTGTGGCAAAGTACTGTAAAGTTGCGGCAAAGTGCTGAAAATTAGTGTCAAAGTAATGAAAAGCAGTGGCAAAGTACTGAAAAGTGTGGCAAAGTACTGAACAGTTGTGGCAAAGTGCTGAAAATTAGTGTCAAAGTACTGAAAAGCAGTGGCAAAGTACTGAAAAGTTGTGGCAAAGTGCTGAAAAGTGTGGCATAGTGCTGAAAAGTTGTGGCAAAGTGCTGAAAAGTAGTGGCAAAGTACTGAAGAGCAGTTGCAAGGTACTGAAAAGTGTGGCAAAGTACTGAAAAGTCGTGGCAAAGTCGTGGCAAAGTACTGAAAAGTGTGTCAATGTACTGAAAAGTTGTGGCGAAGTGCTGAAAAGTCGTGGCAAAGTGCTGAAAAGTAGAGGCAACGTGCTGAAAAGTGTGGCAAAGTACTTAAAAGTCGTGGTAAAGTACTGAAAAGTGTGGCAAAGTACTGAAAAGTCGTGGCAAAGTACTGAAAAGTGTGGCAAAGTGCTGAAAAGTTGTGGCAAAGTACTGAAAAGTGTGGCAAAGTACTGGAAACTTGTAGCAAAGTGCTGTAAAGTAATGGCAAAGTGCTGAAAATTGTGGCAAAGTACTGTAAAGTTGCGGCAAAGTGCTGAAAATTAGTGTCAAAGTACTGAAAAGCAGTGGCAAAGTACTGAAAAGTGTGGCAAAGTACTGAACAGTTGTGGTAAAGTCTTGGCAAAGTACTGAAAAGTGTGGTAAAGTACTGAAAAGTTGTGGCAAAGTCGTGGCAAAGTACTGAAAAGTGTGGCAAATTACTGAAATGTTGTGGCAAGTGCTGAAAAGTCGTGTCAAAGTACTGAAAAGTGTGGCAAAGTGCTGAAAAGTAGTGGCAAAGTGCTGAAAAGTGTGGCAAAGTACTGGAAAGTTGTGGCAAAGACGTGGCAAAGTATTGAAAAGTGTGGCAAAGTACTGGAAAGTTGTGGCAAAGTACTGAAAAGTAGTGGCAAAGTGCACAAAATTGTGGCAAAGTACTGTAAAGTTGTGGCAAAGTGCTGAAAATTAGTGTCAAAGTACTGAAAAGCAGTGGCAAAGTACTGAAAAGTTGTGGCAAAGTGCTGAAAAGTGTGGCATAGTACTGAAAAGTTGTGGCAAAAGTGCTGAAAAGTTGTGGGAAAGTTCTGAAGAACAGTTGCAAAGTACTGAAAAGTGTGGCAAAATAATGAAAAGTCGTGGCAAAGTCGTGGCAAAGTACTGAAAAGTGTGGCAAAGTACTGAAAAGTCGTGGCAAAGTACTGAAAAGTGTGGCAAAGTAAAAGAAAAGTTGTGGCAAAGTGCGAAAAGTGTGGCAAAGTACTGAAAAGTTGTGGCAAAGTGCTGAAAAGTAGTGGCAAAGTACTGAAAAGTCGTGGCAAAGTCGTGGCAAAGTACTGAAAAGTGTGGCAAAGTACTGAACAGTTGTGGCAAAGTGCTGAAAAGTGTGGCAAAGTACTGAAAAGTTGTGGCAAAGTGCTGAAAAGTAGTGGCAAAGTACTGAAGAGCAGTTGCAAGGTACTGAAAAGTGTGGCAAAGTACTGAAAAGTCGTGGCAAAGTCGTGGCAAAGTACTGAAAAGTGTGTCAATGTACTGAAAAGTTGTGGCGAAGTGCTGAAAAGTCGTGGCAAAGTGCTGAAAAGTAGAGGCAAAGTGCTGAAAAGTGTGGCAAAGAACTTAAAAGTCGTGGTAAAGTACTGAAAAGTGTGGCAAAGTACTGAAAAGTCGTGGCAAAGTACTGAAAAGTGTGGCAAAGTGCTGAAAAGTTGTGGCAAAGTACTGAAAAGTGTGGCAAAGTACTGGAAACTTGTAGCAAAGTGCTGTAAAGTAATGGCAAAGTGCTGAAAATTGCGGCAAAGTACTGTAAAGTTGCGGCAAAGTGCTGAAAATTAGTGTCAAAGTACTGAAAAGCAGTGGCAAAGTACTGAAAAGTGTGGCAAAGTACTGAACAGTTGTGGTAAAGTCTTGGCAAAGTACTGAAAAGTGTGGTAAAGTACTGAAAAGTTGTGGCAAAGTCGTGGCAAAGTACTGAAAAGTGTGGCAAATTACTGAAAAGTTGTGGCAAGTGCTGAAAAGTCGTGTCAAAGTACTGAAAAGTGTGGCAAAGTGCTGAAAAGTAGTGGCAAAGTGCTGAAAAGTGTGGCAAAGTACTGGAAAGTTGTGGCAAAGACGTGGCAAAGTATTGAAAAGTGTGGCAAAGTACTGGAAAGTTGTGGCAAAGTACTGAAAAGTAGTGGCAAAGTGCACAAAATTGTGGCAAAGTACTGTAAAGTTGTGGCAAAGTGCTGAAAATTAGTGTCAAAGTACTGAAAAGCAGTGGCAAAGTAATGAAAAGTTGTGGCAAAGTGCTGAAAAGTGTGGCATAGTACTGAAAAGTTGTGGCAAAGTGCTGAAAAGTAGTGGGAAAGTTCTGAAGAACAGTTGCAAAGTACTGAAAAGTGTGGCAAAATAATGAAAAGTCGTGGCAAAGTCGTGGCAAAGTACTGAAAAGTGTGGCAAAGTACTGAAAAGTTGTGGCAAAGTACTGAAAAGTGTGGCAAAGTAGTGAAAAGTTGTGGCAAAGTGCTGAAAAGTGTGCCAAAGTACTGAAAAGTTGTGGCAAAGTGCTGAAAAGTCGTGGCAAAGTCGTGGCAAAGTACTGAAAAGTGTGGCAAAGTACTGGAAACTTGTAGCAAAGTGCTGTAAAGTAATGGCAAAGTGCTGAAAATTGTGGCAAAGTACTGTAAAGTTGCGGCAAAGTGCTGAAAATTAGTGTCAAAGTACTGAAAAGCAGTGGCAAAGTACTGAAAAGTGTGGCAAAGTACTGAACAGTTGTGGTAAAGTCTTGGCAAAGTACTGAAAAGTGTGGTAAAGTACTGAAAAGTTGTGGCAAAGTCGTGGCAAAGTACTGAAAAATGTGGCAAATTACTGAAAAGTTGTGGCAAGTGCTGAAAAGTCGTGTCAAAGTACTGAAAAGTGTGGCAAAGTGCTGAAAAGTAGTGGCAAAATGCTGAAAAGTGTGGCAAAGTACTGGAAAGTTGTGGCAAATTCGTGGCAAAGTATTGAAAAGTGTGGCAAAGTACTGGAAAGTTGTGGCAAAGTACTGAAAAGTAGTGGCAAAGTGCTCAAAATTGTGGCAAAGTACTGTAAAGTTGTGGCAAAGTGCTGAAAATTAGTGTAAAGTACTGAAAAGCAGTGGCAAAGTACTGAAAAGTTGTGGCGAAGTGCTGAAAAGTAGGGGCAAAGTACTGAAAAGTCGTGGCAAAGTCGTGGCAAAGTACTGAAAAGTGTGTCAAAGTACTGAAAAGTCGTGGCAAAGTACTGAAAAGTGTGGCAAAGTACTGAAAAGTGTGGCAAAGTACTGAAAAGTTGTGGCGATGTCGTGGCAAAGTACTGAAAAGTTGTGGCGAAGTGCTGAAAAGTCGTGGCAAAGTACTGAAAAGTGTGGCAAAGTACTGAAAAGTTGTGGCAAAGTGCTGAAAAGTAGTGGCAAAGTGCTGAAAAGTGTGGCAAAGTACTTAAAAGTCGTGGAAAAGTACTGAAAAGTGTGGCAAAGTACTGAAAAGTTGTGGCAAAGTACTGAAAAGTTTGGCAAAGTAATGAAAAGTAGTGGCAAAGTCGTGGCAAAGTACTGAAAAGTGGGGCAAAATACTGAAAAGTTGTGGCAAAGTGCTGAAAAGTCGTGGCAAAATACTGGAAACTTGTAGCAAAGTGCTGTAAAGTAATGGCAAAATGCTGAAAAGTTGTGGCAAAGTGCTGAAAAGTGGTGGCAAAGTACTGAAGAGCAGTTGCAAAGTACTGAAAAGTGTGGCAAAGTACTGAAAAGCAGTGGCAAAGTACTGAAAAGTGTGGCAAAGTACTGAACAGTTGTGGTAAAGTCTTGGCAAAGTACTGAAAAGTGTGGTAAAGTACTGAAAAGTTGTGGCAAAGTCGTGGCAAAGTACTGAAAAATGTGGCAAATTACTGAAAAGTTGTGGCAAGTGCTGAAAAGTCGTGTCAAAGTACTGAAAAGTGTGGCAAAGTGCTGAAAAGTAGTGGCAAAATGCTGAAAAGTGTGGCAAAGTACTGGAAAGTTGTGGCAAAGTCGTGGCAAAGTATTGAAAAGTGTGGCAAAGTACTGGAAAGTTGTGGCAAAGTACTGAAAAGTAGTGGCAAAGTGCTCAAAATTGTGGCAAAGTACTGTAAAGTTGTGGCAAAGTGCTGAAAATTAGTGTAAAGTACTGAAAAGCAGTGGCAAAGTACTGAAAAGTTGTGGCGAAGTGCTGAAAAGTAGGGGCAAAGTACTGAAAAGTCGTGGCAAAGTCGTGGCAAAGTACTGAAAAGTGTGTCAAAGTACTGAAAAGTCGTGGCAAAGTACTGAAAAGTGTGGCAAAGTACTGAAAAGTGTGGCAAAGTACTGAAAAGTTGTGGCGATGTCGTGGCAAAGTACTGAAAAGTTGTGGCGAAGTGCTGAAAAGTCGTGGCAAAGTACTGAAAAGTGTGGCAAAGTACTGAAAAGTTGTGGCAAAGTGCTGAAAAGTAGTGGCAAAGTGCTGAAAAGTGTGGCAAAGTACTTAAAAGTCGTGGAAAAGTACTGAAAAGTGTGGCAAAGTACTGAAAAGTTGTGGCAAAGTA
Source organism: Saccoglossus kowalevskii (assembly GCF_978046115.1). Classification (NCBI taxonomy): domain Eukaryota; kingdom Metazoa; phylum Hemichordata; class Enteropneusta; family Harrimaniidae; genus Saccoglossus; species Saccoglossus kowalevskii. The sequence goes on along the minus strand of NW_028188622.1, from coordinate 132,819 downwards.
CTGAAAAATTTGGCAAAGTAATGAAAAGTAGTGGCAAAGTCGTGGCAAAGTACTGAAAAGTGGGGCAAAATACTGAAAAGTTGTGGCAAAGTGCTGAAAAGTCGTGGTAAAATACTGGAAACTTGTAGCAAAGTGCTGTAAAGTAATGGCAAAATGCTGAAAAGTTGTGGCAAAGTGCTGAAAAGTGGTGGCAAAGTACTGAAGAGCAGTTGCAAAGTACTGAAAAGTGTGGCAAAGTACTGAAAAGTCGTGGCAAAGTCGTGGCAAAGTACTGAAAAGTGTGTCAATGTACGGAAAAGTTGTGGCGAAGTGCTGAAAAGTCGTGGCAAAGTACTGAAAAGTGTGGCAAAGTACTGAAAAGTTGTGGCAAAGTGCTGAAAAGTAGAGGCAAAGTGCTGAAAAGTGTGGCAAAATATTTAAAAGTCGTGGTAAAGTACTGAAAAGTGTGGCAAAGTACTGAAAAGTTGTGGCAAAGTAGTGAAAAGTGTGGCAAAGTAATGAAAAGTAGTGGCAAAGTACTGAAAAGTGTGGCAAAATACTGGAAACTTGTAGCAAAGTGCTGTAAAGTAATGGCAAACTACTGAAAAGTTGTGGCAAAGTGCTGAAAAGTCGTGGCAAAGTACTGAAAAGTGTGGCAAAGTGCTGAAAAGTAGTGGCAAAGTACTGAAAAGTGTGGCAAAGTACTGGAAACTTGTAGCAAAGTACTGTAAAGTTGTGGCAAAGTGCTGAAAATTAGTGTCAAAGTACTGAAAAGTGTGGCAAAGTACTGAAAAGTTGTGGCAAAGTACTGAAAAGTGTGGCAAAGTACTGAAAAGTTGTTGCAAAGTGCTGAAAAGTCGTGGCAAAGTACTGAAAAGTGTGGCAAAGTACTGAAAAGTAGTGGCAAAGTGCTGAAAAGTGTGGCAAAGTACTGAAAAGTGTGGCAAAGTCGTGGCAAAGTACTGAAAATAGTGGCAAAGTACTGAAAAGTTGTGGCAAAGTGCTGAAAAGTGTGGCAAATGCTGAAAAGTAGTGGCAAAGTGCTGAAAAGTAGTGGCAAAGTACTGAAAAGCAGTGGCAAAGTACTGAAAAGAGTGGCAGTGTACTGAAAAGTAGTGGCAAAGTACTGAAAAGTGTGGTAAAGTACTGGAAAGTTGTGGCAAAGTGCAGAAAAGTAGTGGCAAAGTGCTGAAAATTGTGGCAAAGTGCTGAAAATTAGTGTCAAAGTACTGAAAAGAAGTGGCAAAGTCGTGGCAAAGTACTGAAAAGTGTGGCAAAGTACTGAAAAGTTGTGGCGAAGTGCTGAAAAGTCGTGGCAAAGTACTGAAAAGAGTGGCAAAGTACTGAAAAGTTGTGGCAAAGTACTGTAAAGTTGCGGCAAAGTGCTGAAAATTAGTGTCAAAGTAATGAAAAGCAGTGGCAAAGTACTGAAAAGTGTGGCAAAGTACTGAACAGTTGTGGCAAAGTGCTGAAAATTAGTGTCAAAGTACTGAAAAGCAGTGGCAAAGTACTGAAAAGTTGTGGCAAAGTGCTGAAAAGTGTGGCATAGTGCTGAAAAGTTGTGGCAAAGTGCTGAAAAGTAGTGGCAAAGTACTGAAGAGCAGTTGCAAGGTACTGAAAAGTGTGGCAAAGTACTGAAAAGTCGTGGCAAAGTCGTGGCAAAGTACTGAAAAGTGTGTCAATGTACTGAAAAGTTGTGGCGAAGTGCTGAAAAGTCGTGGCAAAGTGCTGAAAAGTAGAGGCAAAGTGCTGAAAAGTGTGGCAAAGTACTTAAAAGTCGTGGTAAAGTACTGAAAAGTGTGGCAAAGTACTGAAAAGTCGTGGCAAAGTACTGAAAAGTGTGGCAAAGTGCTGAAAAGTTGTGGCAAAGTACTGAAAAGTGTGGCAAAGTACTGGAAACTTGTAGCAAAGTGCTGTAAAGTAATGGCAAAGTGCTGAAAATTGTGGCAAAGTACTGTAAAGTTGCGGCAAAGTGCTGAAAATTAGTGTCAAAGTACTGAAAAGCAGTGGCAAAGTACTGAAAAGTGTGGCAAAGTACTGAACAGTTGTGGTAAAGTCTTGGCAAAGTACTGAAAAGTGTGGTAAAGTACTGAAAAGTTGTGGCAAAGTCGTGGCAAAGTACTGAAAAGTGTGGCAAATTACTGAAATGTTGTGGCAAGTGCTGAAAAGTCGTGTCAAAGTACTGAAAAGTGTGGCAAAGTGCTGAAAAGTAGTGGCAAAGTGCTGAAAAGTGTGGCAAAGTACTGGAAAGTTGTGGCAAAGACGTGGCAAAGTATTGAAAAGTGTGGCAAAGTACTGGAAAGTTGTGGCAAAGTACTGAAAAGTAGTGGCAAAGTGCACAAAATTGTGGCAAAGTACTGTAAAGTTGTGGCAAAGTGCTGAAAATTAGTGTCAAAGTACTGAAAAGCAGTGGCAAAGTACTGAAAAGTTGTGGCAAAGTGCTGAAAAGTGTGGCATAGTACTGAAAAGTTGTGGCAAAGTGCTGAAAAGTTGTGGGAAAGTTCTGAAGAACAGTTGCAAAGTACTGAAAAGTGTGGCAAAATAATGAAAAGTCGTGGCAAAGTCGTGGCAAAGTACTGAAAAGTGTGGCAAAGTACTGAAAAGTCGTGGCAAAGTACTGAAAAGTGTGGCAAAGTAAAGAAAAGTTGTGGCAAAGTGCGAAAAGTGTGGCAAAGTACTGAAAAGTTGTGGCAAAGTGCTGAAAAGTAGTGGCAAAGTACTGAAAAGTCGTGGCAAAGTCGTGGCAAAGTACTGAAAAGTGTGGCAAAGTACTGAACAGTTGTGGCAAAGTGCTGAAAAGTGTGGCAAAGTACTGAAAAGTTGTGGCAAAGTGCTGAAAAGTGTGGCAAAGTACTGAAAAGTTGTGGCAAAGTTCTGAAAAGTAGTGGCAAAGTACCGAAAAGTCGTGGCAAAGTCGTGGCAAAGTACTGAAAAGTGTGGCAAAGTACTGAAAAGTTGTGGCGAAGTGCTGAAAAGTCGTGGCAAAGTACTGAAAAATGTGGCAAAGTACTGAAGAGTTGTGGCAAAGTCGTGGCAAAGTACTGAAAAGAGTGGCAAAGTGCTGCAAAGTCGTGGCAAAGAACTGAAAAGTGTGGCAAAGTACTGAAAAGTTGTGGCAAAGTGCTGAAAAGTGTGGCAAAGTGCTGCAAAGTTGTGGCAAAGTCGTGGCAAAGTACTAAAAAGAGTGGCAAAGTACTGAAAAGTTGTGGCAAAGTCGTGGCAAAGTACTGAAAAGTGTGGCAAAGTACTGAAAAGTTGTGGCGAAGTGCTGAAAAGTCTGGGCAAAGTACTGAAAAGTGTGGCAAAGTAATGAAAAGTTGTGGCTAAGTGCTGAAAAGTGTTGCAAAGTACTGAAAAGTTGTGGCAAAGTGCTGAAAAGTGTGGCAAAGTAATGAAAAGTTGTGGCAAAGTGCTGAAAAGTAGTGGCAAAGTACTGAAAAGTCGTGGCAAAGTCGTGGCAAAGTACTGAAAAGTGTGGCAAAGTACTGAAAAGTTGTGGCGAAGTGCTGAAAAGTAGTGGCAAAGTACTGAAAAGTCGTGGCAAAGTCGTGGCAAAGTACTGAAAAGTGTGTCAAAGTACTGAAAAGTCGTGGCAAAGTACTGAAAAGTGTGGCAAAGTAATGAAAAGTGTGGCAAAGTACTGAAAAGTTGTGGCGAAGTCGTGGCAAAGTACTGAAAAGAGTGGCAAAGTACTGAAAAGTTGTGGCGAAGTGCTGAAAAGTCGTGGCAAAGTACTGAAAAGTGTGGCAAAGTACTGAAAAGTTGTGGCAAAGTGCTGAAAAGTAGTGGCAAAGTGCTGAAAAGTGTGGCAAAGTACTTAAAAGTCGTGAAAAAGTACTGAAAAGTGTGGCAAAGTACTGAAAAGTTGTGGCAAAGTACTGAAAAGTGTGGCAAAGTAATGAAAAGTAGTGGCAAAGTCGTGGCAAAGTTCTGAAAAGTGTGCAAAGTACTGAAAAGTCGTGGCAAAGTACTGAAAAGTGTAGCAAAGTGCTGAAAAGTAGTGGCAAAGAGCTGAAAAGTGTGGCAAAGTACTGGAAAGTTGTGGCAAAGTCGTGGCAAAGTATTGAAAAGTGTGGCAAAGTACTGGAAAGTTGTGGCAAAGTACTGAAAAGTAGTGGCAAAGTGCTCAAAATTGTGGCAAAGTACTGTAAAGTTGTGGCAAAGTGCTGAAAATTAGTGTCAAAGTACTGAAAAGCAGTGGCAAAGTACTGAAAAGTTGTGGCAAAGTGCTGAAAAGTGTGGCATAGTACTGAAAAGTTGTGGCAAAGTGCTGAAAAGTTGTGGCAAAGTCGTGGCAAAGTACTGAAAAGTGTGGCAAAGTACTGAAAAGTTGTGGCGAAGTGCTGAAAAGTCTGGGCAAAGTACTGAAAAGTGTGGCAAAGTAATGAAAAGTTGTGGCTAAGTGCTGAAAAGTGTTGCAAAGTACTGAAAAGTTGTGGCAAAGTGCTGAAAAGTGTGGCAAAGTAATGAAAAGTTGTGGCAAAGTGCTGAAAAGTAGTGGCAAAGTACTGAAAAGTCGTGGCAAAGTCGTGGCAAAGTACTGAAAAGTGTGGCAAAGTACTGAAAAGTTGTGGCGAAGTGCTGAAAAGTAGTGGCAAAGTACTGAAAAGTCGTGGCAAAGTCGTGGCAAAGTACTGAAAAGTGTGTCAAAGTACTGAAAAGTCGTGGCAAAGTACTGAAAAGTGTGGCAAAGTAATGAAAAGTGTGGCAAAGTACTGAAAAGTTGTGGCGAAGTCGTGGCAAAGTACTGAAAAGAGTGGCAAAGTACTGAAAAGTTGTGGCGAAGTGCTGAAAAGTCGTGGCAAAGTACTGAAAAGTGTGGCAAAGTACTGAAAAGTTGTGGCAAAGTGCTGAAAAGTAGTGGCAAAGTGCTGAAAAGTGTGGCAAAGTACTTAAAAGTCGTGAAAAAGTACTGAAAAGTGTGGCAAAGTACTGAAAAGTTGTGGCAAAGTACTGAAAAGTGTGGCAAAGTAATGAAAAGTAGTGGCAAAGTCGTGGCAAAGTTCTGAAAAGTGTGCAAAGTACTGAAAAGTCGTGGCAAAGTACTGAAAAGTGTAGCAAAGTGCTGAAAAGTAGTGGCAAAGAGCTGAAAAGTGTGGCAAAGTACTGGAAAGTTGTGGCAAAGTCGTGGCAAAGTATTGAAAAGTGTGGCAAAGTACTGGAAAGTTGTGGCAAAGTACTGAAAAGTAGTGGCAAAGTGCTCAAAATTGTGGCAAAGTACTGTAAAGTTGTGGCAAAGTGCTGAAAATTAGTGTCAAAGTACTGAAAAGCAGTGGCAAAGTACTGAAAAGTTGTGGCAAAGTGCTGAAAAGTGTGGCATAGTACTGAAAAGTTGTGGCAAAGTGCTGAAAAGTTGTGGGAAAGTTCTGAAGAACAGTTGCAAAGTACTGAAAAGTGTGGCAAAATAATGAAAAGTCGTGGCAAAGTCGTGGCAAAGTACTGAAAAGTGTGGCAAAGTACTGAAAAGTCGTGGCAAAGTACTGAAAAGTGTGGCAAAGTAAAGAAAAGTTGTGGCAAAGTGCGAAAAGTGTGGCAAAGTACTGAAAAGTTGTGGCAAAGTGCTGAAAAGTAGTGGCAAAGTACTGAAAAGTCGTGGCAAAGTCGTGGCAAAGTACTGAAAAGTGTGGCAAAGTACTGAACAGTTGTGGCAAAGTGCTGAAAAGTGTGGCAAAGTACTGAAAAGTTGTGGCAAAGTGCTGAAAAGTGTGGCAAAGTACTGAAAAGTTGTGGCAAAGTTCTGAAAAGTAGTGGCAAAGTACCGAAAAGTCGTGGCAAAGTCGTGGCAAAGTACTGAAAAGTGTGGCAAAGTACTGAAAAGTTGTGGCGAAGTGCTGAAAAGTCGTGGCAAAGTACTGAAAAATGTGGCAAAGTACTGAAGAGTTGTGGCAAAGTCGTGGCAAAGTACTGAAAAGAGTGGCAAAGTGCTGCAAAGTCGTGGCAAAGAACTGAAAAGTGTGGCAAAGTACTGAAAAGTTGTGGCAAAGTGCTGAAAAGTGTGGCAAAGTGCTGCAAAGTTGTGGCAAAGTCGTGGCAAAGTACTAAAAAGAGTGGCAAAGTACTGAAAAGTTGTGGCAAAGTCGTGGCAAAGTACTGAAAAGTGTGGCAAAGTACTGAAAAGTTGTGGCGAAGTGCTGAAAAGTCTGGGCAAAGTACTGAAAAGTGTGGCAAAGTAATGAAAAGTTGTGGCTAAGTGCTGAAAAGTGTTGCAAAGTACTGAAAAGTTGTGGCAAAGTGCTGAAAAGTGTGGCAAAGTAATGAAAAGTTGTGGCAAAGTGCTGAAAAGTAGTGGCAAAGTACTGAAAAGTCGTGGCAAAGTCGTGGCAAAGTACTGAAAAGTGTGGCAAAGTACTGAAAAGTTGTGGCGAAGTGCTGAAAAGTAGTGGCAAAGTACTGAAAAGTCGTGGCAAAGTCGTGGCAAAGTACTGAAAAGTGTGTCAAAGTACTGAAAAGTCGTGGCAAAGTACTGAAAAGTGTGGCAAAGTAATGAAAAGTGTGGCAAAGTACTGAAAAGTTGTGGCGAAGTCGTGGCAAAGTACTGAAAAGAGTGGCAAAGTACTGAAAAGTTGTGGCGAAGTGCTGAAAAGTCGTGGCAAAGTACTGAAAAGTGTGGCAAAGTACTGAAAAGTTGTGGCAAAGTGCTGAAAAGTAGTGGCAAAGTGCTGAAAAGTGTGGCAAAGTACTTAAAAGTCGTGAAAAAGTACTGAAAAGTGTGGCAAAGTACTGAAAAGTTGTGGCAAAGTACTGAAAAGTGTGGCAAAGTAATGAAAAGTAGTGGCAAAGTCGTGGCAAAGTTCTGAAAAGTGTGCAAAGTACTGAAAAGTCGTGGCAAAGTACTGAAAAGTGTAGCAAAGTGCTGAAAAGTAGTGGCAAAGTGCTGAAAAGTGTGGCAAAGTACTGGAAAGTTGTGGCAAAGTCGTGGCAAAGTATTGAAAAGTGTGGCAAAGTACTGGAAAGTTGTGGCAAAGTACTGAAAAGTAGTGGCAAAGTGCTCAAAATTGTGGCAAAGTACTGTAAAGTTGTGGCAAAGTGCTGAAAATTAGTGTCAAAGTACTGAAAAGCAGTGGCAAAGTACTGAAAAGTTGTGGCAAAGTGCTGAAAAGTGTGGCATAGAACTGAAAAGTTGTGGCAAAGTGCTGAAAAGTAGTGGGAAAGTTCTGAAGAGCAGTTGCAAAGTACTGAAAAGTGTGGCAAAATACTGAAAAGTCGTGGCAAAGTCGTGGCAAAGTACTGAAAAGTGTGGCAAAGTACTGAAAAGATGTGGCAAAGTACTGAAAAGTGTGGCAAAGTACTGAAAAGTTGAGCCAATGTCGTGGCTAAGTACTGAAAAGAGTGGCAAAGTACTGAAAAGTTGTGGCAAAGTGCTGCAAAGTCGTGGCAAAGTACTGAAAAGTGTGGCAAAGTACTGAAAAGTTGTGGCAAAGTGCTGAAAAGTGTGGCAAAGTACTGAAAAATTGTGGCAAAGTGCTGAAAAGTGTGGCAAAGTACTGAAAAGTCGTGGCAAAGTCGTGGCAAAGTACTGAAAAGTGTGGCAAAGTACTGAAAAGTTGTGGCGAAGTGCTGAAAAGTAGTGGCAAAGTACTGAAAAGTCGTGGCAAAGTCGTGGCAAAGTACTGAAAAGTGTGTCAAAGTACTGAAAAGTCGTGGCAAAGTACTGAAAAGTGTGGCAAAGTAATGAAAAGTGTGGCAAAGTACTGAAAAGTTGTGGCGAAGTCGTGGCAAAGTACTGAAAAGAGTGGCAAAGTACTGAAAAGTTGTGGCGAAGTGCTGAAAAGTCGTGGCAAAGTACTGAAAAGTGTGGCAAAGTACTGAAAAGTTGTGGCAAAGTGCTGAAAAGTAGTGGCAAAGTGCTGAAAAGTGTGGCAAAGTACTTAAAAGTCGTGAAAAAGTACTGAAAAGTGTGGCAAAGTACTGAAAAGTTGTGGCAAAGTACTGAAAAGTGTGGCAAAGTAATGAAAAGTAGTGGCAAAGTCGTGGCAAAGTTCTGAAAAGTGTGGCAAAGTACTGAAAAGTCGTGGCAAAGTACTGAAAAGTGTAGCAAAGTGCTGAAAAGTAGTGGCAAAGTGCTGAAAAGTGTGGCAAAGTACTGGAAAGTTGTGGCAAAGTCGTGGCAAAGTATTGAAAAGTGTGGCAAAGTACTGGAAAGTTGTGGCAAAGTACTGAAAAGTAGTGGCAAAGTGCTCAAAATTGTGGCAAAGTACTGTAAAGTTGTGGCAAAGTGCTGAAAATTAGTGTCAAAGTACTGAAAAGCAGTGGCAAAGTACTGAAAAGTTGTGGCAAAGTGCTGAAAAGTGTGGCATAGAACTGAAAAGTTGTGGCAAAGTGCTGAAAAGTAGTGGGAAAGTTCTGAAGAGCAGTTGCAAAGTACTGAAAAGTGTGGCAAAATACTGAAAAGTCGTGGCAAAGTCGTGGCAAAGTACTGAAAAGTGTGGCAAAGTACTGAAAAGTGTGGCAAAGTACTGAAAAGTTGAGCCAATGTCGTGGCTAAGTACTGAAAAGAGTGGCAAAGTACTGAAAAGTTGTGGCAAAGTGCTGCAAAGTCGTGGCAAAGTACTGAAAAGTGTGGCAAAGTACTGAAAAGTTGTGGCAAAGTGCTGAAAAGTGTGGCAAAGTACTGAAAAATTGTGGCAAAGTGCTGAAAAGTGTGGCAAAGTACTGAAAAGTCGTGGCAAAGTCGTGGCAAAGTACTGAAAAGTGTGGCAAAGTACTGAAAAGTTGTGGCGAAGTGCTGAAAAGTAGTGGCAAAGTACTGAAAAGTCGTGGCAAAGTCGTGGCAAAGTACTGAAAAGTGTGTCAAAGTACTGAAAAGTCGTGGCAAAGTACTGAAAAGTGTGGCAAAGTAATGAAAAGTGTGGCAAAGTACTGAAAAGTTGTGGCGAAGTCGTGGCAAAGTACTGAAAAGAGTGGCAAAGTACTGAAAAGTTGTGGCGAAGTGCTGAAAAGTCGTGGCAAAGTACTGAAAAGTGTGGCAAAGTACTGAAAAGTTGTGGCAAAGTGCTGAAAAGTAGTGGCAAAGTGCTGAAAAGTGTGGCAAAGTACTTAAAAGTCGTGAAAAAGTACTGAAAAGTGTGGCAAAGTACTGAAAAGTTGTGGCAAAGTACTGAAAAGTGTGGCAAAGTAATGAAAAGTAGTGGCAAAGTCGTAGCAAAGTTCTGAAAAGTGTGGCAAAGTACTGAAAAGTCGTGGCAAAGTACTGAAAAGTGTAGCAAAGTGCTGAAAAGTAGTGGCAAAGTGCTGAAAAGTGTGGCAAAGTACTGGAAAGTTGTGGCAAAGTGCTGAAAAGTCGTGGCAAAGTACTGAAAAGTGTGGCAAAGTACTGAAAAGTTGTGGCAAAGTGCTGAAAAGTAGTGGCAAAGTGCTGAAAAGTGTGGCAAAGTACTTAAAAGTCGTGAAAAAGTACTGAAAAGTGTGGCAAAGTACTGAAAAGTTGTGGCAAAGTACTGAAAAGTGTGGCAAAGTAATGAAAAGTAGTGGCAAAGTCGTGGCAAAGTTCTGAAAAGTGTGCAAAGTACTGAAAAGTCGTGGCAAAGTACTGAAAAGTGTAGCAAAGTGCTGAAAAGTAGTGGCAAAGTGCTGAAAAGTGTGGCAAAGTACTGGAAAGTTGTGGCAAAGTCGTGGCAAAGTATTGAAAAGTGTGGCAAAGTACTGGAAAGTTGTGGCAAAGTACTGAAAAGTAGTGGCAAAGTGCTCAAAATTGTGGCAAAGTACTGTAAAGTTGTGGCAAAGTGCTGAAAATTAGTGTCAAAGTACTGAAAAGCAGTGGCAAAGTACTGAAAAGTTGTGGCAAAGTGCTGAAAAGTGTGGCATAGAACTGAAAAGTTGTGGCAAAGTGCTGAAAAGTAGTGGGAAAGTTCTGAAGAGCAGTTGCAAAGTACTGAAAAGTGTGGCAAAATACTGAAAAGTCGTGGCAAAGTCGTGGCAAAGTACTGAAAAGTGTGGCAAAGTACTGAAAAGATGTGGCAAAGTACTGAAAAGTGTGGCAAAGTACTGAAAAGTTGAGCCAATGTCGTGGCTAAGTACTGAAAAGAGTGGCAAAGTACTGAAAAGTTGTGGCAAAGTGCTGCAAAGTCGTGGCAAAGTACTGAAAAGTGTGGCAAAGTACTGAAAAGTTGTGGCAAAGTGCTGAAAAGTGTGGCAAAGTACTGAAAAATTGTGGCAAAGTGCTGAAAAGTGTGGCAAAGTACTGAAAAGTCGTGGCAAAGTCGTGGCAAAGTACTGAAAAGTGTGGCAAAGTACTGAAAAGTTGTGGCGAAGTGCTGAAAAGTAGTGGCAAAGTACTGAAAAGTCGTGGCAAAGTCGTGGCAAAGTACTGAAAAGTGTGTCAAAGTACTGAAAAGTCGTGGCAAAGTACTGAAAAGTGTGGCAAAGTAATGAAAAGTGTGGCAAAGTACTGAAAAGTTGTGGCGAAGTCGTGGCAAAGTACTGAAAAGAGTGGCAAAGTACTGAAAAGTTGTGGCGAAGTGCTGAAAAGTCGTGGCAAAGTACTGAAAAGTGTGGCAAAGTACTGAAAAGTTGTGGCAAAGTGCTGAAAAGTAGTGGCAAAGTGCTGAAAAGTGTGGCAAAGTACTTAAAAGTCGTGAAAAAGTACTGAAAAGTGTGGCAAAGTACTGAAAAGTTGTGGCAAAGTACTGAAAAGTGTGGCAAAGTAATGAAAAGTAGTGGCAAAGTCGTGGCAAAGTTCTGAAAAGTGTGGCAAAGTACTGAAAAGTCGTGGCAAAGTACTGAAAAGTGTAGCAAAGTGCTGAAAAGTAGTGGCAAAGTGCTGAAAAGTGTGGCAAAGTACTGGAAAGTTGTGGCAAAGTCGTGGCAAAGTATTGAAAAGTGTGGCAAAGTACTGGAAAGTTGTGGCAAAGTACTGAAAAGTAGTGGCAAAGTGCTCAAAATTGTGGCAAAGTACTGTAAAGTTGTGGCAAAGTGCTGAAAATTAGTGTCAAAGTACTGAAAAGCAGTGGCAAAGTACTGAAAAGTTGTGGCAAAGTGCTGAAAAGTGTGGCATAGAACTGAAAAGTTGTGGCAAAGTGCTGAAAAGTAGTGGGAAAGTTCTGAAGAGCAGTTGCAAAGTACTGAAAAGTGTGGCAAAATACTGAAAAGTCGTGGCAAAGTCGTGGCAAAGTACTGAAAAGTGTGGCAAAGTACTGAAAAGATGTGGCAAAGTACTGAAAAGTGTGGCAAAGTACTGAAAAGTTGAGCCAATGTCGTGGCTAAGTACTGAAAAGAGTGGCAAAGTACTGAAAAGTTGTGGCAAAGTGCTGCAAAGTCGTGGCAAAGTACTGAAAAGTGTGGCAAAGTACTGAAAAGTTGTGGCAAAGTGCTGAAAAGTGTGGCAAAGTACTGAAAAATTGTGGCAAAGTGCTGAAAAGTGTGGCAAAGTACTGAAAAGTCGTGGCAAAGTCGTGGCAAAGTACTGAAAAGTGTGGCAAAGTACTGAAAAGTTGTGGCGAAGTGCTGAAAAGTAGTGGCAAAGTACTGAAAAGTCGTGGCAAAGTCGTGGCAAAGTACTGAAAAGTGTGTCAAAGTACTGAAAAGTCGTGGCAAAGTACTGAAAAGTGTGGCAAAGTAATGAAAAGTGTGGCAAAGTACTGAAAAGTTGTGGCGAAGTCGTGGCAAAGTACTGAAAAGAGTGGCAAAGTACTGAAAAGTTGTGGCGAAGTGCTGAAAAGTCGTGGCAAAGTACTGAAAAGTGTGGCAAAGTACTGAAAAGTTGTGGCAAAGTGCTGAAAAGTAGTGGCAAAGTGCTGAAAAGTGTGGCAAAGTACTTAAAAGTCGTGAAAAAGTACTGAAAAGTGTGGCAAAGTACTGAAAAGTTGTGGCAAAGTACTGAAAAGTGTGGCAAAGTAATGAAAAGTAGTGGCAAAGTCGTAGCAAAGTTCTGAAAAGTGTGGCAAAGTACTGAAAAGTCGTGGCAAAGTACTGAAAAGTGTAGCAAAGTGCTGAAAAGTAGTGGCAAAGTGCTGAAAAGTGTGGCAAAGTACTGGAAAGTTGTGGCAAAGTCGTGGCAAAGTATTGAAAAGTGTGGCAAAGTACTGGAAAGTTGTGGCAAAGTACTGAAAAGTAGTGGCAAAGTGCTCAAAATTGTGGCAAAGTACTGTAAAGTTGTGGCAAAGTGCTGAAAATTAGTGTCAAAGTACTGAAAAGCAGTGGCAAAGTACTGAAAAGTTGTGGCAAAGTGCTGAAAAGTGTGGCATAGAACTGAAAAGTTGTGGCAAAGTGCTGAAAAGTAGTGGGAAAGTTCTGAAGAGCAGTTGCAAAGTACTGAAAAGTGTGGCAAAATACTGAAAAGTCGTGGCAAAGTCGTGGCAAAGTACTGAAAAGTGTGGCAAAGTACTGAAAAGATGTGGCAAAGTACTGAAAAGTGTGGCAAAGTACTGAAAAGTTGAGCCAATGTCGTGGCTAAGTACTGAAAAGAGTGGCAAAGTACTGAAAAGTTGTGGCAAAGTGCTGCAAAGTCGTGGCAAAGTACTGAAAAGTGTGGCAAAGTACTGAAAAGTTGTGGCAAAGTGCTGAAAAGTGTGGCAAAGTACTGAAAAATTGTGGCAAAGTGCTGAAAAGTGTGGCAAAGTACTGAAAAGTTGTTGCAAAGTGCTGAAAAGTATTGGCAAAGTACTGAAAAGTCGTGGCAAAGTCGTGGCAAAGTACTGAAAAGTGAGGCAAAGTACTGAAAAGTTGTGGCGAAGTGCTGAAAAGTTGTGGCAAAGGACTGAAAAGTCGTGGCAAAGTCGTGGCAAAGTACTGAAAAGTGTTGCAAAGTCATGAAAAGTTGTGGCGAAGTGCTGAAAAGTCGTGGCAAAGTACTGAAAAGTGTGGCAAAGTACTGAAAAGTTGTGGCAAAGTGCTGAAAAGTAGTGGCAAAGTGCTGAAAAGTGTGGTAAAGTACTTAAAAGTCGTGGTAAAGTACTGAAAAGTGTGGCAAAGTACTGAAAAGTTGTGGCAAAGTACTGAAAAGTGAGGCAAAGTAATGAAAAGTAGTGGCAAAGTCGTGGCAAAGTACTGAAAAGTGTGGCAAAGTACTGACAAGTTGTGGCAAAGTGCTGAAAAGTCGTGGCAAAGTACTGAAAAGTGTGGCAAAGTGCTGAAAAGTAGTGGCAAAGTACTGAAAAGTGTGGCAAAGTACTGGAAACTTGTAGAAAAGTGCTGTAAAGTAAGGGCAAAGTGCTGAAAATTGTGGCAAAGTACTGAAAAGTGTGGCAAAGTACTGAAAAGTTGTGGCAAAGTCGTGGCAAAGTACTGAAAAGAGTGGCAAAGTACTGAAAAGTTGAGGCAAAGTCGTGGCAAAGTACTGAAAAGTTGTGGCGAAGTGCTGAAAAGTCGTGGCAAAGTACTGAAAAGAGTGGCAAAGTACTGAAAAGTGTGGCAAAGTACTGAAAAGTTGTGGCAAAGTGCTGAAAAGTAGTGGCAAAGTACTGAAGAGCAGTTGCAAAGTACTGAAAAGTCGTGGCAAAGTACTGAAAAGTGTGGCAAAGTAATGAAAAGTGTGGCAAAGTACTGAAAAGTTGTGGCGAAGTCGTGGCAAAGTACTGAAAAGAGTGGCAAAGTACTGAAAAGTTGTGGCGAAGTGCTGAAAAGTCGTGGCAAAGTACTGAAAAGTGTGGCAAAGTACTGAAAAGTTGTGGCAAAGTGCTGAAAAGTAGTGGCAAAGTGCTGAAAAGTGTGGCAAAGTACTTAAAAGTCGTGAAAAAGTACTGAAAAGTGTGGCAAAGTACTGAAAAGTTGTGGCAAAGTACTGAAAAGTGTGGCAAAGTAATGAAAAGTAGTGGCAAAGTCGTAGCAAAGTTCTGAAAAGTGTGGCAAAGTACTGAAAAGTCGTGGCAAAGTACTGAAAAGTGTAGCAAAGTGCTGAAAAGTAGTGGCAAAGTGCTGAAAAGTGTGGCAAAGTACTGGAAAGTTGTGGCAAAGTCGTGGCAAAGTATTGAAAAGTGTGGCAAAGTACTGGAAAGTTGTGGCAAAGTACTGAAAAGTAGTGGCAAAGTGCTCAAAATTGTGGCAAAGTACTGTAAAGTTGTGGCAAAGTGCTGAAAATTAGTGTCAAAGTACTGAAAAGCAGTGGCAAAGTACTGAAAAGTTGTGGCAAAGTGCTGAAAAGTGTGGCATAGAACTGAAAAGTTGTGGCAAAGTGCTGAAAAGTAGTGGGAAAGTTCTGAAGAGCAGTTGCAAAGTACTGAAAAGTGTGGCAAAATACTGAAAAGTCGTGGCAAAGTCGTGGCAAAGTACTGAAAAGTGTGGCAAAGTACTGAAAAGATGTGGCAAAGTACTGAAAAGTGTGGCAAAGTACTGAAAAGTTGAGCCAATGTCGTGGCTAAGTACTGAAAAGAGTGGCAAAGTACTGAAAAGTTGTGGCAAAGTGCTGCAAAGTCGTGGCAAAGTACTGAAAAGTGTGGCAAAGTACTGAAAAGTTGTGGCAAAGTGCTGAAAAGTGTGGCAAAGTACTGAAAAATTGTGGCAAAGTGCTGAAAAGTGTGGCAAAGTACTGAAAAGTTGTTGCAAAGTGCTGAAAAGTATTGGCAAAGTACTGAAAAGTCGTGGCAAAGTCGTGGCAAAGTACTGAAAAGTGAGGCAAAGTACTGAAAAGTTGTGGCGAAGTGCTGAAAAGTTGTGGCAAAGGACTGAAAAGTCGTGGCAAAGTCGTGGCAAAGTACTGAAAAGTGTTGCAAAGTCATGAAAAGTTGTGGCGAAGTGCTGAAAAGTCGTGGCAAAGTACTGAAAAGTGTGGCAAAGTACTGAAAAGTTGTGGCAAAGTGCTGAAAAGTAGTGGCAAAGTGCTGAAAAGTGTGGTAAAGTACTTAAAAGTCGTGGTAAAGTACTGAAAAGTGTGGCAAAGTACTGAAAAGTTGTGGCAAAGTACTGAAAAGTGAGGCAAAGTAATGAAAAGTAGTGGCAAAGTCGTGGCAAAGTACTGAAAAGTGTGGCAAAGTACTGACAAGTTGTGGCAAAGTGCTGAAAAGTCGTGGCAAAGTACTGAAAAGTGTGGCAAAGTGCTGAAAAGTAGTGGCAAAGTACTGAAAAGTGTGGCAAAGTACTGGAAACTTGTAGAAAAGTGCTGTAAAGTAAGGGCAAAGTGCTGAAAATTGTGGCAAAGTACTGAAAAGTGTGGCAAAGTACTGAAAAGTTGTGGCAAAGTCGTGGCAAAGTACTGAAAAGAGTGGCAAAGTACTGAAAAGTTGAGGCAAAGTCGTGGCAAAGTACTGAAAAGTTGTGGCGAAGTGCTGAAAAGTCGTGGCAAAGTACTGAAAAGAGTGGCAAAGTACTGAAAAGTGTGGCAAAGTACTGAAAAGTTGTGGCAAAGTGCTGAAAAGTAGTGGCAAAGTACTGAAGAGCAGTTGCAAAGTACTGAAAAGTGTGGCAAAGTACTGAAAAGTCGTGGCAAAGTCGTGGCAAAGTACTGAAAAGTGTGGCAAAGTACTGAAAAGTTGTGGCGAAGTGCTGAGAAGTCGTGGCAAAGTACTGAAAAGTGTGGCAAAGTACTGAAAAGTTGTGGCAAAGTGCTGAAAAGTAGTGGCAAAGTGCTGAAAAGTGTGGCAAAGTACTGAAAAGAGTGGCAAAGTACTGAAAAGTTGTGGCAAAGTACTGAAAAGTGTGGCAAAGTACTGAAAAGTTGTGGCAAAGTGCTGAAAAGTAGTGGCAAAGTACTGAAGAGCAGTTGCAATGTACTGAAAAGTGTGGCAAAGTACTGAAAAGTCGTGGCAAAGTCGTGGCAAAGTACTGAAAAGTGTGGCAAAGTACTGAAAAGTTGTGGCGAAGTGATGAAAAGTCGTGGCAAAGTACTGAAAAGTGTGGCAAAGTACTGAAAAGTTGTGGCAAAGTGCTGAAAAGTAGTGGCAAAGTGCTGAAAAGTGTGGCAAAGTACTTAAAAGTCGTGGTAAAGTACTGAAAAGTGTGGCAAAGTACTGAAAAGTTGTGGCAAAGTACTGAAAAGTGTGGCAAAGTAATGAAAAGTAGTGGCAAAGTCGTGGCAAAGTACTGAAAAGTGTGGCAAAGTACTGAAAAGTTGTGGCAGTGTGCTGAAAAGTCGTGGCAAAGTACTGAAAAGTGTGGCAAAGTGCTGAAAAGTAGAGGCAAAGTACTGAAAAGTATGGCAAAGTACTGGAAACTTGTAGCAAAGTGCTGTAAAGTAATGGCAAAGTGCTGAAAATTGTGGCAAAGTACTGTAAAGTTGCGGCAAAGTGCTGAAAATTAGTGTCAAAGTACTGAAAAGCAGTGGCAAAGTACTGAAAAGTGTGGCAAAGTACTGAAAAGTTGTGGCAAAGTCGTGGCAAAGTACTGAAAAGTGTGGCAAATTACTGAAAAGTTGTGGCAAAGTGCTGAAAAGTCGTGGCAAAGTACTGAAAAGTGTGGCAAAGTGCTGAAAAGTAATGGCAAAGTGCTGAAAAGTGTGGCAAAGTACTGGAAAGTTGTGGCAAAGTCGTGGCAAAGTATTGAAAAGTGTGGCAAAGTACTGGAAAGTTGTGGCAAAGTACTGAAAAGTAGTGGCAAAGTGCTCAAAATTGTGGCAAAGTACTGTAAAGTTGTGGCAAAGTGCTGAAAATTAGTGTCAAAGTACTGAAAAGCAGTGGAAAAGTACTGAAAAGTTGTGGCAAAGTGCTGAAAAGTGTGGCATAGTACTGAAAAGTTGTGGCAAAGTGCTGAAAGTAGTGGGAAAGTTCTGAAGAGCAGTTGCAAAGTACTGAAAAGTGTGGCAAAATACTGAAAAGTCGTGGCAAAGTACTGAAAAGTGTGGCAAAGTACTGAAAAGTTGTGACAAAGTACTGAAAAGTGTGGCAAAGTACTGAAAAGTTGTGGCAAAGTGCTGAAAAGTGTGGCAAAGTGCTGAAAAGTAGTGGCAAAGTACTGAAAAGTCGTGGCAAAGTCGTGGCAAAGTACTGAAAAGTGAGGCAAAGTACTGAAAAGTTGTGGCGAAGTGCTGAAAAGTTGTGGCAAAGTACTGAAAAGTCGTGGCAAAGTCGTGGCAAAGTACTGAAAAGTGTTGCAAAGTACTGAAAAGTTGTGGCGAAGTACTGAAAAGTGTGGCAAAGTAATGAAAAGTAGTGGCAAAGTCGTGGCAAAGTACTGAAAAGTGTGGCAAAGTACTGAAAAGTTGTGGCAAAGTGCTGAAAAGTCGTGGCAAAGTACTGAAAAGTGTGGCAAAGTGCTGAAAAGTAGTGGCAAAGTACTGAAAGGTGTGGCAAAGTACTGGAAACTTGTAGCAAAGTGCTGTAAAGTAAGGGCAAAGTGCTGAAAATTGCGGCAAAGTACTGAAAAGTGTGGCAAAGTACTGAAAAGTTTTGGCAAAGTCGTGGCAAAGTACTGAAAAGTGTGGCAAAGTACTGAAAAGTTGTGGCGAAGTGCTGAAAAGTCGTGGCAAAGTACTGAAAAGAGTGGCTAAGTACTGAAAAGTTGTGGCAAAGTACTGAAAAGTGTGGCAAAGTACTGAAAAGTTGTGGCAAAGTGCTGAAAAGTAGTGGCAAAGTACTGAAGAGCAGTTGCAAAGTACTGAAAAGTGTGGCAATGTACTGAAAAGTCGTGGCAAAGTCGTGGCAAAGTACTGAAAAGTGTGGCAAAGTACTGAAAAGTTGTGGCGAAGTGCTGAAAAGTCGTGGCAAAGTACTGAAAAGTGTGGCAAAGTACTGAAAAGTTGTGGCAAAGTGCTGAAAAGTAGTGGCAAAGAGCTGAAAAGTGTGGCAAAGTACTTAAAAGTCGTGGTAAAGTACTGAAAAGTGTGGTAAAGTACTGAAAAGTTGTGGCAAAGTACTGAAAAGTGTGGCAAAGTAATGAAAAGTAGTGGCAAAGTCGTGGCAAAGTACTGAAAAGTGTGGCAAAGTACTGAAAAGTAGTGGCAAAGTGCTGAAAATTGTGGCAAAGTACTGTAAATTGTGGCAAAGTGCTGAAAATTAGTGTCAATTACTGAAAAGCAGTGGAAAAGTACTGAAAAGTTGTGGCAAAGTGCTGAAAAGTGTGGCATGGTACTGAAAAGTTGTGGCAAAGTGCTGAAAGTAGTGGGAAAGTTCTGAAGAGCAGTTGCAAAGTACTGAAAAGTGTGGCAAAATACTGAAAAGTCGTGGCAAAGTACTGAAAAGTGTGGCAAAGTACTGAAAAGTTGTGACAAAGTACTGAAAAGTGTGGCAAAGTACTGAAAAGTTGTGGCAAAGTGCTGAAAAGTGTGGCAAAGTGCTGAAAAGTAGTGGCAAAGTACTGAAAAGTCGTGGCAAAGTCGTGACAAAGTACTGAAAAGTGAGGCAAAGTACTGAAAAGTTGTGGCGAAGTGCTGAAAAGTTGTGGCAAAGTACTGAAAAGTCGTGGCAAAGTCGTGGCAAAGTACTGAAAAGTGTTGCAAAGTACTGAAAAGTTGTGGCGAAGTACTGAAAAGTGTGGCAAAGTAATGAAAAGTAGTGGCAAAGTCGTGGCAAAGTACTGAAAAGTGTGGCAAAGTACTGAAAAGTTGTGGCAAAGTGCTGAAAAGTCGTGGCAAAGTAATGAAAAGTGTGGCAAAGTGCTGAAAAGTAGTGGCAAAGTACTGAAAGGTGTGGCAAAGTACTGGAAACTTGTAGCAAAGTGCTGTAAAGTAAGGGCAAAGTGCTGAAAATTGCGGCAAAGTACTGAAAAGTGTGGCAAAGTACTGAAAAGTTTTGGCAAAGTCGTGGCAAAGTACTGAAAAGTGTGGCAAAGTACTGAAAAGTTGTGGCGAAGTGCTGAAAAGTCGTGGCAAAGTACTGAAAAGAGTGGCTAAGTACTGAAAAGTTGTGGCAAAGTACTGAAAAGTGTGGCAAAGTACTGAAAAGTTGTGGCAAAGTGCTGAAAAGTAGTGGCAAAGTACTGAAGAGCAGTTGCAAAGTACTGAAAAGTGTGGCAATGTACTGAAAAGTCGTGGCAAAGTCGTGGCAAAGTACTGAAAAGTGTGGCAAAGTACTGAAAAGTTGTGGCGAAGTGCTGAAAAGTCGTGGCAAAGTACTGAAAAGTGTGGCAAAGTACTGAAAAGTTGTGGCAAAGTGCTGAAAAGTAGTGGCAAAGAGCTGAAAAGTGTGGCAAAGTACTTAAAAGTCGTGGTAAAGTACTGAAAAGTGTGGTAAAGTACTGAAAAGTTGTGGCAAAGTACTGAAAAGTGTGGCAAAGTAATGAAAAGTAGTGGCAAAGTCGTGGCAAAGTACTGAAAAGTGTGGCAAAGTACTGAAAAGTAGTGGCAAAGTGCTGAAAATTGTGGCAAAGTACTGTAAAGTTGTGGCAAAGTGCTGAAAATTAGTGTCAATTACTGAAAAGCAGTGGAAAAGTACTGAAAAGTTGTGGCAAAGTGCTGAAAAGTGTGGCATGGTACTGAAAAGTTGTGGCAAAGTGCTGAAAGTAGTGGGAAAGTTCTGAAGAGCAGTTGCAAAGTACTGAAAAGTGTGGCAAAATACTGAAAAGTCGTGGCAAAGTACTGAAAAGTGTGGCAAAGTACTGAAAAGTTGTGACAAAGTACTGAAAAGTGTGGCAAAGTACTGAAAAGTTGTGGCAAAGTGCTGAAAAGTAGTGGCAAAGTACTGAAAAGTCGTGGCAAAGTCGTGACAAAGTACTGAAAAGTGAGGCAAAGTACTGAAAAGTTGTGGCGAAGTGCTGAAAAGTTGTGGCAAAGTACTGAAAAGTCGTGGCAAAGTCGTGGCAAAGTACTGAAAAGTGTTGCAAAGTACTGAAAAGTTGTGGCGAAGTACTGAAAAGTGTGGCAAAGTAATGAAAAGTAGTGGCAAAGTCGTGGCAAAGTACTGAAAAGTGTGGCAAAGTACTGAAAAGTTGTGGCAAAGTGCTGAAAAGTCGTGGCAAAGTACTGAAAAGTGTGGCAAAGTGCTGAAAAGTAGTGGCAAAGTACTGAAAAGTGTGGCAAAGTACTGGAAACTTGTAGCAAAGTGCTGTAAAGTAAGGGCAAAGTGCTGAAAATTGTGGCAAAGTACTGAAAAGTGTGGCAAAGTACTGAAAAGTTTTGGCAAAGTCGTGGCAAAGTACTGAAAAGAGTGGCAAAGTACTGAAAAGTTGTGGCAAAGTCGTGGCAAAGTACTGAAAAGTGTGGCAAAGTACTGAAAAGTTGTGGCGAAGTGCTGAAAAGTCGTGGCAAAGTACTGAAAAGAGTGGCAAAGTACTGAAAAGTTGTGGCAAAGTACTGAAAAGTGTGGCAAAGTACTGAAAAGTTGTGGCAAAGTGCTGAAAAGTAGTGGCAAAGTACTGAAGAGCTGTTGCAAAGTACTGAAAAGTGTGGCAAAGTACTGAAAAGTCGTGGCAAAGTCGTGGCAAAGTACTGAAAAGTGTGGCAAAGTACTGAAAAGTTGTGGCGAAGTGCTGAAAAGTCGTGGCAAAGTACTGAAAAGTGTGGCAAAGTACTGAAAAGTTGTGGCAAAGTGCTGAAAATTAGTGGCAAAGTGCTGAAAAGTGTGGCAAAGTATTTAAAAGTCGTGGTGAAGTACTGAAAAGTGTGGCAAAGTACTGAAAAGTTGTGGCAAAGTACTGAAAAGTGTGGCAAAGTAATGAAAAGTAGTGGCAAAGTCGTGGCAAAGTACTGAAAAGTGTGGCAAAGTACTGAAAAGTTGTGGCAAAGTGCTGAAAAGTTGTGGCAAAGTACTGAAAAGTGTGGCAAAGTGCTGAAAAGTAGTGGCAAAGTACTGAAAAGTCGTGGCAAAGTCGTGGCAAAGTACTGAAAAGTGAGGCAAAGTACTGAAAAGTTGTGGCGAAGTGCTGTAAAGTTGTGGCAAAGTACTGAAAAGTCGTGGCAAAGTCGTGGCAAAGTACTGAATAGTGTTGCAAAGTACTGAAAAGTTGTGGCGAAGTACTGAAAAGTGTGGCAAAGTAATGAAAAGTAGTGGCAAAGTCGTGGCAAAGTACTGAAAAGTGTGGCAAAGTACTGAAAAGTTGTGGCAAAGTGCTGAAAAGTCGTGGCAAAGTACTGAAAAGTGTGGCAAAGTGCTGAAAAGTAGTGGCAAAGTACTGAAAAGTGTGGCAAAGTACTGGAAACTTGTAGCAAAGTGCTGAAAATTGTGGCAAAGTACTGAAAAGTGTGGCAAAGTACAGAAATGTTTTGGCAAAGTCGTGGCAAAGTACTGAAAAGTGTGGCAAAGTACTGAAAAGTTGTGGCAAAGTCGTGGCAAAGTACTGAAAAGTGTGGCAAAGTACTGAAAAGTTGTGGCGAAGTGCTGAAAAGTCGTGGCAAAGTACTGAAAAGAGTGGCAAAGTACTGAAAAGTTGTGGCAAAGTACTGAAAAGTGTGGCAAAGTACTGAAAAGTTGTGGCAAAGTGCTGAAAAGTAGTGGCAAAGTACTGAAGAGCAGTTGCAAAGTACTGAAAAGTGTGGCAAAGTACTGAAAAGTCGTGGCAAAGTCGTGGCAAAGTACTGAAAAGTGTGGCAAAGTACTGAAAAGTTGTGGCGAAGTGCTGAAAAGTCGTGGCAAAGTACTGAAAAGTGTGGCAAAGTACTGAAAAGTTGTGGCAAAGTGCTGAAAAGTAGTGGCAAAGTGCTGAAAAGTGTGGCAAATTACTTAAAAGTCGTGGTAAAGTACTGAAAAGTGTGGCAAAGTACTGAAAAGTTGTGGCAAAGTACTGAAAAGTGTGGCAAAGTAATGAAAAGTAGTGGCAAAGTCGTGGCAAAGTACTGAAAAGTGTGGCAAAGTACTGAAAAGTTGTGGCAAAGTGCTGAAAAGTCGTGGCAAAGTACTGAAAAGTGTGGCAAAGTGCTGAAAAGTAGTGGCAAAGTACTGAAAAGTGTGGCAAAGTACTGGAAAGTTGTAGCAAAGTGCTGAAAATTAGTGGCAAAGTGCTGAAAAGTGTGGCAAAGTACTGGAAAGTTGTGGCAAAGTCGTGGCAAAGTATTGAAAAGTGTGGCAAAGTACTGGAAAGTTGTGGCAAAGTACTGAAAAGTAGTGGCAAAGTGCTCAAAATTGTGGCAAAGTACTGTAAAGTTGTGGCAAAGTGCTGAAAATTAGTGTCAAAGTACTGAAAAGCAGTGGCAAAGTACTGAAAAGTTGTGGCAAAGTGCTGAAAAGTGTGGCATAGTACTGAAAAGTTGTGGCAAAGTGCTGAAAAGTAGTGGGAAAGTTCTGAAGAGCAGTTGCAAAGTACTGAAAAGTGTGGCAAAATACTGAAAAGTCGTGGCAAAGTCGTGGCAAAGTACTGAAAAGTGTGGCAAAGTACTGAAAAGTTGTGGCAAAGTACTGAAAAGTGTGGCAAAGTACTGAAAAGTTGAGCCAAAGTCGTGGCTAAGTACTGAAAAGAGTGGCAAAGTACTGAAAAGTTGTGGCAAAGTTCTGCAAAGTCGTGGCAAAGTACTGAAAAGTGTGGCAAAGTACTGAAAAGTTGTGGCAAAGTGCTGAAAAGTGTGGCAAAGTACTGAAAAGTTGTGGCAAAGTGCTGAAAAGTGTGGCAAAGTACTGAAAAGTTGTGGCAAAGTACAGAAATGTTTTGGCAAAGTCGTGGCAAAGTACTGAAAAGTGTGGCAAAGTACTGAAAAGTTGTGGCAAAGTCGTGGCAAAGTACTGAAAAGTTGTGACGAAGTGCTGTAAAGTTGTGGCAAAGTACTGAAAAGTCGTGGCAAAGTCGTGGCAAAGTACTGAATAGTGTTGCAAAGTACTGAAAAGTTGTGGCGAAGTACTGAAAAGTGTGGCAAAGTAATGAAAAGTAGTGGCAAAGTCGTGGCAAAGTACTGAAAAGTGTGGCAAAGTACTGAAAAGTTGTGGCAAAGTGCTGAAAAGTCGTGGCAAAGTACTGAAAAGTGTGGCAAAGTGCTGAAAAGTAGTGGCAAAGTACTGAAAAGTGTGGCAAAGTACTGGAAACTTGTAGCAAAGTGCTGAAAATTGTGGCAAAGTACTGAAAAGTGTGGCAAAGTACAGAAATGTTTTGGCAAAGTCGTGGCAAAGTACTGAAAAGTGTGGCAAAGTACTGAAAAGTTGTGGCAAAGTCGTGGCAAAGTACTGAAAAGTGTGGCAAAGTACTGAAAAGTTGTGGCGAAGTGCTGAAAAGTCGTGGCAAAGTACTGAAAAGAGTGGCAAAGTACTGAAAAGTTGTGGCAAAGTACTGAAAAGTGTGGCAAAGTACTGAAAAGTTGTGGCAAAGTGCTGAAAAGTAGTGGCAAAGTACTGAAGAGCAGTTGCAAAGTACTGAAAAGTGTGGCAAAGTACTGAAAAGTCGTGGCAAAGTCGTGGCAAAGTACTGAAAAGTGTGGCAAAGTACTGAAAAGTTGTGGCGAAGTGCTGAAAAGTCGTGGCAAAGTACTGAAAAGTGTGGCAAAGTACTGAAAAGTTGTGGCAAAGTGCTGAAAAGTAGTGGTAAAGTGCTGAAAAGTGTGGCAAATTACTTAAAAGTCGTGGTAAAGTACTGAAAAGTGTGGCAAAGTACTGAAAAGTTGTGGCAAAGTACTGAAAAGTGTGGCAAAGTAATGAAAAGTAGTGGCAAAGTCGTGGCAAAGTACTGAAAAGTGTGGCAAAGTACTGAAAAGTTGTGGCAAAGTGCTGAAAAGTCGTGGCAAAGTACTGAAAAGTGTGGCAAAGTGCTGAAAAGTAGTGGCAAAGTACTGAAAAGTGTGGCAAAGTACTGGAAAGTTGTAGCAAAGTGCTGAAAATTAGTGGCAAAGTGCTGAAAAGTGTGGCAAAGTACTGGAAAGTTGTGGCAAAGTCGTGGCAAAGTATTGAAAAGTGTGGCAAAGTACTGGAAAGTTGTGGCAAAGTACTGAAAAGTAGTGGCAAAGTGCTCAAAATTGTGGCAAAGTACTGAAAAGCAGTGGCAAAGTACTGAAAAGTTGTGGCAAAGTGCTGAAAAGTGTGGCATAGTACTGAAAAGTTGTGGCAAAGTGCTGAAAAGTAGTGGGAAAGTTCTGAAGAGCAGTTGCAAAGTACTGAAAAGTGTGGCAAAATACTGAAAAGTCGTGGCAAAGTCGTGGCAAAGTACTGAAAAGTGTGGCAAAGTACTGGAAACTTGTAGCAAAGTGCTGAAAATTGTGGCAAAGTACTGAAAAGTGTGGCAAAGTACAGAAATGTTTTGGCAAAGTCGTGGCAAAGTACTGAAAAGTGTGGCAAAGTACTGAAAAGTTGTGGCAAAGTCGTGGCAAAGTACTGAAAAGTGTGGCAAAGTACTGAAAAGTTGTGGCGAAGTGCTGAAAAGTCGTGGCAAAGTACTGAAAAGAGTGGCAAAGTACTGAAAAGTTGTGGCAAAGTACTGAAAAGTGTGGCAAAGTACTGAAAAGTTGTGGCAAAGTGCTGAAAAGTAGTGGCAAAGTACTGAAGAGCAGTTGCAAAGTACTGAAAAGTGTGGCAAAGTACTGAAAAGTCGTGGCAAAGTCGTGGCAAAGTACTGAAAAGTGTGGCAAAGTACTGAAAAGTTGTGGCGAAGTGCTGAAAAGTCGTGGCAAAGTACTGAAAAGTGTGGCAAAGTACTGAAAAGTTGTGGCAAAGTGCTGAAAAGTAGTGGTAAAGTGCTGAAAAGTGTGGCAAATTACTTAAAAGTCGTGGTAAAGTACTGAAAAGTGTGGCAAAGTACTGAAAAGTTGTGGCAAAGTACTGAAAAGTGTGGCAAAGTAATGAAAAGTAGTGGCAAAGTCGTGGCAAAGTACTGAAAAGTGTGGCAAAGTACTGAAAAGTTGTGGCAAAGTGCTGAAAAGTCGTGGCAAAGTACTGAAAAGTGTGGCAAAGTGCTGAAAAGTAGTGGCAAAGTACTGAAAAGTGTGGCAAAGTACTGGAAAGTTGTAGCAAAGTGCTGAAAATTAGTGGCAAAGTGCTGAAAAGTGTGGCAAAGTACTGGAAAGTTGTGGCAAAGTCGTGGCAAAGTATTGAAAAGTGTGGCAAAGTACTGGAAAGTTGTGGCAAAGTACTGAAAAGTAGTGGCAAAGTGCTCAAAATTGTGGCAAAGTACTGAAAAGCAGTGGCAAAGTACTGAAAAGTTGTGGCAAAGTGCTGAAAAGTGTGGCATAGTACTGAAAAGTTGTGGCAAAGTGCTGAAAAGTAGTGGGAAAGTTCTGAAGAGCAGTTGCAAAGTACTGAAAAGTGTGGCAAAATACTGAAAAGTCGTGGCAAAGTCGTGGCAAAGTACTGAAAAGTGTGGCAAAGTACTGAAAAGTTGTGGCAAAGTACTGAAAAGTGTGGCAAAGTACTGAAAAGTTGAGCCAAAGTCGTGGCTAAGTACTGAAAAGAGTGGCAAAGTACTGAAAAGTTGTGGCAAAGTTCTGCAAAGTCGTGGCAAAGTACTGAAAAGTGTGGCAAAGTACTGAAAAGTTGTGGCAAAGTGCTGAAAAGTGTGGCAAAGTACTGAAAAGTTGTGGCAAAGTGCTGAAAAGTGTGGCAAAGTACTGAAAAGTTGTGGCAAAGTACAGAAATGTTTTGGCAAAGTCGTGGCAAAGTACTGAAAAGTGTGGCAAAGTACTGAAAAGTTGTGGCAAAGTCGTGGCAAAGTACTGA
Source organism: Saccoglossus kowalevskii (assembly GCF_978046115.1). NCBI lineage: Eukaryota > Metazoa > Hemichordata > Enteropneusta > Harrimaniidae > Saccoglossus > Saccoglossus kowalevskii. The sequence continues at coordinate 107,479 of NW_028188622.1, read as the reverse complement.
AAAGTGTGGCAAAGTACTGAAAAGTTGTGGCGAAGTGCTGAAAAGTCGTGGCAAAGTACTGAAAAGAGTGGCAAAGTACTGAAAAGTTGTGGCAAAGTACTGAAAAGTGTGGCAAAGTACTGAAAAGTTGTGGCAAAGTGCTGAAAAGTAGTGGCAAAGTACTGAAGAGCAGTTGCAAAGTACTGAAAAGTGTGGCAAAGTACTGAAAAGTCGTGGCAAAGTCGTGGCAAAGTACTGACAAGTTGTGGCGAAGTGCTGAAAAGTCGTGGCAAAGTACTGAAAAGTGTGGCAAAGTACTGAAAAGTTGTGGCAAAGTGCTGAAAAGTAGTGGCAAAGTGCTGAAAAGTGTGGCAAATTACTTAAAAGTCGTGGTAAAGTACTGAAAAGTGTGGCAAAGTACTGAAAAGTTGTGGCAAAGTACTGAAAAGTGTGGCAAAGTAATGAAAAGTAGTGGCAAAGTCGTGGCAAAGTACTGAAAAGTGTGGCAAAGTACTGAAAAGTTGTAGCAAAGTGCTGAAAAGTCGTGGCAAAGTACTGAAAAGTGTGGCAAAGTGCTGAAAAGTAGTGGCAAAGTACTGAAAAGTGTGGCAAAGTACTGGAAAGTTGTAGCAAAGTGCTGAAAATTAGTGGCAAAGTGCTGAAAAGTGTGGCAAAGTACTGGAAAGTTGTGGCAAAGTCGTGGCAAAGTATTGAAAAGTGTGGCAAAGTACTGGAAAGTTGTGGCAAAGTACTGAAAAGTAGTGGCAAAGTGCTCAAAATTGTGGCAAAGTACTGTAAAGTTGTGGCAAAGTGCTGAAAATTAGTGTCAAAGTACTGAAAAGCAGTGGCAAAGTACTGAAAAGTTGTGGCAAAGTGCTGAAAAGTGTGGCATAGTACTGAAAAGTTGTGGCAAAGTGCTGAAAAGTAGTGGGAAAGTTCTGAAGAGCAGTTGCAAAGTACTGAAAAGTGTGGCAAAATACTGAAAAGTCGTGGCAAAGTCGTGGCAAAGTACTGAAAAGTGTGGCAAAGTACTGAAAAGTTGTGGCAAAGTACTGAAAAGTGTGGCAAAGTACTGAAAAGTTGAGCCAAAGTCGTGGCTAAGTACTGAAAAGAGTGGCAAAGTACTGAAAAGTTGTGGCAAAGTTCTGCAAAGTCGTGGCAAAGTACTGAAAAGTGTGGCAAAGTACTGAACAGTTGTGGCAAAGTGCTGAAAAGTGTGGCAAAGTACTGAAAAGTTGTGGCAAAGTGCTGAAAAGTGTGGCAAAGTACTGAAAAGTTGTTGCAAAGTGCTGAAAAGTATTGGCAAAGTACTGAAAAGTCGTGGCAAAGTCGTGGCAAAGTAGTGGCAAAGTACTGAAAAGTGTGGCAAAGTACTGGAAAGTTGTAGCAAAGTGCTGAAAATTAGTGGCAAAGTGCTGAAAAGTGTGGCAAAGTACTGGAAAGTTGTGGCAAAGTCGTGGCAAAGTATTGAAAAGTGTGGCAAAGTACTGGAAAGTTGTGGCAAAGTACTGAAAAGTAGTGGCAAAGTGCTCAAAATTGTGGCAAAGTACTGAAAAGCAGAGGCAAAGTACTGAAAAGTTGTGGCAAAGTGCTGAAAAGTGTGGCATAGTACTGAAAAGTTGTGGCAAAGTGCTGAAAAGTAGTGGGAAAGTTCTGAAGAGCAGTTGCAAAGTACTGAAAAGTGTGGCAAAATACTGAAAAGTCGTGGCAAAGTCGTGGCAAAGTACTGAAAAGTGTGGCAAAGTACTGGAAACTTGTAGCAAAGTGCTGAAAATTGTGGCAAAGTACTGAAAAGTGTGGCAAAGTACAGAAATGTTTTGGCAAAGTCGTGGCAAAGTACTGAAAAGTGTGGCAAAGTACTGAAAAGTTGTGGCAAAGTCGTGGCAAAGTACTGAAAAGTGTGGCAAAGTACTGAAAAGTTGTGGCGAAGTGCTGAAAAGTCGTGGCAAAGTACTGAAAAGAGTGGCAAAGTACTGAAAAGTTGTGGCAAAGTACTGAAAAGTGTGGCAAAGTACTGAAAAGTTGTGGCAAAGTGCTGAAAAGTAGTGGCAAAGTACTGAAGAGCAGTTGCAAAGTACTGAAAAGTGTGGCAAAGTACTGAAAAGTCGTGGCAAAGTCGTGGCAAAGTACTGAAAAGTGTGGCAAAGTACTGAAAAGTTGTGGCGAAGTGCTGAAAAGTCGTGGCAAAGTACTGAAAAGTGTGGCAAAGTACTGAAAAGTTGTGGCAAAGTGCTGAAAAGTAGTGGTAAAGTGCTGAAAAGTGTGGCAAATTACTTAAAAGTCGTGGTAAAGTACTGAAAAGTGTGGCAAAGTACTGAAAAGTTGTGGCAAAGTACTGAAAAGTGTGGCAAAGTAATGAAAAGTAGTGGCAAAGTCGTGGCAAAGTACTGAAAAGTGTGGCAAAGTACTGAAAAGTTGTGGCAAAGTGCTGAAAAGTCGTGGCAAAGTACTGAAAAGTGTGGCAAAGTGCTGAAAAGTAGTGGCAAAGTACTGAAAAGTGTGGCAAAGTACTGGAAAGTTGTAGCAAAGTGCTGAAAATTAGTGGCAAAGTGCTGAAAAGTGTGGCAAAGTACTGGAAAGTTGTAGCAAAGTCGTGGCAAAGTATTGAAAAGTGTGGCAAAGTACTGGAAAGTTGTGGCAAAGTACTGAAAAGTAGTGGCAAAGTGCTCAAAATTGTGGCAAAGTACTGAAAAGCAGTGGCAAAGTACTGAAAAGTTGTGGCAAAGTGCTGAAAAGTGTGGCATAGTACTGAAAAGTTGTGGCAAAGTGCTGAAAAGTAGTGGGAAAGTTCTGAAGAGCAGTTGCAAAGTACTGAAAAGTGTGGCAAAATACTGAAAAGTCGTGGCAAAGTCGTGGCAAAGTACTGAAAAGTGTGGCAAAGTACTGAAAAGTTGTGGCAAAGTACTGAAAAGTGTGGCAAAGTACTGAAAAGTTGAGCCAAAGTCGTGGCTAAGTACTGAAAAGAGTGGCAAAGTACTGAAAAGTTGTGGCAAAGTTCTGCAAAGTCGTGGCAAAGTACTGAAAAGTGTGGCAAAGTACTGAAAAGTTGTGGCAAAGTGCTGAAAAGTGTGGCAAAGTACTGAAAAGTTGTGGCAAAGTGCTGAAAAGTGTGGCAAAGTACTGAAAAGTTGTGGCAAAGTACAGAAATGTTTTGGCAAAGTCGTGGCAAAGTACTGAAAAGTGTGGCAAAGTACTGAAAAGTTGTGGCAAAGTCGTGGCAAAGTACTGAAAAGTGTGGCAAAGTACTGAAAAGTTGTGGCGAAGTGCTGAAAAGTCGTGGCAAAGTACTGAAAAGAGTGGCAAAGTACTGAAAAGTTGTGGCAAAGTACTGAAAAGTGTGGCAAAGTACTGAAAAGTTGTGGCAAAGTGCTGAAAAGTAGTGGCAAAGTACTGAAGAGCAGTTGCAAAGTACTGAAAAGTGTGGCAAAGTACTGAAAAGTCGTGGCAAAGTCGTGGCAAAGTACTGAAAAGTGTGGCAAAGTACTGACAAGTTGTGGCGAAGTGCTGAAAAGTCGTGGCAAAGTACTGAAAAGTGTGGCAAAGTACTGAAAAGTTGTGGCAAAGTGCTGAAAAGTAGTGGCAAAGTGCTGAAAAGTGTGGCAAATTACTTAAAAGTCGTGGTAAAGTACTGAAAAGTGTGGCAAAGTACTGAAAAGTTGTGGCAAAGTACTGAAAAGTGTGGCAAAGTAATGAAAAGTAGTGGCAAAGTCGTGGCAAAGTACTGAAAAGTGTGGCAAAGTACTGAAAAGTTGTAGCAAAGTGCTGAAAAGTCGTGGCAAAGTACTGAAAAGTGTGGCAAAGTGCTGAAAAGTAGTGGCAAAGTACTGAAAAGTGTGGCAAAGTACTGGAAAGTTGTAGCAAAGTGCTGAAAATTAGTGGCAAAGTGCTGAAAAGTGTGGCAAAGTACTGGAAAGTTGTGGCAAAGTCGTGGCAAAGTATTGAAAAGTGTGGCAAAGTACTGGAAAGTTGTGGCAAAGTACTGAAAAGTAGTGGCAAAGTGCTCAAAATTGTGGCAAAGTACTGTAAAGTTGTGGCAAAGTGCTGAAAATTAGTGTCAAAGTACTGAAAAGCAGTGGCAAAGTACTGAAAAGTTGTGGCAAAGTGCTGAAAAGTGTGGCATAGTACTGAAAAGTTGTGGCAAAGTGCTGAAAAGTAGTGGGAAAGTTCTGAAGAGCAGTTGCAAAGTACTGAAAAGTGTGGCAAAATACTGAAAAGTCGTGGCAAAGTCGTGGCAAAGTACTGAAAAGTGTGGCAAAGTACTGAAAAGTTGTGGCAAAGTACTGAAAAGTGTGGCAAAGTACTGAAAAGTTGAGCCAAAGTCGTGGCTAAGTACTGAAAAGAGTGGCAAAGTACTGAAAAGTTGTGGCAAAGTTCTGCAAAGTCGTGGCAAAGTACTGAAA
>NW_028188622.1:0-103000 GCF_978046115.1 Saccoglossus kowalevskii | reverse complement strand
ACTGAAAAGCGTGGCAAAGTACTGAAGAGTTGTGGCAAAGTCGTGGCAAAGTACTGAAAAGTCGTGGCAAAGTCGTGGCAAAGTACTGAAAAGTGAGGCAAAGTACTGAAAAGTTGTGGCGAAGTGCTGAAAAGTCGTGGCAAAGTACTGACAAGTGTGGCAAAGTACTGACAAGTTGTGGCGAAGTCGTGGCAAAGTACTGAAAAGAGTGGCAAAGTGCTGCAAAGTCGTGGCAAAGTACTGAAAAGTGTGGCAAAGTACTGAAAAGTTGTGGCAAAGTGCTGAAAAGTGTGGCAAAGTACTGAAAAGTTGTGGCAAAGTGCTGAAAAGTGTGGCAAAGTGCTGCAAAGTCGTGGCAAAGTACTGAAAAGTGTGGCAAAGTAAAGAAAAGTTGTGGCAAAGTGCTAAAAGTGTGGCAAAGTACTGAAAAGTTGTGGCAAAGTGCTGAAAAGTAGTGGCAAAGTACTGAAAAGTCGTGGCAAAGTCGTGGCAAAGTACTGAAAAGTGTGGCAAAGTACTGAAAAGTTGTGGCAAAGTGCTGAGAAGTGTGGCAAAGTACTGAAAAGTTGTGGAAAAGTGCTGAAAAGTGTGGCAAAGTACTGAAAAGTTGTGGCAAAGTTCTGAAAACTAGTGGCAAAGTACTGAAAAGTCGTGGCAAAGTCGTGGCAAAGTACTGAAAAGTGTGGCAAAGTACTGAAAAGTTGTGGCGAAGTGCTGAAAAATCGTGGCAAAGTACTGAAAAGCGTGGCAAAGTACTGAAGAGTTGTGGCAAAGTCGTGGCAAAGTACTGAAAAGTCGTGGCAAAGTCGTGGCAAAGTACTGAAAAGTGAGGCAAAGTACTGAAAAGTTGTGGCGAAGTGCTGAAAAGTCGTGGCAAAGTACTGAAAAGTGTGGCAAAGTACTGAAAAGTTGTGGCGAAGTCGTGGCAAAGTACTGAAAAGAGTGGCAAAGTGCTGCAAAGTCGTGGCAAAGTACTGAAAAGTGTGGCAAAGTACTGAAAAGTTGTGGCAAAGTGCTGAAAAGTGTGGCAAAGTACTGAAAAGTTGTGGCAAAGTGCTGAAAAGTGTGGCAAAGTGCTGCAAAGTCGTGGCAAAGTACTGAAAAGTGTGGCAAAGTAAAGAAAAGTTGTGGCAAAGTGCTAAAAGTGTGGCAAAGTACTGAAAAGTTGTGGCAAAGTGCTGAAAAGTAGTGGCAAAGTACTGAAAAGTCGTGGCAAAGTCGTGGCAAAGTACTGAAAAGTGTGGCAAAGTACTGAAAAGTTGTGGCAAAGTGCTGAAAAGTGTGGCAAAGTACTGAAAAGTTGTGGCAAAGTGCTGAAAAGTGTGGCAAAGTACTGAAAAGTTGTGGCAAAGTTCTGAAAACTAGTGGCAAAGTACTGAAAAGTCGTGGCAAAGTCGTGGCAAAGTACTGAAAAGTGTGGCAAAGTACTGAAAAGTTGTGGCGAAGTGCTGAAAAGTCGTGGCAAAGTACTGAAAAGCGTGGCAAAGTACTGAAGAGTTGTGGCAAAGTCGTGGCAAAGTACTGAAAAGAGTGGCAAAGTGCTGCAAAGTCGTGGCAAAGAACTGAAAAGTGTGGCAAAGTACTGAAAAGTTGTGGCAAAGTGCTGAAAAGTGTGGCAAAGTGCTGCAAAGTTGTGGCAAAGTCGTGGCAAAGTACTGAAAAGAGTGGCAAAGTACTGAAAAGTTGAGGCAAAGTCGTGGCAAAGTACTGAAAAGTGTGGCAAAGTACTGAAAAGTTGTGGCGAAGTGCTGAAAAGTCTGGGCAAAGTACTGAAAAGTGTGGCAAAGTAATGAAAAGTTGTGGCAAAGTGCTGAAAAGTGTTGCAAAGTACTGAAAAGTTGTGGCAAAGTGCTGAAAAGTGTGGCAAAGTACTGAAAAGTTGTGGCAAAGTGCTGAAAAGTAGTGGCAAAGTACTGAAAAGTCGTGGCAAAGTCGTGGCAAAGTACTGAAAAGTGTGGCAAAGTACTGAAAAGTTGTGGCGAAGTGCTGAAAAGTAGTGGCAAAGTACTGAAAAGTCGTGGCAAAGTCGTGGCAAAGTACTGAAAAGTGTGTCAAAGTACTGAAAAGTCGTGGCAAAGTACTGAAAAGTGTGGCAAAGTACTGAAAAGTGTGGCAAAGTACTGAAAAGTTGTGGCGAAGTCGTGGCAAAGTACTGAAAAGAGTGGCAAAGTACTGAAAAGTTGTGGCGAAGTGCTGAAAAGTCGTGGCAAAGTACTGAAAAGTGTGGCAAAGTACTGAAAAGTTGTGGCAAAGTGCTGAAAAGTAGTGGCAAAGTGCTGAAAAGTGTGGCAAAGTACTTAAAAGTCGTGGAAAAGTACTGAAAAGTGTGGCAAAGTACTGAAAAGTTGTGGCAAAGTACTGAAAAGTGTGGCAAAGTAATGAAAAGAAGTGGCAAAGTACTGAAAAGTGTGGCAAAGTACTGGAAACTTGTAGCAAAGTGCTGTAAAGTAATGGCAAAGTGCTGAAAAGTTGTGGCAAAGTGCTGAAAAGTGGTGGCAAAGTACTGAAGAGCAGTAGCAAAGTACTGAAAAGTGTGGCAAAGTACTGAAAAGTCGTGGCAAAGTCGTGGCAAAGTACTGAAAAGTGTGTCAATGTACTGAAAAGTTGTGGCGAAGTGCTGAAAAGTCGTGGCAAAGTACTGAAAAGTTGTGGCAAAGTGCTGAAAAGTAGAGGCAAAGTGCTGAAAAGTGTGGCAAAATATTTAAAAGTCGTGGTAAAGTACTGAAAAGTGTGGCAAAGTACTGAAAAGTTGTGGCAAAGTACTGAAAAGTGTGGCAAAGTAATGAAAAGTAGTGGCAAAGTCGTGGCAAAGTACTGAAAAGTGTGGCAAACTACTGAAAAGTTGTGGCAAAGTGCTGTAAAGTAATGGCAAAGTGCTGAAAAGTTGTGGCAAAGTGCTGAAAAGTGGTGGCAAAGTACTGAAGAGCAGTAGCAAAGTACTGAAAAGTGTGGGAAAGTACTGAAAAGTCGTGGCAAAGTCGTGGCAAAGTACTGACAAGTGTGTCAATGTACTGAAAAGTTGTGGCGAAGTGCTGAAAAGTCGTGGCAAAGTAATGAAAAGTGTGGCAAAGTACTGAAAAGTTGTGGCAAAGTGCTGAAAAGTAGAGGCAAAGTGCTGAAAAGTGTGGCAAAATATTTAAAAGTCGTGGTAAAGTACTGAAAAGTGTGGCAAAGTACTGAAAAGTTGTGGCAAAGTACTGAAAAGTGTGGCAAAGTAATGAAAAGTAGTGGCAAAGTCGTGGCAAAGTACTGAAAAGTGTGGCAAACTACTGAAAAGTTGTGGCAAAGTGCTGAAAAGTCGTGGCAAAGTACTGAAAAGTGTGGCAAAGTGCTGAAAAGTAGTGGCAAAGTACTGAAAAGTGTGGCAAAGTACTGGAAACTTGTAGCAAAGTACTGTAAAGTTGTGGCAAAGTGCTGAAAATTAGTGTCAAAGTACTGAAAAGTGTGGCAAAGTACTGAAAAGTTGTGGCAAAGTACTGAAAAGTGTGGCAAAGTACTGAAAAGTTGTTGCAAAGTGCTGAAAAGTCGTGTCAAAGTACTGAAAAGTGTGGCAAAGTACTGAAAAGTAGTGGCAAAGTGCTGAAAAGTGTGGCAAAGTACTGAAAAGTGTGGCAAAGTCGTGGCAAAGTACTGAAAAGAGTTGCAAAGTACTGAAAAGTTGTGGCAAAGTGCTGAAAAGTGTGGCAAATGCTGAAAAGTAGTGGCAAAGTGCTGAAAAGTAGTGGCAAAGTACTGAAAAGCAGTGGCAAAGTACTGAAAAGAGTGGCAGTGTACTGAAAAGTAGTGGCAAAGTACTGAAAAGTGTGGTAAAGTACTGGAAAGTTGTGGCAAAGTGCAGAAAAGTAGTGGCAAAGTGCTGAAAATTGTGGCAAAGTGCTGAAAATTAGTGTCAAAGTACTGAAAAGCAGTGGCAAAGTCGTGGCAAAGTACTGAAAAGTGTGGCAAAGTACTGAAAAGTTGTGGCGAAGTGCTGATAAGTCGTGGCAAAGTACTGAAAAGAGTGGCAAAGTACTGAAAAGTTGTGGCAAAGTAATGAAAAGTGTGGCAAAGTACTGAAAAGTTGTGGCAAAGTACTGTAAAGTTGCGGCAAAGTGCTGAAAATTAGTGTCAAAGTAATGAAAAGCAGTGGCAAAGTACTGAAAAGTGTGGCAAAGTACTGAACAGTTGCGGCAAAGTCTTGGCAAAGTACTGAAAAGTGTGGTAAAGTACTGAAAAGTTGTGGCAAAGTCGTGGCAAAGTACTGAAAAGTGTGGCAAAGTGCTGAAAAGTAGTGGCAAAGTGCTGAAAAGTGTGGCAAAGTACTGGAAAGTTGTGGCAAAGTCGTGGCAAAGTATTGAAAAGTGTGGCAAAGTACTGTAAAGTTGTGGCAAAGTGCTGAAAATTAGTGTCAAAGTACTGAAAAGCAGTGGCAAAGTACTGAAAAGTCGTGGCAAAGTCGTGGCAAAGTACTGAAAAGTGTGTCAATGTACTGAAAAGTTGTGGCAAAGTGCTGAAAAGTCGTGGCAAAGTAATGAAAAGTGTGGCAAAGTACTGAAAAGTTGTGGCAAAGTGCTGAAAAGTAGAGGCAAAGTGCTGAAAAGTGTGGCAAAATATTTAAAAGTCGTGGTAAAGTACTGAAAAGTGTGGCAAAGTACTGAAAAGTTGTGGCAAAGTACTGAAAAGTGTGGCAAAGTAATGAAAAGTAGTGGCAAAGTCGTGGCAAAGTACTGAAAAGTGTGGCAAACTACTGAAAAGTTGTGGCAAAGTGCTGAAAAGTCGTGGCAAAGTACTGAAAAGTGTGGCAAAGTGCTGAAAAGTAGTGGCAAAGTACTGAAAAGTGTGGCAAAGTACTGGAAACTTGTAGCAAAGTACTGTAAAGTTGTGGCAAAGTGCTGAAAATTAGTGTCAAAGTACTGAAAAGTGTGGCAAAGTGCTGAAAAGTTGTGGCAAAGTACTGAAAAGTGTGGCAAAGTACTGAAAAGTTGTTGCAAAGTGCTGAAAAGTCGTGGCAAAGTACTGAAAAGTGTGGCAAAGTACTGAAAAGTAGTGGCAAAGTGCTGAAAAGTGTGGCAAAGTAATGAAAAGTGTGGCAAAGTCGTGGCAAAGTACTGAAAAGAGTTGCAAAGTACTGAAAAGTTGTGGCAAAGTTCTGAAAAGTGTGGCAAATGCTGAAAAGTAGTGGCAAAGTGCTGAAAAGTAGTGGCAAAGTACTGAAAAGCAGTGGCAAAGTACTGAAAAGAGTGGCAGTGTACTGAAAAGTAGTGGCAAAGTACTGAAAAGTGTGGTAAAGTACTGGAAAGTTGTGGCAAAGTGCAGAAAAGTAGTGGCAAAGTGCTGAAAATTGTGGCAAAGTGCTGAAAATTAGTGTCAAAGTACTGAAAAGCAGTGGCAAAGTCGTGGCAAAGTACTGAAAAGTGTGGCAAAGTACTGAAAAGTTGTGGCGAAGTGCTGATAAGTCGTGGCAAAGTACTGAAAAGAGTGGCAAAGTACTGAAAAGTTGTGGCAAAGTAATGAAAAGTGTGGCAAAGTACTGAAAAGTTGTGGCAAAGTACTGTAAAGTTGCGGCAAAGTGCTGAAAATTAGTGTCAAAGTAATGAAAAGCAGTGGCAAAGTACTGAAAAGTGTGGCAAAGTACTGAACAGTTGCGGCAAAGTCTTGGCAAAGTACTGAAAAGTGTGGTAAAGTACTGAAAAGTTGTGGCAAAGTCATGGCAAAGTACTGAAAAGTGTGGCAAAGTGCTGAAAAGTAGTGGCAAAGTGCTGAAAAGTGTGGCAAAGTACTGGAAAGTTGTGGCAAAGTCGTGGCAAAGTATTGAAAAGTGTGGCAAAGTACTGTAAAGTTGTGGCAAAGTGCTGAAAATTAGTGTCAAAGTACTGAAAAGCAGTGGCAAAGTACTGAAAAGTTGTGGCAAAGTGCTGAAAAGTGTGGCATAGTACTGAAAATTTGTGGCAAAGTGCTGAAAAGTAGTGGCAAAGTACTGAAGAGCAGTTGCAAGGTACTGAAAAGTGTGGCAAAGTACTGAAAAGTCGTGGCAAAGTCGTGGCAAAGTACTGAAAAGTGTGTCAATGTACTGAAAAGTTGTGGCGAAGTGCTGAAAAGTCGTGGCAAAGTACTGAAAAGTGTGGCAAAGTACTGAAAAGTTGTGGCAAAGTGCTGAAAAGTAGAGGCAAAGTGCTGAAAAGTGTGGCAAAGTACTTAAAAGTCGTGGTAATGTACTGAAAAGTGTGGCAAAGTACTGAAAAGTTGTGGCAAAGTACTGAAAAGTGTGGCAAAGTAATGAAAAGTAGTGGCAAAGTCGTGGCAAAGTACTGAAAAGTGTGGCAAAGTGCTGAAAAGTTGTGGCAAAGTACTGAAAAGTGTGGCAAAGTACTGGAAACTTGTAGCAAAGTGCTGTAAAGTAATGGCAAAGTGCTGAAAATTGTGGCAAAGTACTGTAAAGTTGCGGCAAAGTGCTGAAAATTAGTGTCAAAGTACTGAAAAGCAGTGGCAAAGTACTGAAAAGTGTTGCAAAGTACTGAACAGTTGTGGTAAAGTCTTGGCAAAGTACTGAAAAGTGTGGTAAAGTACTGAAAAGTTGTGGCAAAGTCGTGGCAAAGTACTGAAAAATGTGGCAAATTACTGAAAAGTTGTGGCAAGTGCTGAAAAGTCGTGTCAAAGTACTGAAAAGTGTGGCAAAGTGCTGAAAAGTAGTGGCAAAGTGCTGAAAAGTGTGGCAAAGTACTGGAAAGTTGTGGCAAAGTCGTGGCAAAGTATTGAAAAGTGTGGCAAAGTACTGGAAAGTTGTGGCAAAGTACTGAAAAGTAGTGGCAAAGTGCTCAAAATTGTGGCAAAGTACTGTAAAGTTGTGGCAAAGTGCTGAAAATTAGTGTCAAAGTACTAAAAAGCAGTGGCAAAGTACTGAAAAGTTGTGGCGAAGTGCTGAAAAGTAGTGGCAAAGTACTGAAAAGTCGTGGCAAAGTCGTGCCAAAGTACTGAAAAGTGTGTCAAAGTACTGAAAAGTCGTGGCAAAGTACTGAAAAGTGTGGCAAAGTACTGAAAAGTGTGGCAAAGTACTGAAAAGTTGTGGCGATGTCGTGGCAAAGTACTGAAAAGTTGTGGCGAAGTGCTGAAAAGTCGTGGCAAAGTACTGAAAAGTGTGGCAAAGTACTGAAAAGTTGTGGCAAAGTGCTGAAAAGTAGTGGCAAAGTGCTGAAAAGTGTGGCAAAGTACGTAAAAGTCGTGGAAAAGTACTGAAAAGTGTGGCAAAGTACTGAAAAGTTGTGGCAAAGTACTGAAAAGTGTGGCAAAGTAATGAAAAGTAGTGGCAAAGTACTGAAAAGTGTGGCAAAATACTGAAAAGTTGTGGCAAAGTGCTGAAAAGTCGTGGCAAAGTACTGAAAAGTGTGGCAAAGTGCTGAAAAGTAGTGGCAAAGTACTGAAAAGTGTGGCAAAGTACTGGAAACTTGTAGCAAAGTGCTGTAAAGTAATGGCAAAATGCTGAAAAGTTGTGGCAAAGTGCTGAAAAGTGGTGGCAAAGTACTGAAGAGCAGTTGCAAAGTACTGAAAAGTGTGGCAAAGTACTGAAAAGTCGTGGCAAAGTCGTGGCAAAGTACTGAAAAGTGTGTCAATGTACGGAAAAGTTGTGGCGAAGTGCTGAAAAGTCGTGGCAAAGTACTGAAAAGTGTGGCAAAGTACTGAAAAGTTGTGGCAAAGTGCTGAAAAGTCGTGGCAAAGTCGTGGCAAAGTACTGAAAAGTGTGTCAATGTACTGAAAAGTTGTGGCGAAGTGCTGAAAAGTCGTGGCAAAGTAATGAAAAGTGTGGCAAAGTACTGAAAAGTTGTGGCAAAGTGCTGAAAAGTGTGGCAAAATATTTAAAAGTCGTGGTAAAGTACTGAAAAGTGTGGCAAAGTACTGAAAAGTTGTGGCAAAGTAGTGAAAAGTGTGGCAAAGTAATGAAAAGTAGTGGCAAAGTCGTGGCAAAGTACTGAAAAGTGTGGCAAACTACTGAAAAGTTGTGGCAAAGTGCTGAAAAGTCGTGGCAAAGTACTGAAAAGTGTGGCAAAGTGCTGAAAAGTAGTGGCAAAGTACTGAAAAGTGTGGCAAAGTACTGGAAACTTGAGCAAAGTACTGTAAAGTTGTGGCAAAGTGCTGAAAATTAGTGTCAAAGTACTGAAAAGTGTGGCAAAGTACTGAAAAGTTGTGGCAAAGTACTGAAAAGTGTGGCAAACTACTGAAAAGTTGTGGCAAAGTGCTGAAAAGTCGTGGCAAAGTACTGAAAAGTGTGGCAAAGTGCTGAAAAGTAGTGGCAAAGTACTGAAAAGTGTGGCAAAGTACTGGAAACTTGAGCAAAGTACTGTAAAGTTGTGGCAAAGTGCTGAAAATTAGTGTCAAAGTACTGAAAAGTGTGGCAAAGTACTGAAAAGTAGTGGCAAAGTGCTGAAAAGTGTGGCAAAGTACTGAAAAGTGTGGCAAAGTCGTGGCAAAGTACTGAAAAGTGTGGCAAATTACTGAAAATTAGTGTCAAAGTACTGAAAAGCAGTGGCAAAGTCGTGGCAAAGTACTGAAAAGTGTGGCAAAGTACTGAAAAGTTGTGGCGAAGTGCTGAAAAGTCGTGGCAAAGTACTGAAAAGAGTGGCAAAGTACTGAAAAGTTGTGGCAAAGTACTGAAAAGTGTGGCAAAGTACTGAAAAGTTGTGGCAAAGTACTGTAAAGTTGCGGCAAAGTGCTGAAAATTAGTGTCAAAGTACTGAAAAGCAGTGGCAAAGTACTGAAAAGTTGTGGCAAAGTGCTGAAAAGTGTGGCAAAGTACTGAACAGTTGTGGCAAAGTCTTGGCAAAGTACTGAAAAGTGTGGTAAAGTACTGAAAAGTAGTGGCAAAGTGCTGAAAAGTGTGGCAAAGTACTGAACAGTTGTGGCAAAGTCGTGGCAAAGTACTGAAAAGTGTGGCAAAGTGCTGAAAAGTAGTGGCAAAGTGCTGAAAAGTGTGGCAAAGTACTGGAAAGTTGTGGCAAAGTCGTGGCAAAGTATTGAAAAGTGTGGCAAAGTACTGTAAAGTTGTGGCAAAGTGCTGAAAATTAGTGTCAAAGTACTGAAAAGCAGTGGCAAAGTACTGAAAAGTTGTGGCAAAGTGCTGAAAAGTGTGGCATAGTGCTGAAAAGTTGTGGCAAAGTGCTGAAAAGTAGTGGCAAAGTACTGAAGAGCAGTTGCAAGGTACTGAAAAGTGTGGCAAAGTACTGAAAAGTCGTGGCAAAGTCGTGGCAAAGTACTGAAAAGTGTGTCAATGTACTGAAAAGTTGTGGCGAAGTGCTGAAAAGTCGTGGCAAAGTGCTGAAAAGTAGAGGCAAAGTGCTGAAAAGTGTGGCAAAGTACTTAAAAGTCGTGGTAAAGTACTGAAAAGTGTGGCAAAGTACTGACAAGTCGTGGCAAAGTACTGAAAAGTGTGGCAAAGTGCTGAAAAGTTGTGGCAAAGTACTGAAAAGTGTGGCAAAGTACTGGAAACTTGTAGCAAAGTGCTGTAAAGTAATGGCAAAGTGCTGAAAATTGTGGCAAAGTACTGTAAAGTTGCGGCAAAGTGCTGAAAATTAGTGTCAAAGTACTGAAAAGCAGTGGCAAAGTACTGAAAAGTGTGGCAAAGTACTGAACAGTTGTGGTAAAGTCTTGGCAAAGTACTGAAAAGTGTGGTAAAGTACTGAAAAGTTGTGGCAAAGTCGTGGCAAAGTACTGAAAAGTGTGGCAAATTACTGAAAAGTTGTGGCAAGTGCTGAAAAGTCGTGTCAAAGTACTGAAAAGTGTGGCAAAGTGCTGAAAAGTAGTGGCAAAGTGCTGAAAAGTGTGGCAAAGTACTGGAAAGTTGTGGCAAAGACGTGGCAAAGTATTGAAAAGTGTGGCAAAGTACTGGAAAGTTGTGGCAAAGTACTGAAAAGTAGTGGCAAAGTGCACAAAATTGTGGCAAAGTACTGTAAAGTTGTGGCAAAGTGCTGAAAATTAGTGTCAAAGTACTGAAAAGCAGTGGCAAAGTACTGAAAAGTTGTGGCAAAGTGCTGAAAAGTGTGGCATAGTACTGAAAAGTTGTGGCAAAGTGCTGAAAAGTAGTGGGAAAGTTCTGAAGAACAGTTGCAAAGTACTGAAAAGTGTGGCAAAATAATGAAAAGTTGTGGTGAAGTGCTGAAAAGTGTGCCAAAGTACTGAAAAGTTGTGGCAAAGTGCTGAAAGTCGTGGCAAAGTCGTGGCAAAGTACTGAAAAGTGTGGCAAAGTACTGGAAACTTGTAGCAAAGTGCTGTAAAGTAATGGCAAAGTGCTGAAAATTGTGGCAAAGTACTGTAAAGTTGCGGCAAAGTGCTGAAAATTAGTGTCAAAGTACTGAAAAGCAGTGGCAAAGTACTGAAAAGTGTGGCAAAGTACTGAACAGTTGTGGTAAAGTCTTGGCAAAGTACTGAAAAGTGTGGTAAAGTACTGAAAAGTTGTGGCAAAGTCGTGGCAAAGTACTGAAAAATGTGGCAAATTACTGAAAAGTTGTGGCAAGTGCTGAAAAGTCGTGTCAAAGTACTGAAAAGTGTGGCAAAGTGCTGAAAAGTAGTGGCAAAGTGCTGAAAAGTGTGGCAAAGTACTGGAAAGTTGTGGCAAAGTCGTGGCAAAGTATTGAAAAGTGTGGCAAAGTACTGGAAAGTTGTGGCAAAGTACTGAAAAGTAGTGGCAAAGTGCTCAAAATTGTGGCAAAGTACTGTAAAGTTGTGGCAAAGTGCTGAAAATTAGTGTAAAGTACTGAAAAGCAGTGGCAAAGTACTGAAAAGTTGTGGCGAAGTGCTGAAAAGTAGTGGCAAAGTACTGAAAAGTCGTGGCAAAGTCGTGGCAAAGTACTGAAAAGTGTGTCAAAGTACTGAAAAGTCGTGGCAAAGTACTGAAAAGTGTGGCAAAGTACTGAAAAGTGTGGCAAAGTACTGAAAAGTTGTGGCGATGTCGTGGCAAAGTACTGAAAAGTTGTGGCGAAGTGCTGAAAAGTCGTGGCAAAGTACTGAAAAGTGTGGCAAAGTACTGAAAAGTTGTGGCAAAGTGCTGAAAAGTAGTGGCAAAGTGCTGAAAAGTGTGGCAAAGTACTTAAAAGTCGTGGAAAAGTACTGAAAAGTGTGGCAAAGTACTGAAAAGTTGTGGCAAAGTACTGAAAAGTGTGGCAAAGTAATGAAAAGTAGTGGCAAAGTCGTGGCAAAGTACTGAAAAGTGTGGCAAAATACTGAAAAGTTGTGGCAAAGTGCTGAAAAGTCGTGGCAAAATACTGGAAACTTGTAGCAAAGTGCTGTAAAGTAATGGCAAAATGCTGAAAAGTTGTGGCAAAGTGCTGAAAAGTGGTGGCAAAGTACTGAAGAGCAGTTACAAAGTACTGAAAAGTGTGGCAAAGTACTGAAAAGTCGTGGCAAAGTCGTGGCAAAGTACTGAAAAGTGTGTCAATGTACGGAAAAGTTGTGGCGAAGTGCTGAAAAGTCGTGGCAAAGTACTGAAAAGTGTGGCAAAGTACTGAAAAGTTGTGGCAAAGTGCTGAAAAGTAGAGGCAAAGTGCTGAAAAGTGTGGCAAAATATTTAAAAGTCGTGGTAAAGTACTGAAAAGTGTGGCAAAGTACTGAAAAGTTGTGGCAAAGTAGTGAAAAGTGTGGCAAAGTAATGAAAAGTAGTGGCAAAGTCGTGGCAAAGTACTGAAAAGTGTGGCAAACTACTGAAAAGTTGTGGCAAAGTGCTGAAAAGTCGTGGCAAAGTACTGAAAAGTGTGGCAAAGTGCTGAAAAGTAGTGGCTAAGTACTGAAAAGTGTGGCAAAGTACTGGAAACTTGTAGCAAAGTACTGTAAAGTTGTGGCAAAGTGCTGAAAATTAGTGTCAAAGTACTGAAAAGTGTGGCAAAGTACTGAAAAGTTGTGGCAAAGTACTGAAAAGTGTGGCAAAGTACTGAAAAGTTGTTGCAAAGTGCTGAAAAGTCGTGGCAAAGTACTGAAAAGTGTGGCAAAGTACTGAAAAGTAGTGGCAAAGTGCTGAAAAGTGTGGCAAAGTACTGAAAAGTGTGGCAAAGTCGTGGCAAAGTACTGAAAAGAGTGGCAAAGTACTGAAAAGTTGTGGCAAAGTGCTGAAAAGTGTGGCAAATGCTGAAAAGTAGTGGCAAAGTGCTGAAAAGTAGTGGCAAAGTACTGAAAAGCAGTGGCAAAGTACTGAAAAGAGTGGCAGTGTACTGAAAAGTAGTGGCAAAGTACTGAAAAGTGTGGTAAAGTACTGGAAAGTTGTGGCAAAGTGCAGAAAAGTAGTGGTAAAGTGCTGAAAATTGTGGCAAAGTGCTGAAAATTAGTGTCAAAGTACTGAAAAGCAGTGGCAAAGTCGTGGCAAAGTACTGAAAAGTGTGGCAAAGTACTGAAAAGTTGTGGCGAAGTGCTGAAAAGTCGTGGCAAAGTACTGAAAAGAGTGGCAAAGTACTGAAAAGTTGTGGCAAAGTACTGAAAAGTGTGGCAAAGTACTGAAAAGTTGTGGCAAAGTACTGTAAAGTTGCGGCAAAGTGCTGAAAATTAGTGTCAAAGTAATGAAAAGCAGTGGCAAAGTACTGAAAAGTGTGGCAAAGTACTGAACAGTTGTGGCAAAGTCGTGGCAAAGTATTGAAAAGTGTGGCAAAGTACTGTAAAGTTGTGGCAAAGTGCTGAAAATTAGTGTCAAAGTACTGAAAAGCAGTGGCAAAGTACTGAAAAGTTGTGGCAAAGTGCTGAAAAGTGTGGCATAGTGCTGAAAAGTTGTGGCAAAGTGCTGAAAAGTAGTGGCAAAGTACTGAAGAGCAGTTGCAAGGTACTGAAAAGTGTGGCAAAGTACTGAAAAGTCGTGGCAAAGTCGTGGCAAAGTACTGAAAAGTGTGTCAATGTACTGAAAAGTTGTGGCGAAGTGCTGAAAAGTCGTGGCAAAGTGCTGAAAAGTAGAGGCAAAGTGCTGAAAAGTGTGGCAAAGTACTTAAAAGTCGTGGTAAAGTACTGAAAAGTGTGGCAAAGTACTGAAAAGTCGTGGCAAAGTACTGAAAAGTGTGGCAAAGTGCTGAAAAGTTGTGGCAAAGTACTGAAAAGTGTGGCAAAGTACTGGAAACTTGTAGCAAAGTGCTGTAAAGTAATGGCAAAGTGCTGAAAATTGTGGCAAAGTACTGTAAAGTTGCGGCAAAGTGCTGAAAATTAGTGTCAAAGTACTGAAAAGCAGTGGCAAAGTACTGAAAAGTGTGGCAAAGTACTGAACAGTTGTGGTAAATTCTTGGCAAAGTACTGAAAAGTGTGGTAAAGTACTGAAAAGTTGTGGCAAAGTCGTGGCAAAGTACTGAAAAGTGTGACAAATTACTGAAATGTTGTGGCAAGTGCTGAAAAGTCGTGTCAAAGTACTGAAAAGTGTGGCAAAGTGCTGAAAAGTAGTGGCAAAGTGCTGAAAAGTGTGGCAAAGTACTGGAAAGTTGTGGCAAAGACGTGGCAAAGTATTGAAAAGTGTGGCAAAGTACTGGAAAGTTGTGGCAAAGTACTGAAAAGTAGTGGCAAAGTGCACAAAATTGTGGCAAAGTACTGTAAAGTTGTGGCAAAGTGCTGAAAATTAGTGTCAAAGTACTGAAAAGCAGTGGCAAAGTACTGAAAAGTTGTGGCAAAGTGCTGAAAAGTGTGGCATAGTACTGAAAAGTTGTGGCAAAGTGCTGAAAAGTTGTGGGAAAGTTCTGAAGAACAGTTGCAAAGTACTGAAAAGTGTGGCAAAATAATGAAAAGTCGTGGCAAAGTCGTGGCAAAGTACTGAAAAGTGTGGCAAAGTACTGAAAAGTCGTGGCAAAGTACTGAAAAGTGTGGCAAAGTAAAGAAAAGTTGTGGCAAAGTGCTAAAAGTGTGGCAAAGTACTGAAAAGTTGTGGCAAAGTGCTGAAAAGTAGTGGCAAAGTACTGAAAAGTCGTGGCAAAGTCGTGGCAAAGTACTGAAAAGTTGTGGCGAAGTGCTGAAAAGTCGTGGCAAAGTACTGAAAAGTGTGGCAAAATACTGAAAAGTTGTGGCAAAGTGCTGAAAAGTAGTGGCAAAGTGCTGAAAAGTGTGGCAAAGTACTTAAAAGTCGTGGAAAAGTACTGAAAAGTGTGGCAAAGTACTGAAAAGTTGTGGCAAAGTACTGAAAAGTGTGGCAAAGTAATGAAAAGTAGTGGCAAAGTCGTGGCAAAGTACTGAAAAGTGTGGCAAAATACTGAAAAGTTGTGGCAAAGTGCTGAAAAGTCGTGGCAAAATACTGGAAACTTGTAGCAAAGTGCTGTAAAGTAATGGCAAAATGCTGAAAAGTTGTGGCAAAGTGCTGAAAAGTGGTGGCAAAGTACTGAAGAGCAGTTACAAAGTACTGAAAAGTGTGGCAAAGTACTGAAAAGTCGTGGCAAAGTCGTGGCAAAGTACTGAAAAGTGTGTCAATGTACGGAAAAGTTGTGGCGAAGTGCTGAAAAGTCGTGGCAAAGTACTGAAAAGTGTGGCAAAGTACTGAAAAGTTGTGGCAAAGTGCTGAAAAGTAGAGGCAAAGTGCTGAAAAGTGTGGCAAAATATTTAAAAGTCGTGGTAAAGTACTGAAAAGTGTGGCAAAGTACTGAAAAGTTGTGGCAAAGTAGTGAAAAGTGTGGCAAAGTAATGAAAAGTAGTGGCAAAGTCGTGGCAAAGTACTGAAAAGTGTGGCAAACTACTGAAAAGTTGTGGCAAAGTGCTGAAAAGTCGTGGCAAAGTACTGAAAAGTGTGGCAAAGTGCTGAAAAGTAGTGGCTAAGTACTGAAAAGTGTGGCAAAGTACTGGAAACTTGTAGCAAAGTACTGTAAAGTTGTGGCAAAGTGCTGAAAATTAGTGTCAAAGTACTGAAAAGTGTGGCAAAGTACTGAAAAGTTGTGGCAAAGTACTGAAAAGTGTGGCAAAGTACTGAAAAGTTGTTGCAAAGTGCTGAAAAGTCGTGGCAAAGTACTGAAAAGTGTGGCAAAGTACTGAAAAGTAGTGGCAAAGTGCTGAAAAGTGTGGCAAAGTACTGAAAAGTGTGGCAAAGTCGTGGCAAAGTACTGAAAAGAGTGGCAAAGTACTGAAAAGTTGTGGCAAAGTGCTGAAAAGTGTGGCAAATGCTGAAAAGTAGTGGCAAAGTGCTGAAAAGTAGTGGCAAAGTACTGAAAAGCAGTGGCAAAGTACTGAAAAGAGTGGCAGTGTACTGAAAAGTAGTGGCAAAGTACTGAAAAGTGTGGTAAAGTACTGGAAAGTTGTGGCAAAGTGCAGAAAAGTAGTGGTAAAGTGCTGAAAATTGTGGCAAAGTGCTGAAAATTAGTGTCAAAGTACTGAAAAGCAGTGGCAAAGTCGTGGCAAAGTACTGAAAAGTGTGGCAAAGTACTGAAAAGTTGTGGCGAAGTGCTGAAAAGTCGTGGCAAAGTACTGAAAAGAGTGGCAAAGTACTGAAAAGTTGTGGCAAAGTACTGAAAAGTGTGGCAAAGTACTGAAAAGTTGTGGCAAAGTACTGTAAAGTTGCGGCAAAGTGCTGAAAAGTGTGGCATAGTACTGAAAAGTTGTGGCAAAGTGCTGAAAAGTTGTGGGAAAGTTCTGAAGAACAGTTGCAAAGTACTGAAAAGTGTGGCAAAATAATGAAAAGTCGTGGCAAAGTCGTGGCAAAGTACTGAAAAGTGTGGCAAAGTACTGAAAAGTCGTGGCAAAGTACTGAAAAGTGTGGCAAAGTAAAGAAAAGTTGTGGCAAAGTGCTAAAAGTGTGGCAAAGTACTGAAAAGTTGTGGCAAAGTGCTGAAAAGTAGTGGCAAAGTACTGAAAAGTCGTGGCAAAGTCGTGGCAAAGTACTGAAAAGTGTGGCAAAGTACTGAACAGTTGTGGCAAAGTGCTGAAAAGTGTGGCAAAGTACTGAAAAGTTGTGGCAAAGTGCTGAAAAGTGTGGCAAAGTACTGAAAAGTTGTGGCAAAGTTCTGAAAAGTAGTGGCAAAGTACCGAAAAGTCGTGGCAAAGTCGTGGCAAAGTACTGAAAAGTGTGGCAAAGTACTGAAAAGTTGTGGCGAAGTGCTGAAAAGTCGTGGCAAAGTACTGAAAAATGTGGCAAAGTACTGAAGAGTTGTGGCAAAGTCGTGGCAAAGTACTGAAAAGAGTGGCAAAGTGCTGCAAAGTCGTGGCAAAGAACTGAAAAGTGTGGCAAAGTGCTGAAAAGTGTGGCAAAGTGCTGCAAAGTTGTGGCAAAGTCGTGGCAAAGTACTGAAAAGAGTGGCAAAGTACTGAAAAGTTGTGGCAAAGTCGTGGCAAAGTACTGAAAAGTGTGGCAAAGTACTGAAAAGTTGTGGCGAAGTGCTGAAAAGTCTGGGCAAAGTACTGAAAAGTGTGGCAAAGTAATGAAAAGTTGTGGCTAAGTGCTGAAAAGTGTTGCAAAGTACTGAAAAGTTGTGGCAAAGTGCTGAAAAGTGTGGCAAAGTAATGAAAAGTTGTGGCAAAGTGCTGAAAAGTAGTGGCAAAGTACTGAAAAGTCGTGGCAAAGTCGTGGCAAAGTACTGAAAAGTGTGGCAAAGTACTGAAAAGTTGTGGCGAAGTGCTGAAAAGTAGTGGCAAAGTACTGAAAAGTCGTGGCAACGTCGTGGCAAAGTACTGAAAAGTGTGTCAAAGTACTGAAAAGTCGTGGCAAAGTACTGAAAAGTGTGGCAAAGTAATGAAAAGTGTGGCAAAGTACTGAAAAGTTGTGGCGAAGTCGTGGCAAAGTACTGAAAAGAGTGGCAAAGTACTGAAAAGTTGTGGCGAAGTGCTGAAAAGTCGTGGCAAAGTACTGAAAAGTGTGGCAAAGTACTGAAAAGTTGTGGCAAAGTGCTGAAAAGTAGTGGCAAAGTGCTGAAAAGTGTGGCAAAGTACTTAAAAGTCGTGGAAAAGTACTGAAAAGTGTGGCAAAGTACTGAAAAGTTGTGGCAAAGTACTGAAAAGTGTGGCAAAGTAATGAAAAGTAGTGGCAAAGTCGTGGCAAAGTTCTGAAAAGTGTGGCAAAGTACTGAAAAGTTGTGGCAAAGTGCTGAAAAGTCGTGGCAAAGTACTGAAAAGTGTAGCAAAGTGCTGAAAAGTAGTGGCAAAGTGCTGAAAAGTGTGGCAAAGTACTGGAAAGTTGTGGCAAAGTCGTGGCAAAGTATTGACAAGTGTGGCAAAGTACTGGAAAGTTGTGGCAAAGTACTGAAAAGTAGTGGCAAAGTGCTCAAAATTGTGGCAAAGTACTGTAAAGTTGTGGCAAAGTGCTGAAAATTAGTGTCAAAGTACTGAAAAGCAGTGGCAAAGTACTGAAAAGTTGTGGCAAAGTGCTGAAAAGTGTGGCATAGTACTGAAAAGTTGTGGCAAAGTGCTGAAAAGTAGTGGGAAAGTTCTGAAGAGCAGTTGCAAAGTACTGAAAATTGTGGCAAAATACTGAAAAGTCGTGGCAAAGTCGTGGCAAAGTACTGAAAAATGTGGCAAAGTACTGAAAAGACATGGCAAAGTACTGAAAAGTGTGGCAAAGTACTGAAAAGTTGAGCCAAAGTCGTGGCTAAGTACTGAAAAGAGTGGCAAAGTACTGAAAAGTTGTGGCAAAGTGCTGCAAAGTCGTGGCAAAGTACTGAAAAGTGTGGCAAAGTACTGAAAAGTTGTGGCAAAGTGCTGAAAAGTGTGGCAAAGTACTGAAAAGTTGTGGCAAAGTGCTGAAAAGTGTGGCAAAGTACTGAAAAGTTGTTGCAAAGTGCTGAAAAGTGTGGCAAAGTACTGAAAAGTTGTGGCAAAGTGCTGGAAAGTGTGGCAAAGTACTGAAAAGTTGTGGCAAAGTTCTGAAAAGTAGTGGCAAAGTACCGAAAAGTCGTGGCAAAGTCGTGGCAAAGTACTGAAAAGTGTGGCAAAGTACTGAAAAGTTGTGGCGAAGTGCTGAAAAGTCGTGGCAAAGTACTGAAAAATGTGGCAAAGTACTGAAGAGTTGTGGCTAAGTCGTGGCAAAGTACTGAAAAGAGTGGCAAAGTGCTGCAAAGTCGTGGCAAAGAACTGAAAAGTGTGGCAAAGTACTGAAAAGTTGTGGCAAAGTGCTGAAAAGTGTGGCAAAGTGCTGCAAAGTTGTGGCAAAGTCGTGGCAAAGTACTGAAAAGAGTGGCAAAGTACTGAAAAGTTGTGGCAAAGTCGTGGCAAAGTACTGAAAAGTGTGGCAAAGTACTGAAAAGTTGTGGCGAAGTGCTGAAAAGTCTGGGCAAAGTACTGAAAAGTGTGGCAAAGTAATGAAAAGTTGTGGCTAAGTGCTGAAAAGTGTTGCAAAGTACTGAAAAGTTGTGGCAAAGTGCTGAAAAGTGTGGCAAAGTAATGAAAAGTTGTGGCAAAGTGCTGAAAAGTAGTGGCAAAGTACTGAAAAGTCGTGGCAAAGTCGAGGCAAAGTACTGAAAAGTGTGGCAAAGTACTGAAAAGTTGTGGCGAAGTGCTGAAAAGTAGTGGCAAAGTATTGAAAAGTCGTGGCAAAGTCGTGGCAAAGTACTGAAAAGTGTGTCAAAGTACTGAAAAGTCGTGGCAAAGTACTGAAAAGTGTGGCAAAGTAATGAAAAGTGTGGCAAAGTACTGAAAAGTTGTGGCGAAGTCGTGGCAAAGTACTGAAAAGAGTGGCAAAGTACTGAAAAGTTGTGGCGAAGTGCTGAAAAGTCGTGGCAAAGTACTGAAAAGTGTGGCAAAGTACTGAAAAGTTGTGGCAAAGTGCTGAAAAGTAGTGGCAAAGTGCTGAAAAGTGTGGCAAAGTACTTAAAAGTCGTGGCAAAGTACTGAAAAGTTGTGGCAAAGTACTGAAAAGTGTGGCAAAGTAATGAAAAGTAGTGGCAAAGTCGTGGCAAAGTTCTGAAAAGTGTGGCAAAGTACAGAAAAGTTGTGGCAAAGTGCTGAAAAGTCGTGGCAAAGTACTGAAAAGTGTAGCAAAGTGCTGAAAAGTAGTGGCAAAGTGCTGAAAAGTGTGGCAAAGTACTGGAAAGTTGTGGCAAAGTCGTGGCAAAGTATTGAAAAGTGTGGCAAAGTACTGGAAAGTTGTGGCAAAGTACTGAAAAGTAGTGGCAAAGTGCTCAAAATTGTGGCAAAGTACTGTAAAGTTGTGGCAAAGTGCTGAAAATTAGTGTCAAAGTACTGAAAAGCAGTGGCAAAGTACTGAAAAGTTGTGGCAAAGTGCTGAAAAGTGTGGCATAGTACTGAAAAGTTGTGGCAAAGTGCTGAAAAGTAGTGGGAAAGTTCTGAAGAGCAGTTGCAAAGTACTGAAAAGTGTGGCAAAATACTGAAAAGTCGTGGCAAAGTCGTGGCAAAGTACTGAAAAGTGTGGCAAAGTACTGAAAAGATGTGGCAAAGTACTGAAAAGTGTGGCAAAGTACTGAAAAGTTGAGCCAAAGTCGTGGCTAAGTACTGAAAAGAGTGGCAAAGTACTGAAAAGTTGTGGCAAAGTGCTGCAAAGTCGTGGCAAAGTACTGAAAAGTGTGGCAAAGTACTGAAAAGTTGTGGCAAAGTGCTGAAAAGTGTGGCAAAGTACTGAAAAGTTGTGGCAAAGTAATGAAAAGTAGTGGCAAAGTCGTGGCAAAGTTCTGAAAAGTGTGGCAAAGTACTGAAAAGTTGTGGCAAAGTGCTGAAAAGTCGTGGCAAAGTACTGAAAAGTGTAGCAAAGTGCTGAAAAGTAGTGGCAAAGTGCTGAAAAGTGTGGCAAAGTACTGGAAAGTTGTGGCAAAGTCGTGGCAAAGTATTGAAAAGTGTGGCAAAGTACTGGAAAGTTGTGGCAAAGTACTGAAAAGTAGTGGCAAAGTGCTCAAAATTGTGGCAAAGTACTGTAAAGTTGTGGCAAAGTGCTGAAAATTAGTGTCAAAGTACTGAAAAGCATTGGCAAAGTACTGAAAAGTTGTGGCAAAGTGCTGAAAAGTGTGGCATAGTACTGAAAAGTTGTGGCAAAGTGCTGAAAAGTAGTGGGAAAGTTCTGAAGAGCAGTTGCAAAGTACTGAAAAGTGTGGCAAAATACTGAAAAGTCGTGGCAAAGTCGTGGCAAAGTACTGAAAAGTGTGGCAAAGTACTGAAAAGACATGGCAAAGTACTGAAAAGTGTGGCAAAGTACTGAAAAGTTGAGCCAAAGTCGTGGCTAAGTACTGAAAAGTGTGGCAAAGTACTGAAAAGTTGTGGCAAAGTGCTGAAAAGTGTGGCAAAGTACTGAAAAGTTGTGGCAAAGTGCTGAAAAGTGTGGCAAAGTACTGAAAAGTTGTTGCAAAGTGCTGAAAAGTGTGGCAAAGTACTGAAAAGTTGTGGCAAAGTGCTGGAAAGTGTGGCAAAGTACTGAAAAGTTGTGGCAAAGTTCTGAAAAGTAGTGGCAAAGTACCGAAAAGTCGTGGCAAAGTCGTGGCAAAGTACTGAAAAGTGTGGCAAAGTACTGAAAAGTTGTGGCAAAGTGCTGAAAAGTCGTGGCAAAGTACTGAAAAATGTGGCAAAGTACTGAAGAGTTGTGGCTAAGTCGTGGCAAAGTACTGAAAAGAGTGGCAAAGTGCTGCAAAGTCGTGGCAAAGAACTGAAAAGTGTGGCAAAGTACTGAAAAGTTGTGGCAAAGTGCTGAAAAGTGTGGCAAAGTGCTGCAAAGTTGTGGCAAAGTCGTGGCAAAGTACTGAAAAGAGTGGCAAAGTACTGAAAAGTTGTGGCAAAGTCGTGGCAAAGTACTGAAAAGTGTGGCAAAGTACTGAAAAGTTGTGGCGAAGTGCTGAAAAGTCTGGGCAAAGTACTGAAAAGTGTGGCAAAGTAATGAAAAGTTGTGGCTAAGTGCTGAAAAGTGTTGCAAAGTACTGAAAAGTTGTGGCAAAGTGCTGAAAAGTGTGGCAAAGTAATGAAAAGTTGTGGCAAAGTGCTGAAAAGTAGTGGCAAAGTACTGAAAAGTCGTGGCAAAGTCGAGGCAAAGTACTGAAAAGTGTGGCAAAGTACTGAAAAGTTGTGGCGAAGTGCTGAAAAGTAGTGGCAAAGTATTGAAAAGTCGTGGCAAAGTCGTGGCAAAGTACTGAAAAGTGTGTCAAAGTACTGAAAAGTCGTGGCAAAGTACTGAAAAGTGTGGCAAAGTAATGAAAAGTGTGGCAAAGTACTGAAAAGTTGTGGCGAAGTCGTGGCAAAGTACTGAAAAGAGTGGCAAAGTACTGAAAAGTTGTGGCGAAGTGCTGAAAAGTCGTGGCAAAGTACTGAAAAGTGTGGCAAAGTACTGAAAAGTTGTGGCAAAGTGCTGAAAAGTAGTGGCAAAGTGCTGAAAAGTGTGGCAAAGTACTTAAAAGTCGTGGCAAAGTACTGAAAAGTTGTGGCAAAGTACTGAAAAGTGTGGCAAAGTAATGAAAAGTAGTGGCAAAGTCGTGGCAAAGTTCTGAAAAGTGTGGCAAAGTACAGAAAAGTTGTGGCAAAGTGCTGAAAAGTCGTGGCAAAGTACTGAAAAGTGTAGCAAAGTGCTGAAAAGTAGTGGCAAAGTGCTGAAAAGTGTGGCAAAGTACTGGAAAGTTGTGGCAAAGTCGTGGCAAAGTATTGAAAAGTGTGGCAAAGTACTGGAAAGTTGTGGCAAAGTACTGAAAAGTAGTGGCAAAGTGCTCAAAATTGTGGCAAAGTACTGTAAAGTTGTGGCAAAGTGCTGAAAATTAGTGTCAAAGTACTGAAAAGCAGTGGCAAAGTACTGAAAAGTTGTGGCAAAGTGCTGAAAAGTGTGGCATAGTACTGAAAAGTTGTGGCAAAGTGCTGAAAAGTAGTGGGAAAGTTCTGAAGAGCAGTTGCAAAGTACTGAAAAGTGTGGCAAAATACTGAAAAGTCGTGGCAAAGTCGTGGCAAAGTACTGAAAAGTGTGGCAAAGTACTGAAAAGATGTGGCAAAGTACTGAAAAGTGTGGCAAAGTACTGAAAAGTTGAGCCAAAGTCGTGGCTAAGTACTGAAAAGAGTGGCAAAGTACTGAAAAGTTGTGGCAAAGTGCTGCAAAGTCGTGGCAAAGTACTGAAAAGTGTGGCAAAGTACTGAAAAGTAGTGGCAAAGTACTGAAAAGTCGTGGCAAAGTCGAGGCAAAGTACTGAAAAGTGTGGCAAAGTACTGAAAAGTTGTGGCGAAGTGCTGAAAAGTAGTGGCAAAGTATTGAAAAGTCGTGGCAAAGTCGTGGCAAAGTACTGAAAAGTGTGTCAAAGTACTGAAAAGTCGTGGCAAAGTACTGAAAAGTGTGGCAAAGTAATGAAAAGTGTGGCAAAGTACTGAAAAGTTGTGGCGAAGTCGTGGCAAAGTACTGAAAAGAGTGGCAAAGTACTGAAAAGTTGTGGCGAAGTGCTGAAAAGTCGTGGCAAAGTACTGAAAAGTGTGGCAAAGTACTGAAAAGTTGTGGCAAAGTGCTGAAAAGTAGTGGCAAAGTGCTGAAAAGTGTGGCAAAGTACTTAAAAGTCGTGGCAAAGTACTGAAAAGTTGTGGCAAAGTACTGAAAAGTGTGGCAAAGTAATGAAAAGTAGTGGCAAAGTCGTGGCAAAGTTCTGAAAAGTGTGGCAAAGTACAGAAAAGTTGTGGCAAAGTGCTGAAAAGTCGTGGCAAAGTACTGAAAAGTGTAGCAAAGTGCTGAAAAGTAGTGGCAAAGTGCTGAAAAGTGTGGCAAAGTACTGGAAAGTTGTGGCAAAGTCGTGGCAAAGTATTGAAAAGTGTGGCAAAGTACTGGAAAGTTGTGGCAAAGTACTGAAAAGTAGTGGCAAAGTGCTCAAAATTGTGGCAAAGTACTGTAAAGTTGTGGCAAAGTGCTGAAAATTAGTGTCAAAGTACTGAAAAGCAGTGGCAAAGTACTGAAAAGTTGTGGCAAAGTGCTGAAAAGTGTGGCATAGTACTGAAAAGTTGTGGCAAAGTGCTGAAAAGTAGTGGGAAAGTTCTGAAGAGCAGTTGCAAAGTACTGAAAAGTGTGGCAAAATACTGAAAAGTCGTGGCAAAGTCGTGGCAAAGTACTGAAAAGTGTGGCAAAGTACTGAAAAGATGTGGCAAAGTACTGAAAAGTGTGGCAAAGTACTGAAAAGTTGAGCCAAAGTCGTGGCTAAGTACTGAAAAGAGTGGCAAAGTACTGAAAAGTTGTGGCAAAGTGCTGCAAAGTCGTGGCAAAGTACTGAAAAGTGTGGCAAAGTACTGAAAAGTTGTGGCAAAGTGCTGAAAAGTGTGGCAAAGTACTGAAAAGTTGTGGCAAAGTGCTGAAAAGTGTGGCAAAGTACTGAAAAGTTGTTGCAAAGTGCTGAAAGTATTGGCAAAGTACTGAAAGTCGTGGCAAAGTCGTGGCAAAGTACTGAAAAGTGAGGCAAAGTACTGAAAAGTTGTGGCGAAGTGCTGAAAAGTTGTGGCAAAGGACTGAAAAGTCGTGGCAAAGTCGTGGCAAAGTACTGAAAAGTGTTGCAAAGTCATGAAAAGTTGTGGCGAAGTGCTGAAAAGTCGTGGCAAAGTCGTGGCAAAGTCGTGGCAAAGTACTGAAAAGTTGTGGCAAAGTGCTGAAAAGTAGTGGCAAAGTGCTGAAAAGTGTGGTAAAGTACTTAAAAGTCGTGGTAAAGTACTGAAAAGTGTGGCAAAGTACTGAAAAGTTGTGGCAAAGTACTGAAAAGTGTGGCAAAGTAATGAAAAGTAGTGGCAAAGTCGTGGCAAAGTACTGAAAAGTGTGGCAAAGTACTGACAAGTTGTGGCAAAGTGCTGAAAAGTCATGGCAAAGTACTGAAAAGTGTGGCAAAGTGCTGAAAAGTAGTGGCAAAGTACTGAAAAGTGTGGCAAAGTACTGGAAACTTGTAGCAAAGTGCTGTAAAGTAAGGGCAAAGTGCTGAAAATTGTGGCAAAGTACTGAAAAGTGTGGCAAAGTACTGACAAGTTGTGGCAATGTCGTGGCAAAGTACTGAAAAGAGTGGCAAAGTACTGAAAAGTTGAGGCAAAGTCGTGGCAAAGTACTGAAAAGTTGTGGCGAAGTGCTGAAAAGTCGTGGCAAAGTACTGAAAAGAGTGGCAAAGTACTGAAAAGTTGTGGCAAAGTACTGAAAAGTGTGGCAAAGTACTGAAAAGTTGTGGCAAAGTGCTGAAAAGTAGTGGCAAAGTACTGAAGAGCAGTTGCAAAGTACTGAAAAGTGTGGCAAAGTGCTGAAAAGTTGTGGCGAAGTGCTGAAAAGTAGTGGCAAAGTATTGAAAAGTCGTGGCAAAGTCGTGGCAAAGTACTGAAAAGTGTGGCAAAGTACTGAAAAGTTGTGGCAAAGTGCTGAAAAGTGTGGCAAAGTACTGAAAAGTTGTGGCAAAGTGCTGAAAAGTGTGGCAAAGTACTGAAAAGTTGTTGCAAAGTGCTGAAAAGTATTGGCAAAGTACTGAAAAGTCGTGGCAAAGTCGTGGCAAAGTACTGAAAAGTGAGGCAAAGTACTGAAAAGTTGTGGCGAAGTGCTGAAAAGTTGTGGCAAAGGACTGAAAAGTCGTGGCAAAGTCGTGGCAAAGTACTGAAAAGTGTTGCAAAGTCATGAAAAGTTGTGGCGAAGTGCTGAAAAGTCGTGGCAAAGTCGTGGCAAAGTCGTGGCAAAGTACTGAAAAGTTGTGGCAAAGTGCTGAAAAGTAGTGGCAAAGTGCTGAAAAGTGTGGTAAAGTACTTAAAAGTCGTGGTAAAGTACTGAAAAGTGTGGCAAAGTACTGAAAAGTTGTGGCAAAGTACTGAAAAGTGTGGCAAAGTAATGAAAAGTAGTGGCAAAGTCGTGGCAAAGTACTGAAAAGTGTGGCAAAGTACTGACAAGTTGTGGCAAAGTGCTGAAAAGTCATGGCAAAGTACTGAAAAGTGTGGCAAAGTGCTGAAAAGTAGTGGCAAAGTACTGAAAAGTGTGGCAAAGTACTGGAAACTTGTAGCAAAGTGCTGTAAAGTAAGGGCAAAGTGCTGAAAATTGTGGCAAAGTACTGAAAAGTGTGGCAAAGTACTGACAAGTTGTGGCAATGTCGTGGCAAAGTACTGAAAAGAGTGGCAAAGTACTGAAAAGTTGAGGCAAAGTCGTGGCAAAGTACTGAAAAGTTGTGGCGAAGTGCTGAAAAGTCGTGGCAAAGTACTGAAAAGAGTGGCAAAGTACTGAAAAGTTGTGGCAAAGTACTGAAAAGTGTGGCAAAGTACTGAAAAGTTGTGGCAAAGTGCTGAAAAGTAGTGGCAAAGTACTGAAGAGCAGTTGCAAAGTACTGAAAAGTGTGGCAAAGTACTGAAAAGTCGTGGCAAAGTCGTGGCAAAGTACTGAAAAGTGTGGCAAAGTACTGAAAAGTTGTGGCGAAGTGCTGAAAAGTCGTGGCAAAGTACTGAAAAGTGTGGCAAAGTACTGAAAAGTTGTGGCAAAGTGCTGAAAAGTAGTGGCAAAGTGCTGAAAAGTGTGGCAAAGTACTTAAAAGTCGTGGTAAAGTACTGAAAAGTGTGGCAAAGTACTGAAAAGTTGTGGCGAAGTGCTGAAAAGTCGTGGCAAAGTACTGAAAAGAGTGGCAAAGTACTGAAAAGTTGTGGCAAAGTACTGAAAAGTGTGGCAAAGTACTGAAAAGTTGTGGCAAAGTGCTGAAAAGTAGTGGCAAAGTACTGAAGAGCAGTTGCAATGTACTGAAAAGTGTGGCAAAGTACTGAAAAGTTGTGGCAAAGTGCTGCAAAGTCGTGGCAAAGTACTGAAAAGTGTGGCAAAGTACTGAAAAGTTGTGGCAAAGTGCTGAAAAGTGTGGCAAAGTACTGAAAAGTTGTGGCAAAGTGCTGAAAAGTGTGGCAAAGTACTGAAAAGTTGTTGCAAAGTGCTGAAAAGTGTGGCAAAGTACTGAAAAGTTGTGGCAAAGTGCTGGAAAGTGTGGCAAAGTACTGAAAAGTTGTGGCAAAGTTCTGAAAAGTAGTGGCAAAGTACCGAAAAGTCGTGGCAAAGTCGTGGCAAAGTACTGAAAAGTGTGGCAAAGTACTGAAAAGTTGTGGCGAAGTGCTGAAAAGTCGTGGCAAAGTACTGAAAAATGTGGCAAAGTACTGAAGAGTTGTGGCTAAGTCGTGGCAAAGTACTGAAAAGAGTGGCAAAGTGCTGCAAAGTCGTGGCAAAGAACTGAAAAGTGTGGCAAAGTACTGAAAAGTTGTGGCAAAGTGCTGAAAAGTGTGGCAAAGTGCTGCAAAGTTGTGGCAAAGTCGTGGCAAAGTACTGAAAAGAGTGGCAAAGTACTGAAAAGTTGTGGCAAAGTCGTGGCAAAGTACTGAAAAGTGTGGCAAAGTACTGAAAAGTTGTGGCGAAGTGCTGAAAAGTGTGGGCAAAGTACTGAAAAGTGTGGCAAAGTAATGAAAAGTTGTGGCTAAGTGCTGAAAAGTGTTGCAAAGTACTGAAAAGTTGTGGCAAAGTGCTGAAAAGTGTGGCAAAGTAATGAAAAGTTGTGGCAAAGTGTTGAAAAGTAGTGGCAAAATACTGAAAAGTCGTGGCAAAGTCGAGGCAAAGTACTGAAAAGTGTGGCAAAGTACTGAAAAGTTGTGGCGAAGTGCTGAAAAGTAGTGGCAAAGTATTGAAAAGTCGTGGCAAAGTCGTGGCAAAGTACTGAAAAGTGTGTCAAAGTACTGAAAAGTCGTGGCAAAGTACTGAAAAGTGTGGCAAAGTAATGAAAAGTGTGGCAAAGTACTGAAAAGTTGTGGCGAAGTCGTGGCAAAGTACTGAAAAGAGTGGCAAAGTACTGAAAAGTTGTGGCGAAGTGCTGAAAAGTCGTGGCAAAGTACTGAAAAGTGTGGCAAAGTACTGAAAAGTTGTGGCAAAGTGCTGAAAAGTAGTGGCAAAGTGCTGAAAAGTGTGGCAAAGTACTTAAAAGTCGTGGCAAAGTACTGAAAAGTTGTGGCAAAGTACTGAAAAGTGTGGCAAAGTAATGAAAAGCAGTGGCAAAGTCGTGGCAAAGTTCTGAAAAGTGTGGCAAAGTACAGAAAAGTTGTGGCAAAGTGCTGAAAAGTCGTGGCAAAGTACTGAAAAGTGTAGCAAAGTGCTGAAAAGTAGTGGCAAAGTGCTGAAAAGTGTGGCAAAGTACTGGAAAGTTGTGGCAAAGTCGTGGCAAAGTATTGAAAAGTGTGGCAAAGTACTGGAAAGTTGTGGCAAAGTACTGAAAAGTAGTGGCAAAGTGCTCAAAATTGTGGCAAAGTACTGTAAAGTTGTGGCAAAGTGCTGAAAATTAGTGTCAAAGTACTGAAAAGCAGTGGCAAAGTACTGAAAAGTTGTGGCAAAGTGCTGAAAAGTGTGGCATAGTACTGAAAAGTTGTGGCAAAGTGCTGAAAAGTAGTGGGAAAGTTCTGAAGAGCAGTTGCAAAGTACTGAAAAGTGTGGCAAAATACTGAAAAGTCGTGGCAAAGTCGTGGCAAAGTACTGAAAAGTGTGGCAAAGTACTGAAAAGATGTGGCAAAGTCATGAAAAGTGTGGCAAAGTACTGACAAGTTGTGGCAATGTCGTGGCAAAGTACTGAAAAGAGTGGCAAAGTACTGAAAAGTTGAGGCAAAGTCGTGGCAAAGTACTGAAAAGTTGTGGCGAAGTGCTGAAAAGTCGTGGCAAAGTACTGAAAAGAGTGGCAAAGTACTGAAAAGTTGTGGCAAAGTACTGAAAAGTGTGGCAAAGTACTGAAAAGTTGTGGCAAAGTGCTGAAAAGTAGTGGCAAAGTACTGAAGAGCAGTTGCAAAGTACTGAAAAAGTGTGGCAAAGTACTGAAAAGTCGTGGCAAAGTCGTGGCAAAGTACTGAAAAGTGTGGCAAAGTACTGAAAAGTTGTGGCGAAGTGCTGAAAAGTCGTGGCAAAGTACTGAAAAGTGTGGCAAAGTACTGAAAAGTTGTGGCAAAGTGCTGAAAAGTAGTGGCAAAGTGCTGAAAAGTGTGGCAAAGTACTTAAAAGTCGTGGTAAAGTACTGAAAAGTGTGGCAAAGTACTGAAAAGTTGTGGCGAAGTGCTGAAAAGTCGTGGCAAAGTACTGAAAAGAGTGGCAAAGTACTGAAAAGTTGTGGCAAAGTACTGAAAAGTGTGGCAAAGTACTGAAAAGTTGTGGCAAAGTGCTGAAAAGTAGTGGCAAAGTACTGAAGAGCAGTTGCAATGTACTGAAAAGTGTGGCAAAGTACTGAAAAGTTGTGGCAAAGTGCTGCAAAGTCGTGGCAAAGTACTGAAAAGTGTGGCAAAGTACTGAAAAGTTGTGGCAAAGTGCTGAAAAGTGTGGCAAAGTACTGAAAAGTTGTGGCAAAGTGCTGAAAAGTGTGGCAAAGTACTGAAAAGTTGTTGCAAAGTGCTGAAAAGTGTGGCAAAGTACTGAAAAGTTGTGGCAAAGTGCTGGAAAGTGTGGCAAAGTACTGAAAAGTTGTGGCAAAGTTCTGAAAAGTAGTGGCAAAGTACCGAAAAGTCGTGGCAAAGTCGTGGCAAAGTACTGAAAAGTGTGGCAAAGTACTGAAAGTTGTGGCGAAGTGCTGAAAAGTCGTGGCAAAGTACTGAAAAATGTGGCAAAGTACTGAAGAGTTGTGGCTAAGTCGTGGCAAAGTACTGAAAAGAGTGGCAAAGTGCTGCAAAGTCGTGGCAAAGAACTGAAAAGTGTGGCAAAGTACTGAAAAGTTGTGGCAAAGTGCTGAAAAGTGTGGCAAAGTGCTGCAAAGTTGTGGCAAAGTCGTGGCAAAGTACTGAAAAGAGTGGCAAAGTACTGAAAAGTTGTGGCAAAGTCGTGGCAAAGTACTGAAAAGTGTGGCAAAGTACTGAAAAGTTGTGGCGAAGTGCTGAAAAGTGTGGGCAAAGTACTGAAAAGTGTGGCAAAGTAATGAAAAGTTGTGGCTAAGTGCTGAAAAGTGTTGCAAAGTACTGAAAAGTTGTGGCAAAGTGCTGAAAAGTGTGGCAAAGTAATGAAAAGTTGTGGCAAAGTGCTGAAAAGTAGTGGCAAAGTACTGAAAAGTCGTGGCAAAGTCGAGGCAAAGTACTGAAAGTGTGGCAAAGTACTGAAAAGTTGTGGCGAAGTGCTGAAAAGTAGTGGCAAAGTATTGAAAAGTCGTGGCAAAGTCGTGGCAAAGTACTGAAAAGTGTGTCAAAGTACTGAAAAGTCGTGGCAAAGTACTGAAAAGTGTGGCAAAGTAATGAAAAGTGTGGCAAAGTACTGAAAAGTTGTGGCGAAGTCGTGGCAAAGTACTGAAAAGAGTGGCAAAGTACTGAAAAGTTGTGGCGAAGTGCTGAAAAGTCGTGGCAAAGTACTGAAAAGTGTGGCAAAGTACTGAAAAGTTGTGGCAAAGTGCTGAAAAGTAGTGGCAAAGTGCTGAAAAGTGTGGCAAAGTACTTAAAAGTCGTGGCAAAGTACTGAAAAGTTGTGGCAAAGTACTGAAAAGTGTGGCAAAGTAATGAAAAGTAGTGGCAAAGTCGTGGCAAAGTTCTGAAAAGTGTGGCAAAGTACAGAAAAGTTGTGGCAAAGTGCTGAAAAGTCGTGGCAAAGTACTGAAAAGTGTAGCAAAGTGCTGAAAAGTAGTGGCAAAGTGCTGAAAAGTGTGGCAAAGTACTGGAAAGTTGTGGCAAAGTCGTGGCAAAGTATTGAAAAGTGTGGCAAAGTACTGGAAAGTTGTGGCAAAGTACTGAAAAGTAGTGGCAAAGTGCTCAAAATTGTGGCAAAGTACTGTAAAGTTGTGGCAAAGTGCTGAAAATTAGTGTCAAAGTACTGAAAAGCAGTGGCAAAGTACTGAAAAGTTGTGGCAAAGTGCTGAAAAGTGTGGCATAGTACTGAAAAGTTGTGGCAAAGTGCTGAAAAGTAGTGGGAAAGTTCTGAAGAGCAGTTGCAAAGTACTGAAAAGTGTGGCAAAATACTGAAAAGTCGTGGCAAAGTCGTGGCAAAGTACTGAAAAGTGTGGCAAAGTACTGAAAAGATGTGGCAAAGTACTGAAAAGTGTGGCAAAGTACTGAAAAGTTGAGCCAAAGTCGTGGCTAAGTACTGAAAAGAGTGGCAAAGTACTGAAAAGTTGTGGCAAAGTGCTGCA
Organism: Saccoglossus kowalevskii; assembly: GCF_978046115.1. Lineage (NCBI taxonomy): Eukaryota > Metazoa > Hemichordata > Enteropneusta > Harrimaniidae > Saccoglossus > Saccoglossus kowalevskii. The sequence goes on along the minus strand of NW_028188622.1, from coordinate 73,124 downwards.
AAGTCGTGGCAAAGTACTGAAAAGTGTGGCAAAGTACTGAAAAGTTGTGGCAAAGTGCTGAAAAGTGTGGCAAAGTACTGAAAAGTTGTGGCAAAGTGCTGAAAAGTGTGGCAAAGTACTGAAAAGTTGTTGCAAAGTGCTGAAAAGTATTGGCAAAGTACTGAAAAGTCGTGGCAAAGTCGTGGCAAAGTACTGAAAAGTGAAGCAAAGTACTGAAAAGTTGTGGCGAAGTGCTGAAAAGTTGTGGCAAAGGACTGAAAAGTCGTGGCAAAGTCGTGGCAAAGTACTGAAAAGTGTTGCAAAGTCATGAAAAGTTGTGGCGAAGTGCTGAAAAGTCGTGGCAAAGTACTGAAAAGTGTGGCAAAGTACTGAAAAGTTGTGGCAAAGTGCTGAAAAGTAGTGGCAAAGTGCTGAAAAGTGTGGTAAAGTACTTAAAAGTCGTGGTAAAGTACTGAAAAGTGTGGCAAAGTACTGAAAAGTTGTGGCAAAGTACTGAAAAGTGTGGCAAAGTAATGAAAAGTAGTGGCAAAGTCGTGGCAAAGTACTGAAAAGTGTGGCAAAGTACTGACAAGTTGTGGCAAAGTGCTGAAAAGTCATGGCAAAGTACTGAAAAGTGTGGCAAAGTGCTGAAAAGTAGTGGCAAAGTACTGAAAAGTGTGGCAAAGTACTGGAAACTTGTAGCAAAGTGATGTAAAGTAAGGGCAAAGTGCTGAAAATTGTGGCAAAGTACTGAAAAGTGTGGCAAAGTACTGACAAGTTGTGGCAATGTCGTGGCAAAGTACTGAAAAGAGTGGCAAAGTACTGAAAAGTTGAGGCAAAGTCGTGGCAAAGTACTGAAAAGTTGTGGCGAAGTGCTGAAAAGTCGTGGCAAAGTACTGAAAAGAGTGGCAAAGTACTGAAAAGTTGTGGCAAAGTACTGAAAAGTGTGGCAAAGTACTGAAAAGTTGTGGCAAAGTGCTGAAAAGTAGTGGCAAAGTACTGAAGAGCAGTTGCAAAGTACTGAAAAGTGTGGCAAAGTACTGAAAAGTCGTGGCAAAGTCGTGGCAAAGTACTGAAAAGTGTGGCAAAGTACTGAAAAGTTGTGGCGAAGTGCTGAAAAGTCGTGGCAAAGTACTGAAAAGTGTGGCAAAGTACTGAAAAGTTGTGGCAAAGTGCTGAAAAGTAGTGGCAAAGTGCTGAAAAGTGTGGCAAAGTACTTAAAAGTCGTGGTAAAGTACTGAAAAGTGTGGCAAAGTACTGAAAAGTTGTGGCGAAGTGCTGAAAAGTCGTGGCAAAGTACTGAAAAGAGTGGCAAAGTACTGAAAAGTTGTGGCAAAGTACTGAAAAGTGTGGCAAAGTACTGAAAAGTTGTGGCAAAGTGCTGAAAAGTAGTGGCAAAGTACTGAAGAGCAGTTGCAATGTACTGAAAAGTGTGGCAAAGTACTGAAAAGTCGTGGCAAAGTCGTGGCAAAGTACTGAAAAGTGTGGCAAAGTACTGAAAAGTTGTGGCGAAGTGCTGAAAAGTCGTGGCAAAGTACTGAAAAGTGTGGCAAAGTACTGAAAAGTTGTGGCAAAGTGCTGAAAAGTAGTGGCAAAGTGCTGAAAAGTGTGGCAAAGTACTTAAAAGTCGTGGTAAAGTACTGAAAAGTGTGGCAAAGTACTGAAAAGTTGTGGCAAAGTACTGAAAAGTGTGGCAAAGTAATGAAAAGTAGTGGCAAAGTCGTGGCAAAGTACTGAAAAGTGTGGCAAAGTACTGAAAAGTTGTGGCAGTGTGCTGAAAAGTCGTGGCAAAGTAATGAAAAGTGTGGCAAAGTGCTGAAAAGTAGTGGCAAAGTACTGAAAAGTATGGCAAAGTACTGGAAACTTGTAGCAAAGTGCTGTAAAGTAATGGCAAAGTGCTGAAAATTGTGGCAAAGTACTGTAAAGTTTCGGCAAAGTGCTGAAAATTAGTGTCAAAGTACTGAAAAGCAGTGGCAAAGTACTGAAAAGTGTGGCAAAGTACTGAAAAGTTGTGGCAAAGTCGTGGCAAAGTACTGAAAAGTGTGGCAAATTACTGAAAAGTTGTGGCAAAGTGCTGAAAAGTCGTGGCAAAGTATTGAAAAGTGTGGCAAAGTGCTGAAAAGTAATGGCAAAGTGCTGAAAAGTGTGGCAAAGTACTGGAAAGTTGTGGCAAAGTCGTGGCAAAGTATTGAAAAGTGTGGCAAAGTACTGGAAAGTTGTGGCAAAGTACTGAAAAGTAGTGGCAAAGTGCTCAAAATTGTGGCAAAGTACTGTAAAGTTGTGGCAAAGTGCTGAAAATTAGTGTCAAAGTACTGAAAAGCAGTGGAAAAGTACTGAAAAGTTGTGGCAAAGTGCTGAAAAGTGTGGCATAGTACTGAAAAGTTGTGGCAAAGTGCTGAAAGTAGTGGGAAAGTTCTGAAGAGCAGTTGCAAAGTACTGAAAAGTGTGGCAAAATACTGAAAAGTCGTGGCAAAGTACTGAAAAGTGTGGCAAAGTACTGAAAAGTTGTGACAAAGTACTGAAAAGTGTGGCAAAGTACTGAAAAGTTGTGGCAAAGTGCTGAAAAGTGTGGCAAAGTGCTGAAAAGTAGTGGCAAAGTACTGAAAAGTCGTGGCAAAGTCGTGGCAAAGTACTGAAAAGTTAGGCAAAGTACTGAAAAGTTGTGGCGAAGTGCTGAAAAGTTGTGGCAAAGTACTGAAAAGTCGTGGCAAAGTCGTGGCAAAGTACTGAAAAGTGTTGCAAAGTACTGAAAAGTTGTGGCGAAGTACTGAAAAGTGTGGCAAAGTAATGAAAAGTAGTGGCAAAGTCGTGGCAAAGTACTGAAAAGTGTGGCAAAGTACTGAAAAGTTGTGGCAAAGTGCTGAAAAGTCGTGGCAAAGTACTGAAAAGTGTGGCAAAGTGCTGAAAAGTAGTGGCAAAGTACTGAAAGGTGTGGCAAAGTACTGGAAACTTGTAGCAAAGTGCTGTAAAGTAAGGGCAAAGTGCTGAAAATTGTGGCAAAGTACTGAAAAGTGTGGCAAAGTACTGAAAAGTTTTGGCAAAGTCGTGGCAAAGTACTGAAAAGTGTGGCAAAGTACTGAAAAGTTGTGGCGAAGTGCTGAAAAGTCGTGGCAAAGTACTGAAAAGAGTGGCAAAGTACTGAAAAGTTGTGGCAAAGTACTGAAAAGTGTGGCAAAGTACTGAAAAGTTGTGGCAAAGTGCTGAAAAGTAGTGGCAAAGTACTGAAGAGCAGTTGCAAAGTACTGAAAAGTGTGGCAATGTACTGAAAAGTCGTGGCAAAGTCGTGGCAAAGTACTGAAAAGTGTGGCAAAGTACTGAAAAGTTGTGGCGAAGTGCTGAAAAGTCGTGGCAAAGTACTGAAAAGTGTGGCAAAGTACTGAAAAGTTGTGACAAAGTGCTGAAAAGTAGTGGCAAAGTGCTGAAAAGTGTGGCAAAGTACTTAAAAGTCGTGGTAAAGTACTGAAAAGTGTGGTAAAGTACTGAAAAGTTGTGGCAAAGTACTGAAAAGTGTGGCAAAGTAATGAAAAGTTGTGGCAAAGTGCTGAAAAGTAGTGGCAAAGTACTGAAGAGCAGTTGCAAAGTACTGAAAAGTGTGGCAATGTACTGAAAAGTCGTGGCAAAGTCGTGGCAAAGTACTGAAAAGTGTGGCAAAGTACTGAAAAGTTGTGGCGAAGTGCTGAAAAGTCGTGGCAAAGTACTGAAAAGTGTGGCAAAGTACTGAAAAGTTGTGACAAAGTGCTGAAAAGTAGTGGCAAAGTGCTGAAAAGTGTGGCAAAGTACTTAAAAGTCGTGGTAAAGTACTGAAAAGTGTGGTAAAGTACTGAAAAGTTGTGGCAAAGTACTGAAAAGTGTGGCAAAGTAATGAAAAGTAGTGGCAAAGTCGTGGCAAAGTACTGAAAAGTGTGGCAAAGTACTGAAAAGTAGTGGCAAAGTGCTGAAAATTGTGGCAAAGTACTGTAAAGTTGTGGCAAAGTGCTGAAAATTAGTGTCAAAGTACTGAAAAGCAGTGGAAAAGTACTGAAAAGTTGTGGCAAAGTGCTGAAAAGTGTGGCATGGTACTGAAAAGTTGTGGCAAAGTGCTGAAAAGTGTGACATGGTACTGAAAAGTTGTGGCAAAGTGCTGAAAGTAGTGGGAAAGTTCTGAAGAGCAGTTGCAAAGTACTGAAAAGTGTGGCAAAGTACTGAAAAGTTGTGGCAAAGTGCTGAAAAGTGTGGCAAAGTGCTGAAAAGTAGTGGCAAAGTACTGAAAAGTCGTGGCAAAGTCGTGGCAAAGTACTGAAAAGTGAGGCAAAGTACTCAAAAGTTGTGGCGAAGTGCTGAAAAGTTGTGGCAAAGTACTGAAAAGTCGTGGCAAAGTCGTGGCAAAGTACTGAAAAGTGTTGCAAAGTACTGAAAAGTTGTGGCGAAGTACTGAAAAGTGTGGCAAAGTAATGAAAAGTAGTGGCAAAGTCGTGGCAAAGTACTGAAAAGTGTGGCAAAGTACTGAAAAGTTGTGGCAAAGTGCTGAAAAGTCGTGGCAAAGTACTGAAAAGTGTGGCAAAGTGCTGAAAAGTAGTGGCAAAGTACTGAAAAGTGTGGCAAAGTACTGGAAACTTGTAGCAAAGTGCTGTAAAGTAAGGGCAAAGTGCTGAAAATTGTGGCAAAGTACTGAAAAGTGTGGCAAAGTACTGAAAAGTTTTGGCAAAGTCGTGGCAAAGTACTGAATAGTGTTGCAAAGTACTGAAAAGTTGTGGCGAAGTACTGAAAAGTGTGGCAAAGTAATGAAAAGTAGTGGCAAAGTCGTGGCAAAGTACTGAAAAGTGTGGCAAAGTACTGAAAAGTTGTGGCAAAGTGCTGAAAAGTCGTGGCAAAGTACTGAAAAGTGTGGCAAAGTGCTGAAAAGTAGTGGCAAAGTACTGGAAACTTGTAGCAAAGTGCTGAAAATTGTGGCAAAGTACTGAAAAGTGTGGCAAAGTACAGAAAAGTTTTGGCAAAGTCGTGGCAAAGTACTGAAAAGAGTGGCAAAGTACTGAAAAGTTGTGGCAAAGTCGTGGCAAAGTACTGAAAAGTGTGGCAAAGTACTGAAAAGTTGTGGCGAAGTGCTGAAAAGTCGTGGCAAAGTACTGAAAAGAGTGGCAAAGTACTGAAAAGTTGTGGCAAAGTACTGAAAAGTGTGGCAAAGTACTGAAAAGTTGTGGCAAAGTGCTGAAAAGTAGTGGCAAAGTACTGAAGAGCAGTTGCAAAGTACTGAAAAGTGTGGCAAAGTACTGAAAAGTCGTGGCAAAGTCGTGGCAAAGTACTGAAAAGTGTGGCAAAGTACTGAAAAGTTGTGGCGAAGTGCTGAAAAGTCGTGGCAAAGTACTGAAAAGTGTGGCAAAGTACTGAAAAGTTGTGGCAAAGTGCTGAAAAGTAGTGGCAAAGTGCTGAAAAGTGTGGCAAATTACTTAAAAGTCGTGGTAAAGTACTGAAAAGTGTGGCAAAGTACTGAAAAGTTGTGGCAAAGTACTGAAAAGTGTGGCAAAGTAATGAAAAGTAGTGGCAAAGTCGTGGCAAAGTACTGAAAAGTGTGGCAAAGTACTGAAAAGTTGTGGCAAAGTGCTGAAAAGTCGTGGCAAAGTACTGAAAAGTGTGGCAAAGTGCTGAAAAGTAGTGGCAAAGTACTGAAAAGTGTGGCAAAGTACTGGAAAGTTGTGGCAAAGTACTGAAAAGTAGTGGCAAAGTGCTCAACATTGTGGCAAAGTACTGTAAAGTTGTGGCAAAGTGCTGAAAATTAGTGTCAAAGTACTGAAAAGTGTGGCAAAGTACAGAAAAGTTTTGGCAAAGTCGTGGCAAAGTACTGAAAAGAGTGGCAAAGTACTGAAAAGTTGTGGCAAAGTCGTGGCAAAGTACTGAAAAGTGTGGCAAAGTACTGAAAAGTTGTGGCGAAGTGCTGAAAAGTCGTGGCAAAGTACTGAAAAGAGAGGCAAAGTACTGAAAAGTTGTGGCAAAGTACTGAAAAGTGTGGCAAAGTACTGAAAAGTTGTGGCAAAGTGCTGAAAAGTAGTGGCAAAGTACTGAAGAGCAGTTGCAAAGTACTGAAAAGTGTGGCAAAGTACTGAAAAGTCGTGGCAAAGTCGTGGCAAAGTACTGAAAAGTGTGGCAAAGTACTGAAAAGTTGTGGCGAAGTGCTGAAAAGTCGTGGCAAAGTACTGAAAAGTGTGGCAAAGTACTGAAAAGTTGTGGCAAAGTGCTGAAAAGTAGTGGCAAAGTGCTGAAAAGTGTGGCAAATTACTTAAAAGTCGTGGTAAAGTACTGAAAAGTGTGGCAAAGTACTGAAAAGTTGTGGCAAAGTACTGAAAAGTGTGGCAAAGTAATGAAAAGTAGTGGCAAAGTCGTGGCAAAGTACTGAAAAGTGTGGCAAAGTACTGAAAAGTTGTGGCAAAGTGCTGAAAAGTCGTGGCAAAGTACTGAAAAGTGTGGCAAAGTGCTGAAAAGTAGTGGCAAAGTACTGAAAAGTGTGGCAAAGTACTGGAAAGTTGTGGCAAAGTACTGAAAAGTAGTGGCAAAGTGCTCAAAATTGTGGCAAAGTACTGTAAAGTTGTGGCAAAGTGCTGAAAATTAGTGTCAAAGTACTGAAAAGCAGTGGCAAAGTACTGAAAAGTTGTGGCAAAGTGCTGAAAAGTGTGGCATAGTACTGAAAAGTTGTGGCAAAGTGCTGAAAAGTAGTGGGAAAGTTCTGAAGAGCAGTTGCAAAGTACTGAAAAGTGTGGCAAAATACTGAAAAGTCGTGGCAAAGTCGTGGCAAAGTACTGAAAAGTGTGGCAAAGTACTGAAAAGTTGTGGCAAAGTACTGAAAAGTGTGGCAAAGTACTGAAAAGTTGAGCCAAAGTTCTGCAAAGTCGTGGCAAAGTACTGAAAAGTGTGGCAAAGTACTGAAAAGTTGTGGCAAAGTGCTGAAAAGTGTGGCAAAGTACTGAAAAGTTGTGGCAAAGTGCTGAAAAGTGTGGCAAAGTACTGAAAAGTTGTTGCAAAGTGCTGAAAAGTATTGGCAAAGTACTGAAAAGTGAGGCAAAGTACTGAAAAGTTGTGGCGAAGTGCTGAAAAGTTGTGGCAAAGGACTGAAAAGTCGTGGCAAAGTCGTGGCAAAGTACTGAAAAGTGTTGCAAAGTCATGAAAAGTTGTGGCGAAGTGCTGAAAAGTCGTGGCAAAGTACTGAAAAGTGTGGCAAAGTACTGAAAAGTTGTGGCAAAGTACTGAAAAGTCGTGGCAAAGTACTGAAAAGTGTGGCAAAGTGCTGAAAAGTAGTGGCAAAGTACTGAAAAGTGTGGCAAAGTACTGGAAACTTGTAGCAAAGTGCTGTAAAGTAAGGGCAAAGTGCTGAAGAGCAGTTGCAAAGTACTGAAAAGTGTGGCAAAGTACTGAAAAGTCGCGGCAAAGTCGTGGCAAAGTACTGAAAAGTGTGGCAAAGTACTGAAAAGTTGTGGCGAAGTGCTGAAAATTGTGGCAAAGTACTGTAAAGTTGTGGCAAAGTGCTGAAAATTAGTGTCAAAGTACTGAAAAGCAGTGGAAAAGTACTGAAAAGTTGTGGCAAAGTGCTGAAAAGTGTGGCATGGTACTGAAAAGTTGTGGCAAAGTGCTGAAAGTAGTGGGAAAGTTCTGAAGAGCAGTTGCAAAGTACTGAAAAGTGTGGCAAAATACTGAAAAGTCGTGGCAAAGTACTGAAAAGTGTGGCAAAGTACTGAAAAGTTGTGACAAAGTACTGAAAAGTGTGGCAAAGTACTGAAAAGTAGTGGCAAAGTGCTGAAAAGTGTGGCAAAGTACTTAAAAGTCGTGGTAAAGTACTGAAAAGTGTGGTAAAGTACTGAAAAGTTGTGGCAAAGTACTGAAAAGTGTGGCAAAGTAATGAAAAGTAGTGGCAAAGTCGTGGCAAAGTACTGAAAAGTGTGGCAAAGTACTGAAAAGTAGTGGCAAAGTGCTGAAAATTGTGGCAAAGTACTGTAAAGTTGTGGCAAAGTGCTGAAAATTAGTGTCAAAGTATTGAAAAGCAGTGGAAAAGTACTGAAAAGTTGTGGCAAAGTGCTGAAAAGTGTGGCATGGTACTGAAAAGTTGTGGCAAAGTGCTGAAAGTAGTGGGAAAGTTCTGAAGAGCAGTTGCAAAGTACTGAAAAGTGTGGCAAAATACTGAAAAGTCGTGGCAAAGTACTGAAAAGTGTGGCAAAGTACTGAAAAGTTGTGACAAAGTACTGAAAAGTGTGGCAAAGTACTGAAAAGTTGTGGCAAAGTGCTGAAAAGTGTGGCAAAGTGCTGAAAAGTAGTGGCAAAGTACTGAAAAGTCGTGGCAAAGTCGTGGCAAAGTACTGAAAAGTGAGGCAAAGTACTGAAAAGTTGTGGCGAAGTGCTGAAAAGTTGTGGCAAAGTACTGAAAAGTCGTGGCAAAGTCGTGGCAAAGTACTGAAAAGTGTTGCAAAGTACTGAAAAGTTGTGGCGAAGTACTGAAAAGTGTGGCAAAGTAATGAAAAGTAGTGGCAAAGTCGTGGCAAAGTACTGAAAAGTGTGGCAAAGTACTGAAAAGTTGTGGCAAAGTGCTGAAAAGTCGTGGCAAAGTACTGAAAAGTGTGGCAAAGTGCTGAAAAGTAGTGGCAAAGTACTGAAAAGTGTGGCAAAGTACTGGAAACTTGTAGCAAAGTGCTGTAAAGTAAGGGCAAAGTGCTGAAAATTGTGGCAAAGTACTGAAAAGTGTGGCAAAGTACTGAAAAGTTTTGGCAAAGTCGTGGCAAAGTACTGAAAAGAGTGGCAAAGTACTGAAAAGTTGTGGCAAAGTCGTGGCAAAGTACTGAAAAGTGTGGCAAAGTACTGAAAAGTTGTGGCGAAGTGCTGAAAAGTCGTGGCAAAGTACTGAAAAGAGTGGCAAAGTACTGAAAAGTTGTGGCAAAGTACTGAAAAGTGTGGCAAAGTACTGAAAAGTTGTGGCAAAGTGCTGAAAAGTAGTGGCAAAGTACTGAAGAGCAGTTGCAAAGTACTGAAAAGTGTGGCAAAGTAATGAAAAGTCGTGGCAAAGTCGTGGCAAAGTACTGAAAAGTGTGGCAAAGTACTGAAAAGTTGTGGCGAAGTGCTGAAAAGTCGTGGCAAAGTACTGAAAAGTGTGGCAAAGTACTGAAAAGTTGTGGCAAAGTGCTGAAAAGTAGTGGCAAAGTGCTGAAAAGTGTGGCAAAGTATTTAAAAGTCGTGGTAAAGTACTGAAAAGTGTGGCAAAGTACTGAAAAGTCGTGGCAAAGTACTGAAAAGTGTGGCAAAGTACTGAAAAGTTGTGGCAAAGTGCTGAAAAGTCGTGGCAAAGTACTGAAAAGTGTGGCAAAGTGCTGAAAAGTAGTGGCAAAGTACTGAAAAGTCGTGGCAAAGTCGTGGCAAAGTACTGAAAAGTGAGGCAAAGTACTGAAAAGTTGTGGCGAAGTGCTGAAAAGTTGTGGCAAAGTACTGAAAAGTCGTGGCAAAGTCGTGGCAAAGTACTGAATAGTGTTGCAAAGTACTGAAAAGTTGTGGCGAAGTACTGAAAAGTGTGGCAAAGTAATGAAAAGTAGTGGCAAAGTCGTGGCAAAGTACTGAAAAGTGTGGCAAAGTACTGAAAAGTTGTGGCAAAGTGCTGAAAAGTCGTGGCAAAGTACTGAAAAGTGTGGCAAAGTGCTGAAAAGTAGTGGCAAAGTACTGAAAAGTGTGGCAAAGTACTGGAAACTTGTAGCAAAGTGCTGAAAATTGTGGCAAAGTACTGAAAAGTGTGGCAAAGTACAGAAAAGTTTTGGCAAAGTCGTGGCAAAGTACTGAAAAGAGTGGCAAAGTACTGAAAAGTTGTGGCAAAGTCGTGGCAAAGTACTGAAAAGTGTGGCAAAGTACTGAAAAGTTGTGGCGAAGTGCTGAAAAGTCGTGGCAAAGTACTGAAAAGAGTGGCAAAGTACTGAAAAGTTGTGGCAAAGTACTGAAAAGTGTGGCAAAGTACTGAAAAGTTGTGGCAAAGTGCTGAAAAGTAGTGGCAAAGTACTGAAGAGCAGTTGCAAAGTACTGAAAAGTGTGGCAAAGTACTGAAAAGTCGTGGCAAAGTCGTGGCAAAGTACTGAAAAGTGTGGCAAAGTACTGAAAAGTTGTGGCGAAGTGCTGAAAAGTCGTGGCAAAGTACTGAAAAGTGTGGCAAAGTACTGAAAAGTTGTGGCAAAGTGCTGAAAAGTAGTGGCAAAGTGCTGAAAAGTGTGGCAAATTACTTAAAAGTCGTGGTAAAGTACTGAAAAGTGTGGCAAAGTACTGAAAAGTTGTGGCAAAGTACTGAAAAGTGTGGCAAAGTAATGAAAAGTAGTGGCAAAGTCGTGGCAAAGTACTGAAAAGTGTGGCAAAGTACTGAAAAGTTGTGGCAAAGTGCTGAAAAGTCGTGGCAAAGTACTGAAAAGTGTGGCAAAGTGCTGAAAAGTAGTGGCAAAGTACTGAAAAGTGTGGCAAAGTACTGGAAAGTTGTGGCAAAGTACTGAAAAGTAGTGGCAAAGTGCTCAAAATTGTGGCAAAGTACTTTAAAGTTGTGGCAAAGTGCTGAAAATTAGTGTCAAAGTACTGAAAAGCAGTGGCAAAGTACTGAAAAGTTGTGGCAAAGTGCTGAAAGTGTGGCATAGTACTGAAAAGTTGTGGCAAAGTGCTGAAAAGTAGTGGGAAAGTTCTGAAGAGCAGTTGCAAAGTACTGAAAAGTGTGGCAAAATACTGAAAAGTCGTGGCAAAGTCGTGGCAAAGTACTGAAAAGTGTGGCAAAGTGCTGAAAAGTCGTGGCAAAGTACTGAAAAGTGTGGCAAAGTACTGAAAAGTTGTGGCAAAGTGCTGAAAAGTAGTGGCAAAGTGCTGAAAAGTGTGGCAAATTACTTAAAAGTCGTGGTAAAGTACTGAAAAGTGTGGCAAAGTACTGAAAAGTTGTGGCAAAGTACTGAAAAGTGTGGCAAAGTAATGAAAAGTAGTGGCAAAGTCGTGGCAAAGTACTGAAAAGTGTGGCAAAGTACTGAAAAGTTGTGGCAAAGTGCTGAAAAGTCGTGGCAAAGTACTGAAAAGTGTGGCAAAGTGCTGAAAAGTAGTGGCAAAGTACTGAAAAGTGTGGCAAAGTACTGGAAAGTTGTGGCAAAGTACTGAAAAGTAGTGGCAAAGTGCTCAAAATTGTGGCAAAGTACTTTAAAGTTGTGGCAAAGTGCTGAAAATTAGTGTCAAAGTACTGAAAAGCAGTGGCAAAGTACTGAAAAGTTGTGGCAAAGTGCTGAAAAGTGTGGCATAGTACTGAAAAGTTGTGGCAAAGTGCTGAAAAGTAGTGGGAAAGTTCTGAAGAGCAGTTGCAAAGTACTGAAAAGTGTGGCAAAATACTGAAAAGTCGTGGCAAAGTCGTGGCAAAGTACTGAAAAGTGTGGCAAAGTACTGAAAAGTTGTGGCAAAGTACTGAAAAGTGTGGCAAAGTACTGAAAAGTTGAGCCAAAGTCGTGGCTAAGTACTGAAAAGAGTGGCAAAGTACTGAAAAGTTGAGGCAATGTTCTGCAAAGTCGTGGCAAAGTACTGAAAAGTGTGGCAAAGTACTGAAAAGTTGTGGCAAAGTGCTGAAAAGTGTGGCAAAGTACTGAAAAGTTGTGGCAAAGTGCTGAAAAGTGTGGCAAAGTACTGAAAAGTTGTTGCAAAGTGCTGAAAAGTATTGGCAAAGTACTGAAAAGTCGTGGCAAAGTCGTGGCAAAGTCGTGGCAAAGTACTGAAAAGTGAGGCAAAGTACTGAAAAGTTGTGGCGAAGTGCTGAAAAGTTGTGGCAAAGGACTGAAAAGTCGTGGCAAAGTCGTGGCAAAGTACTGAAAAGTGTTGCAAAGTCATGAAAAGTTGTGGCGAAGTGCTGAAAAGTCGTGGCAAAGTACTGAAAAGTGTGGCAAAGTACTGAAAAGTTGTGGCAAAGTGCTGAAAAGTAGTGGCAAAGTGCTGAAAAGTGTGGTAAAGTACTTAAAAGTCGTGGTAAAGTACTGAAAAGTGTGGCAAAGTAATGAAAAGTAGTGGCAAAGTCGTGGCAAAGTACTGAAAAGTGTGGCAAAGTACTGACAAGTTGTGGCAAAGTGCTGAAAAGTCGTGGCAAAGTACTGAAAAGTGTGGCAAAGTGCTGAAAAGTAGTGGCAAAGTACTGAAAAGTGTGGCAAAGTACTGGAAACTTGTAGCAAAGTGCTGTAAAGTAAGGGCAAAGTGCTGAAAATTGTGGTAAAGTACTGAAAAGTGTGGCAAAGTACTGAAAAGTTGTGGCAAAGTCGTGGCAAAGTACTGAAAAGAGTGGCAAAGTACTGAAAAGTTGAGGCAAAGTCGTGGCAAAGTACTGAAAAGTTGTGGCGAAGTGCTGAACAGTCGTGGCAAAGTACTAAAAAGAGTGGCAAAGTACTGAAAAGTTGTGGCAAAGTACTGAAAAGTGTGGCAAAGTACTGAAAAGTTGTGGCAAAGTGCTGAAAAGTAGTGGCAAAGTACTGAAGAGCAGTTGCAAAGTACTGAAAAGTGTGGCAAAGTACTGAAAAGTCGTGGCAAAGTCGTGGCAAAGTACTGAAAAGTGTGGCAAAGTACTGAAAAGTTGTGGCGAAGTGCTGAAAAGTCGTGGCAAAGTACTGAAAAGTGTGGCAAAGTACTGAAAAGTTGTGGCAAAGTGCTGAAAAGTAGTGGCAAAGTGCTGAAAAGTGTGGCAAAGTACTTAAAAGTCGTGGTAAAGTACTGAAAAGTGTGGCAAAGTACTGAAAAGTTGTGGCGAAGTGCTGAAAAGTCGTGGCAAAGTACTGAAAAGAGTGGCAAAGTACTGAAAAGTTGTGGCAAAGTACTGAAAAGTGGGGCAAAGTACTGAAAAGTTGTGGCAAAGTGCTGAAAAGTAGTGGCAAAGTACTGAAGAGCAGTGGCAATGTACTGAAAAGTGTGGCAAAGTACTGAAAAGTCGTGGCAAAGTCGTGGCAAAGTACTGAAAAGTGTGGCAAAGTACTGAAAAGTTGTGGCGAAGTGCTGAAAAGTCGTGGCAAAGTACTGAAAAGTGTGGCAAAGTACTGAAAAGTTGTGGCAAAGTGCTGAAAAGTAGTGGCAAAGTACTGAAAAGTCGTGGCAAAGTCGTGGCAATGTACTGAAAAGTGAGGCAAAGTACTGAAAAGTTGTCGCGAAGTGCTGAAAAGTTGTGGCAAAGTACTGAAAAGTCGTGGCAAAGTCATGGCAAAGTACTGAAAAGTGTTGCAAAGTACTGAAAAGTTGTGGCGAAGTACTGAAAAGTGTGGCAAAGTAATGAAAAGTAGTGGCAAAGTCGTGGCAAAGTACTGAAAAGTGTGGCAAAGTACTGAAAAGTTGTGGCAAAGTGCTGAAAAGTCGTGGCAAAGTACTGAAAAGTGTGGCAAAGTGCTGAAAAGTAGTGGCAAAGTACTGAAAAGTGTGGCAAAGTACTGGAAACTTGTAGCAAAGTGCTGTAAAGTAAGGGCAAAATGCTGAAAATTGTGGCAAAGTACTGAAAAGTTGTGGCAAAGTCTTGGCAAAGTTCTGAAAAGTGTGGCAATGTACTGAAAAGTTGTGGCGAAGTGCTGAAAAGTCGTGGCAAAGTACTGAAAAGAGTGGTAAAGTACTGAAAAGTTGTGGCAAAGTACTGAAAAGTGTGGCAAAGTACTGAAAAGTTGTGGCAAAGTGCTGAAAAGTAGTGGCAAAGTACTGAAGAGCAGTTGCAAAGTACTGAAAAGTGTGGCAAAGTACTGAAAAGTCGTGGCAAAGTCGTGGCAAAGTACTTAAAAGTGTGGCAAAGTACTGAAAAGTTGTGGCGAAGTGCTGAAAAGTCGTGGCAAAGTACTGAAAAGTGTGGCAAAGTACTGAAAAGTTGTGGCAAAGTGCTGAAAAGTAGTGGCAAAGTGCTGAAAAGTGTGGCAAATTACTTAAAAGTCGTGGTAAAGTACTGAAAAGTGTGGCAAAGTACTGAAAAGTTGTGGCAAAGTACTGAAAAGTGTGGCAAAGTAATGAAAAGTAGTGGCAAAGTCGTGGCAAAGTACTGAAAAGTGTGGCAAAGTACTGAAAAGTTGTGGCAAAGTGCTGAAAAGTCGTGGCAAAGTACTGAAAAGTGTGGCAAAGTGCTGAAAAGTAGTGGCAAAGTACTGAAAAGTGTGGCAAAGTACTGGAAAGTTGTAGCAAAGTGCTGAAAATTAGTGGCAAAGTGCTGAAAAGTGTGGCAAAGTACTGGAAAGTTGTGGCAAAGTCGTGGCAAAGTATTGAAAAGTGTGGCAAAGTACTGGAAAGTTGTGGCAAAGTACTGAAAAGTGTGGCATAGTACTGAAAAGTTGTGGCAAAGTGCTGAAATGTAGTGGGAAAGTTCTGAAGAGCAGTTGCAAAGTACTGAAAAGTGTGGCAAAATACTGAAAAGTCGTGGCAAAGTCGTGGCAAAGTACTGAAAAGTGTGGCAAAGTACTGAAAAGTTGTGGCAAAGTACTGAAAAGTGTGGCAAAGTACTGAAAAGTTGAGCCAAAGTCGTGGCTAAGTACTGAAAAGAGTGGCAAAGTACTGAAAAGTTGTGGCAAAGTTCTGCAAAGTCGTGGCAAAGTACTGAAAAGTGTGGCAAAGTACTGAAAAGTTGTGGCAAAGTGCTGAAAAGTGTGGCAAAGTACTGAAAAGTTGTGGCAAAGTGCTGAAAAGTGTGGCAAAGTACTGAAAAGTTGTTGCAAAGTGCTGAAAAGTATTGGCAAAGTACTGAAAAGTCGTGGCAAAGTCGTGGCAAAGTCGTGGCAAAGTACTGAAAAGTGAGGCAAAGTACTGAAAAGTTGTGGCGAAGTGCTGAAAAGTTGTGGCAAAGGACTGAAAAATCGTGGCAAAGTCATGGCAAAGTACTGAAAAGTGTTGCAAAGTCATGAAAAGTTGTGGCGAAGTGCTGAAAAGTCGTGGCAAAGTACTGAAAAGTGTGGCAAAGTACTGAAAAGTTGTGGCAAAGTGCTGAAAAGTAGTGGCAAAGTGCTGAAAAGTGTGGTAAAGTACTTAAAAGTCGTGGTAAAGTACTGAAAAGTGTGGCAAAGTACTGAAAAGTTGTGGCAAAGTACTGAAAAGTGTGGCAAAGTAATGAAAAGTAGTGGCAAAGTCGTGGCAAAGTACTGAAAAGTGTGGCAAAGTACTGACAAGTTGTGGCAAAGTGCTGAAAAGTCGTGGCAAAGTACTGAAAAGTATGGCAAAGTGCTGAAAAGTAGTGGCAAAGTACTGAAAAGTGTGGCAAAGTACTGGAAACTTGTAGCAAAGTGCTGTAAAGTAAGGGCAAAGTGCTGAAAATTGTGGCAAAGTACTGAAAAGTGTGGCAAAGTACTGAAAAGTTGTGGCAAAGTCGTGGCAAAGTACTGAAAAGAGTGGCAAAGTACTGAAAAGTTGAGGCAAAGTCGTGGCAAAGTACTGAAAAGTTGTGGCGAAGTGCTGAAAAGTCGTGGCAAAGTACTGAAAAGAGTGGCAAAGTACTGAAAAGTTGTGGCAAAGTACTGAAAAGTGTGGCAAAGTACTGAAAAGTTGTGGCAAAGTGCTGAAAAGTAGTGGCAAAGTACTGAAGAGCAGTTGCAAAGTACTGAAAAGTGTGGCAAAGTACTGAAAAGTCGTGGCAAAGTCGTGGCAAAGTACTGAAAAGTGTGGCAAAGTACTGAAAAGTTGTGGCGAAGTGCTGAAAAGTCGTGGCAAAGTACTGAAAAGTGTGGCAAAGTACTGAAAAGTTGTGGCAAAGTGCTGAAAAGTAGTGGCAAAGTGCTGAAAAGTGTGGCAAAGTACTTACAAGTCGTGGTAAAGTACTGAAAAGTGTGGCAAAGTACTGAAAAGTTGTGGCGAAGTGCTGAAAAGTCGTGGCAAAGTACTGAAAAGAGTTGCAAAGTACTGAAAAGTTGTGGCAAAGTACTGAAAAGTGGGGCAAAGTACTGAAAAGTTGTGGCAAAGTGCTGAAAAGTAGTGGCAAAGTACTGAAGAGCAGTTGCAATGTACTGAAAAGTGTGGCAAAGTACTGAAAAGTCGTGGCAAAGTCGTGGCAAAGTACTGAAAAGTGTGGCAAAGTACTGAAAAGTTGTGGCGAAGTGCTGAAAAGTCGTGGCAAAGTACTGAAAAGTGTGGCAAAGTACTGAAAAGTTGTGGCAAAGTGCTGAAAAGTAGTGGCAAAGTGCTGAAAAGTGTGGCAAAGTACTTAAAAGTCGTGGTAAAGTACTGAAAAGTGTGGCAAAGTACTGAAAAGTTGTGGCAAAGTACTGAAAAGTGTGGCAAAGTAATGAAAAGTAGTGGCAAAGTCGTGGCAAAGTACTGAAAAGTGTGGCAAAGTACTGAAAAGTTGTGGCAGTGTGCTGAAAAGTCGTGGCAAAGTACTGAAAAGTGTGGCAAAGTGCTGAAAAGTAGTGGCAAAGTACTGAAAAGTATGGCAAAGTACTGGAAACTTGTAGCAAAGTGCTGTAAAGTAATGGCAAAGTGCTGAAAATTGTGGCAAAGTACTGTAAAGTTGCGGCAAAGTGCTGAAAATTAGTGTCAAAGTACTGAAAAGCAGTGGCAAAGTACTGAAAAGTGTGGCAAAGTACTGAAAAGTTGTGGCAAAGTCGTGGCAAAGTACTGAAAAGTGTGGCAAATTACTGAAAAGTTGTGGCAAAGTGCTGAAAAGTCGTGGCAAAGTACTGAAAAGTGTGGCAAAATGCTGAAAAGTCGTGGCAAAGTACTGAAAAGAGTGGCAAAGTACTGAAAAGTTGTGGCAAAGTACTGAAAAGTGGGGCAAAGTACTGAAAAGTTGTGGCAAAGTGCTGAAAAGTAGTGGCAAAGTACTGAAGAGCAGTGGCAATGTACTGAAAAGTGTGGCAAAGTACTGAAAAGTCGTGGCAAAGTCGTGGCAAAGTACTGAAAAGTGTGGCAAAGTACTGAAAAGTTGTGGCGAAGTGCTGAAAAGTCGTGGCAAAGTACTGAAAAGTGTGGCAAAGTACTGAAAAGTTGTGGCAAAGTGCTGAAAAGTAGTGGCAAAGTACTGAAAAGTCGTGGCAAAGTCGTGGCAATGTACTGAAAAGTGAGGCAAAGTACTGAAAAGTTGTCGCGAAGTGCTGAAAAGTTGTGGCAAAGTACTGAAAAGTCGTGGCAAAGTCATGGCAAAGTACTGAAAAGTGTTGCAAAGTACTGAAAAGTTGTGGCGAAGTACTGAAAAGTGTGGCAAAGTAATGAAAAGTAGTGGCAAAGTCGTGGCAAAGTACTGAAAAGTGTGGCAAAGTACTGAAAAGTTGTGGCAAAGTGCTGAAAAGTCGTGGCAAAGTACTGAAAAGTGTGGCAAAGTGCTGAAAAGTAGTGGCAAAGTACTGAAAAGTGTGGCAAAGTACTGGAAACTTGTAGCAAAGTGCTGTAAAGTAAGGGCAAAATGCTGAAAATTGTGGCAAAGTACTGAAAAGTTGTGGCAAAGTCTTGGCAAAGTTCTGAAAAGTGTGGCAATGTACTGAAAAGTTGTGGCGAAGTGCTGAAAAGTCGTGGCAAAGTACTGAAAAGAGTGGTAAAGTACTGAAAAGTTGTGGCAAAGTACTGAAAAGTGTGGCAAAGTACTGAAAAGTTGTGGCAAAGTGCTGAAAAGTAGTGGCAAAGTACTGAAGAGCAGTTGCAAAGTACTGAAAAGTGTGGCAAAGTACTGAAAAGTCGTGGCAAAGTCGTGGCAAAGTACTTAAAAGTGTGGCAAAGTACTGAAAAGTTGTGGCGAAGTGCTGAAAAGTCGTGGCAAAGTACTGAAAAGTGTGGCAAAGTACTGAAAAGTTGTGGCAAAGTGCTGAAAAGTAGTGGCAAAGTGCTGAAAAGTGTGGCAAATTACTTAAAAGTCGTGGTAAAGTACTGAAAAGTGTGGCAAAGTACTGAAAAGTTGTGGCAAAGTACTGAAAAGTGTGGCAAAGTAATGAAAAGTAGTGGCAAAGTCGTGGCAAAGTACTGAAAAGTGTGGCAAAGTACTGAAAAGTTGTGGCAAAGTGCTGAAAAGTCGTGGCAAAGTACTGAAAAGTGTGGCAAAGTGCTGAAAAGTAGTGGCAAAGTACTGAAAAGTGTGGCAAAGTACTGGAAAGTTGTAGCAAAGTGCTGAAAATTAGTGGCAAAGTGCTGAAAAGTGTGGCAAAGTACTGGAAAGTTGTGGCAAAGTCGTGGCAAAGTATTGAAAAGTGTGGCAAAGTACTGGAAAGTTGTGGCAAAGTACTGAAAAGTGTGGCATAGTACTGAAAAGTTGTGGCAAAGTGCTGAAATGTAGTGGGAAAGTTCTGAAGAGCAGTTGCAAAGTACTGAAAAGTGTGGCAAAATACTGAAAAGTCGTGGCAAAGTCGTGGCAAAGTACTGAAAAGTGTGGCAAAGTACTGAAAAGTTGTGGCAAAGTACTGAAAAGTGTGGCAAAGTACTGAAAAGTTGAGCCAAAGTCGTGGCTAAGTACTGAAAAGAGTGGCAAAGTACTGAAAAGTTGTGGCAAAGTTCTGCAAAGTCGTGGCAAAGTACTGAAAAGTGTGGCAAAGTACTGAAAAGTTGTGGCAAAGTGCTGAAAAGTGTGGCAAAGTACTGAAAAGTTGTGGCAAAGTGCTGAAAAGTGTGGCAAAGTACTGAAAAGTTGTTGCAAAGTGCTGAAAAGTATTGGCAAAGTACTGAAAAGTCGTGGCAAAGTCGTGGCAAAGTCGTGGCAAAGTACTGAAAAGTGAGGCAAAGTACTGAAAAGTTGTGGCGAAGTGCTGAAAAGTTGTGGCAAAGGACTGAAAAATCGTGGCAAAGTCATGGCAAAGTACTGAAAAGTGTTGCAAAGTCATGAAAAGTTGTGGCGAAGTGCTGAAAAGTCGTGGCAAAGTACTGAAAAGTGTGGCAAAGTACTGAAAAGTTGTGGCAAAGTGCTGAAAAGTAGTGGCAAAGTGCTGAAAAGTGTGGTAAAGTACTTAAAAGTCGTGGTAAAGTACTGAAAAGTGTGGCAAAGTACTGAAAAGTTGTGGCAAAGTACTGAAAAGTGTGGCAAAGTAATGAAAAGTAGTGGCAAAGTCGTGGCAAAGTACTGAAAAGTGTGGCAAAGTACTGACAAGTTGTGGCAAAGTGCTGAAAAGTCGTGGCAAAGTACTGAAAAGTATGGCAAAGTGCTGAAAAGTGTGGCAAAGTACTGGAAACTTGTAGCAAAGTGCTGTAAAGTAAGGGCAAAGTGCTGAAAATTGTGGCAAAGTACTGAAAAGTGTGGCAAAGTACTGAAAAGTTGTGGCAAAGTCGTGGCAAAGTACTGAAAAGAGTGGCAAAGTACTGAAAAGTTGAGGCAAAGTCGTGGCAAAGTACTGAAAAGTTGTGGCGAAGTGCTGAAAAGTTGTGGCAAAGTGCTGAAAAGTCGTGGCAAAGTACTGAAAAGTGTGGCAAAATGCTGAAAAGTCGTGGCAAAGTACTGAAAAGAGTGGCAAAGTACTGTAAAGTTGCGGCAAAGTGCTGAAAATTAGTGTCAAAGTACTGAAAAGCAGTGGCAAAGTACTGAAAAGTGTGGCAAAGTACTGAAAAGTTGTGGCAAAGTCGTGGCAAAGTACTGAAAAGTGTGGCAAATTACTGAAAAGTTGTGGCAAAGTGCTGAAAAGTCGTGGCAAAGTACTGAAAAGTGTGGCAAAATGCTGAAAAGTCGTGGCAAAGTACTGAAAAGAGTGGCAAAGTACTGAAAAGTTGTGGCAAAGTACTGAAAAGTGGGGCAAAGTACTGAAAAGTTGTGGCAAAGTGCTGAAAAGTAGTGGCAAAGTACTGAAGAGCAGTGGCAATGTACTGAAAAGTGTGGCAAAGTACTGAAAAGTCGTGGCAAAGTCGTGGCAAAGTACTGAAAAGTGTGGCAAAGTACTGAAAAGTTGTGGCGAAGTGCTGAAAAGTCGAGGCAAAGTACTGAAAAGTGTGGCAAAGTACTGAAAAGTTGTGGCAAAGTGCTGAAAAGTAGTGGCAAAGTACTGAAAAGTCGTGGCAAAGTCGTGGCAATGTACTGAAAAGTGAGGCAAAGTACTGAAAAGTTGTCGCGAAGTGCTGAAAAGTTGTGGCAAAGTACTGAAAAGTCGTGGCAAAGTCATGGCAAAGTACTGAAAAGTGTTGCAAAGTACTGAAAAGTTGTGGCGAAGTACTGAAAAGTGTGGCAAAGTAATGAAAAGTAGTGGCAAAGTCGTGGCAAAGTACTGAAAAGTGTGGCAAAGTACTGAAAAGTTGTGGCAAAGTGCTGAAAAGTCGTGGCAAAGTACTGAAAAGTGTGGCAAAGTGCTGAAAAGTAGTGGCAAAGTACTGAAAAGTGTGGCAAAGTACTGGAAACTTGTAGCAAAGTGCTGTAAAGTAAGGGCAAAATGCTGAAAATTGTGGCAAAGTACTGAAAAGTTGTGGCAAAGTCTTGGCAAAGTTCTGAAAAGTGTGGCAATGTACTGAAAAGTTGTGGCGAAGTGCTGAAAAGTCGTGGCAAAGTACTGAAAAGAGTGGTAAAGTACTGAAAAGTTGTGGCAAAGTACTGAAAAGTGTGGCAAAGTACTGAAAAGTTGTGGCAAAGTGCTGAAAAGTAGTGGCAAAGTACTGAAGAGCAGTTGCAAAGTACTGAAAAGTGTGGCAAAGTACTGAAAAGTCGTGGCAAAGTCGTGGCAAAGTACTTAAAAGTGTGGCAAAGTACTGAAAAGTTGTGGCGAAGTGCTGAAAAGTCGTGGCAAAGTACTGAAAAGTGTGGCAAAGTACTGAAAAGTTGTGGCAAAGTGCTGAAAAGTAGTGGCAAAGTGCTGAAAAGTGTGGCAAATTACTTAAATGTCGTGGTAAAGTACTGAAAAGTGTGGCAAAGTACTGAAAAGTTGTGGCAAAGTACTGAAAAGTGTGGCAAAGTAATGAAAAGTAGTGGCAAAGTCGTGGCAAAGTACTGAAAAGTGTGGCAAAGTACTGAAAAGTTGTGGCAAAGTGCTGAAAAGTCGTGGCAAAGTACTGAAAAGTGTGGCAAAGTGCTGAAAAGTAGTGGCAAAGTACAGAAAAGTGTGGCAAAGTACTGGAAAGTTGTAGCAAAGTGCTGAAAATTAGTGGCAAAGTGCTGAAAAGTGTGGCAAAGTACTGGAAAGTTGTGGCAAAGTCGTGGCAAAGTATTGAAAAGTGTGGCAAAGTACTGGAAAGTTGTGGCAAAGTACTGAAAAGTGTGGCATAGTACTGAAAAGTTGTGGCAAAGTGCTGAAATGTAGTGGGAAAGTTCTGAAGAGCAGTTGCAAAGTACTGAAAAGTGTGGCAAAATACTGAAAAGTCGTGGCAAAGTCGTGGCAAAGTACTGAAAAGTGTGGCAAAGTACTGAAAAGTTGTGGCAAAGTACTGAAAAGTGTGGCAAAGTACTGAAAAGTTGAGCCAAAGTCGTGGCTAAGTACTGAAAAGAGTGGCAAAGTACTGAAAAGTTGTGGCAAAGTTCTGCAAAGTCGTGGCAAAGTACTGAAAAGTGTGGCAAAGTACTGAAAAGTTGTGGCAAAGTGCTGAAAAGTGTGGCAAAGTACTGAAAAGTTGTGGCAAAGTGCTGAAAAGTGTGGCAAAGTACTGAAAAGTTGTTGCAAAGTGCTGAAAAGTATTGGCAAAGTACTGAAAAGTCGTGGCAAAGTCGTGGCAAAGTCGTGGCAAAGTACTGAAAAGTGAGGCAAAGTACTGAAAAGTTGTGGCGAAGTGCTGAAAAGTTGTGGCAAAGGACTGAAAAATCGTGGCAAAGTCATGGCAAAGTACTGAAAAGTGTTGCAAAGTCATGAAAAGTTGTGGCGAAGTGCTGAAAAGTCGTGGCAAAGTACTGAAAAGTGTGGCAAAGTACTGAAAAGTTGTGGCAAAGTGCTGAAAAGTAGTGGCAAAGTGCTGAAAAGTGTGGTAAAGTACTTAAAAGTCGTGGTAAAGTACTGAAAAGTGTGGCAAAGTACTGAAAAGTTGTGGCAAAGTACTGAAAAGTGTGGCAAAGTAATGAAAAGTAGTGGCAAAGTCGTGGCAAAGTACTGAAAAGTGTGGCAAAGTACTGACAAGTTGTGGCAAAGTGCTGAAAAGTCGTGGCAAAGTACTGAAAAGTATGGCAAAGTGCTGAAAAGTGTGGCAAAGTACTGGAAACTTGTAGCAAAGTGCTGTAAAGTAAGGGCAAAGTGCTGAAAATTGTGGCAAAGTACTGAAAAGTGTGGCAAAGTACTGAAAAGTTGTGGCAAAGTCGTGGCAAAGTACTGAAAAGAGTGGCAAAGTACTGAAAAGTTGAGGCAAAGTCGTGGCAAAGTACTGAAAAGTTGTGGCGAAGTGCTGAAAAGTCGTGGCAAAGTACTGAAAAGAGTGGCAAAGTACTGAAAAGTTGTGGCAAAGTACTGAAAAGTGTGGCAAAGTACTGAAAAGTTGTGGCAAAGTGCTGAAAAGTAGTGGCAAAGTACTGAAGAGCAGTTGCAAAGTACTGAAAAGTGTGGCAAAGTACTGAAAAGTCGTGGCAAAGTCGTGGCAAAGTACTGAAAAGTGTGGCAAAGTACTGAATAGTTGTGGCGAAGTGCTGAAAAGTCGTGGCAAAGTACTGAAAAGTGTGGCAAAGTACTGAAAAGTTGTGGCAAAGTGCTGAAAAGTAGTGGCAAAGTGCTGAAAAGTGTGGCAAAGTACTTACAAGTCGTGGTAAAGTACTGAAAAGTGTGGCAAAGTACTGAAAAGTTGTGGCGAAGTGCTGAAAAGTCGTGGCAAAGTACTGAAAAGAGTTGCAAAGTACTGAAAAGTTGTGGCAAAGTACTGAAAAGTGGGGCAAAGTACTGAAAAGTTGTGGCAAAGTGCTGAAAAGTAGTGGCAAAGTACTGAAGAGCAGTTGCAATGTACTGAAAAGTGTGGCAAAGTACTGAAAAGTCGTGGCAAAGTCGTGGCAAAGTACTGAAAAGTGTGGCAAAGTACTGAAAAGTTGTGGCGAAGTGCTGAAAAGTCGTGGCAAAGTACTGAAAAGTGTGGCAAAGTACTGAAAAGTTGTGGCAAAGTGCTGAAAAGTAGTGGCAAAGTGCTGAAAAGTGTGGCAAAGTACTTAAAAGTCGTGGTAAAGTACTGAAAAGTGTGGCAAAGTACTGAAAAGTTGTGGCAAAGTACTGAAAAGTGTGGCAAAGTAATGAAAAGTAGTGGCAAAGTCGTGGCAAAGTACTGAAAAGTGTGGCAAAGTACTGAAAAGTTGTGGCAGTGTGCTGAAAAGTCGTGGCAAAGTACTGAAAAGTGTGGCAAAGTGCTGAAAAGTAGTGGCAAAGTACTGAAAAGTATGGCAAAGTACTGGAAACTTGTAGCAAAGTGCTGTAAAGTAATGGCAAAGTGCTGAAAATTGTGGCAAAGTACTGTAAAGTTGCGGCAAAGTGCTGAAAATTAGTGTCAAAGTACTGAAAAGCAGTGGCAAAGTACTGAAAAGTGTGGCAAAGTACTGAAAAGTTGTGGCAAAGTCGTGGCAAAGTACTGAAAAGTGTGGCAAATTACTGAAAAGTTGTGGCAAAGTGCTGAAAAGTCGTGGCAAAGTACTGAAAAGTGTGGCAAAGTGCTGAAAAGTAATGGCAAAGTGCTGAAAAGTGTGGCAAAGTACTGGAAAGTTGTGGCAAAGTCGTGGCAAAGTATTGAAAAGTGTGGCAAAGTGCTGGAAAGTTGTGGCAAAGTACTGAAAAGTAGTGGCAAAGTGCTGAAAATTGTGGCAAAGTACTGTAAAGTTGTGGCAAAGTGCTGAAAATTAGTGTCAAAGTACTGAAAAGCAGTGGAAAAGTACTGAAAAGTTGTGGCAAAGTGCTGAAAAGTGTGGCATAGTACTGAAAAGTTGTGGCAAAGTGCTGAAAGTAGTGGGAAAGTTCTGAAGAGCAGTTGCAAAGTACTGAAAAGTGTGGCATTTACTGAAAAGTCGTGGCAAAGTACTGAAAAGTGTGGCAAAGTACTGAAAAGTTGTGACAAAGTACTGAAAAGTGTGGCAAAGTACTGAAAAGTTGTGGCAAAGTGCTGAAAAGTGTGGCAAAGTGCTGAAAAGTAGTGGCAAAGTACTGAAAAGTCGTGGCAAAGTCGTGGCAAAGTACTGAAAAGTGAGGCAAAGTACTGAAAAGTTGTGGCGAAGTGCTGAAAAGTTGTGGCAAAGTACTGAAAAGTCGTGGCAAAGTCGTGGCAAAGTACTGAAAAGTGTTGCAAAGTACTGAAAAGTTGTGGCGAAGTACTGAAAAGTGTGGCAAAGTAATGAAAAGTAGTGGCAAAGTCGTGGCAAAGTACTGAAAAGTGTGGCAAAGTACTGAAAAGTTGTGGCAAAGTGCTGAAAAGTCGTGGCAAAGTACTGAAAAGTGTGGCAAAGTGGTGAAAAGTAGTGGCAAAGTACTGAAAAGTGTGGCAAAGTACTGGAAACTTGTAGCAAAGTGCTGTAAAGTAAGGGCAAAGTGCTGAAAATTGTGGCAAAGTACTGAAAAGTGTGGCAAAGTACTGAAAAGTTTTGGCAAAGTCGTGGCAAAGTACTGAAAAGAGTGGCAAAGTACTGAAAAGTTGTGGCAAAGTCGTGGCAAAGTACTGAAAAGTGTGGCAAAGTACTGAAAAGTTGTGGCGAAGTGCTGAAAAGTCGTGGCAAAGTACTGAAAAGAGTGGCGAAGTACTGAAAAGTGTGGCAAAGTAATGAAAAGTAGTGGCAAAGTCGTGGCAAAGTACTGAAAAGTGTGGCAAAGTACTGAAAAGTTGTGGCAAAGTGCTGAAAAGTCGTGGCAAAGTACTGAAAAGTGTGGCAAAGTGCTGAAAAGTAGTGGCAAAGTACTGAAAAGTGTGGCAAAGTACTGTAAACTTGTAGCAAAGTGCTGTAAAGTAAGGGCAAAGTGCTGAAAATTGCGGCAAAGTACTGAAAAGTTTGGCAAAGTCGTGGCAAAGTTCTGAAAAGTGTGGCAAAGTACTGAAAAGTTGTGGCGAAGTGCTGAAAAGTCGTGGCAAAGTACTGAAAAGAGTGGTAAAGTACTGAAAAGTTGTGGCAAAGTACTGAAAAGTGTGGCAAAGTACTGAAAAGTTGTGGCAAAGTGCTGAAAAGTAGTGGCAAAGTACTGAAGAGCAGTTGCAAAGTACTGAAAAGTGTGGCAAAGTACTGAAAAGTCGTGGCAAAGTCGTGGCAAAGTACTGAAAAGTGTGGCAAAGTACTGAAAAGTTGTGGCGAAGTGCTGAAAAGTCGTGGCAAAGTACTGAAAAGTGTGGCAAAGTACTGAAAAGTTGTGGCAAAGTGCTGAAAAGTAGTGGCAAAGTGCTGAAAAGTGTGGCAAATTACTTAAAAGTCGTGGTAAAGTACTGAAAAGTGTGGCAAAGTACTGAAAAGTTGTGGCAAAGTGCTGAAAAGTCGTGGCAAAGTACTGAAAAGTGTGGCAAAGTGGTGAAAAGTAGTGGCAAAGTAATGAAAAGTGTGGCAAAGTACTGGAAACTTGTAGCAAAGTGCTGTAAAGTAAGGGCAAAGTGCTGAAAATTGTGGCAAAGTACTGAAAAGTGTGGCAAAGTACTGAAAAGTTTTGGCAAAGTCGTGGCAAAGTACTGAAAAGAGTGGCAAAGTACTGAAAAGTTGTGGCAAAGTCGTGGCAAAGTACTGAAAAGTGTGGCAAAGTACTGAAAAGTTGTGGCGAAGTGCTGAAAAGTCGTGGCAAAGTACTGAAAAGAGTGGCGAAGTACTGAAAAGTGTGGCAAAGTAATGAAAAGTAGTGGCAAAGTCGTGGCAAAGTACTGAAAAGTGTGGCAAAGTACTGAAAAGTTGTGGCAAAGTGCTGAAAAGTCGTGGCAAAGTACTGAAAAGTGTGGCAAAGTGCTGAAAAGTAGTGGCAAAGTACTGAAAAGTGTGGCAAAGTACTGTAAACTTGTAGCAAAGTGCTGTAAAGTAAGGGCAAAGTGCTGAAAATTGCGGCAAAGTACTGAAAAGTTGTGGCAAAGTCGTGGCAAAGTTCTGAAAAGTGTGGCAAAGTACTGAAAAGTTGTGGCGAAGTGCTGAAAAGTCGTGGCAAAGTACTGAAAAGAGTGGTAAAGTACTGAAAAGTTGTGGCAAAGTACTGAAAAGTGTGGCAAAGTACTGAAAAGTTGTGGCAAAGTGCTGAAAAGTAGTGGCAAAGTACTGAAGAGCAGTTGCAAAGTACTGAAAAGTGTGGCAAAGTACTGAAAAGTCGTGGCAAAGTCGTGGCAAAGTACTGAAAAGTGTGGCAAAGTACTGAAAAGTTGTGGCGAAGTGCTGAAAAGTCGTGGCAAAGTACTGAAAAGTGTGGCAAAGTACTGAAAAGTTGTGGCAAAGTGCTGAAAAGTAGTGGCAAAGTGCTGAAAAGTGTGGCAAATTACTTAAAAGTCGTGGTAAAGTACTGAAAAGTGTGGCAAAGTACTGAAAAGTTGTGGCAAAGTACTGAAAAGTGTGGCAAAGTAATGAAAAGTAGTGGCAAAGTCGTGGCAAAGTACTGAAAAGTGTGGCAAAGTACTGAAAAGTTGTAGCAAAGTGCTGAAAAGTCGTGGCAAAGTACTGAAACATGTGGCAAAGTGCTGAAAAGTAGTGGCAAAGTGCTGAAAAGTGTGGCAAAGTACTGGAAAGTTGTGGCAAAGTCGTGGCAAAGTATTGAAAAGTGTGGCAAAGTACTGGAAAGTTGTGGCAAAGTACTGAAAAGTGTGGCATAGTACTGAAAAGTTGTGGCAAAGTGCTGAAATGTAGTGGGAAAGTTCTGAAGAGCAGTTGCAAAGTACTGAAAAGTGTGGCAAAATACTGAAAAGTCGTGGCAAAGTCGTGGCAAAGTACTGAAAAGAGTGGCAAAGTACTGAAAAGTTGTGGCAAAGTACTGAAAAGTGTGGCAAAGTACTGAAAAGTTGAGCCAAAGTCGTGGCTAAGTACTGAAAAGAGTGGCAAAGTACTGAAAAGTTGTGGCAAAGTTCTGCAAAGTCGTGGCAAAGTACTGAAAAGTGTGGCAAAGTACTGAAAAGTTGTGGCAAAGTGCTGAAAAGTGTGGCGAAGTACTGAAAAGTTGTGGCAAAGTGCTGAAAAGTGTGGCAAAGTACTGAAAAGTTGTTGCAAAGTGCTGAAAAGTATTGGCAAAGTACTGAAAAGTCGTGGCAAAGTCGTGGCAAAGTCGTGGCAAAGTACTGAAAAGTGAGGCAAAGTACTGAAAAGTTGTGGCGAAGTGCTGAAAAGTTGTGGCAAAGGACTGAAAAATCGTGGCAAAGTCGTGGCAAAGTACTGAAAAGTGTTGCAAAGTCATGAAAAGTTGTGGCGAAGTGCTGAAAAGTCGTGGCAAAGTACTGAAAAGTGTGGCAAAGTACTGAAAAGTTGTGGCAAAGTGCTGAAAAGTAGTGGCAAAGTGCTGAAAAGTGTGGTAAAGTACTTAAAAGTCGTGGTAAAGTACTGAAAAGTGTGGCAAAGTACTGAAAAGTTGTGGCAAAGTACTGAAAAGTGTGGCAAAGTAATGAAAAGTAGTGGCAAAGTCGTGGCAAAGTACTGAAAAGTGTGGCAAAGTACTGACAAGTTGTGGCAAAGTGCTGAAAAGTCGTGGCAAAGTACTGAAAAGTATGGCAAAGTGCTGAAAAGTAGTGGCAAAGTACTGAAAAGTGTGGCAAAGTACTGGAAACTTGTAGCAAAGTGCTGTAAAGTAAGGGCAAAGTGCTGAAAATTGTGGCAAAGTACTGAAAAGTGTGGCAAAGTCGTGGCAAAGTACTGAAAAGTGTGGCAAAGTACTGAAAAGTTGTAGCAAAGTGCTGAAAAGTGTGGCATAGTACTGAAAAGTTGTGGCAAAGTGCTGAAATGTAGTGGGAAAGTTCTGAAGAGCAGTTGCAAAGTACAGAAAAGTGTGGCAAAATACTGAAAAGTCGTGGCAAAGTCGTGGCAAAGTACTGAAAAGAGTGGCAAAGTACTGAAAAGTTGTGGCAAAGTACTGAAAAGTGTGGCAAAGTACTGAAAAGTTGAGCCAAAGTCGTGGCTAAGTACTGAAAAGAGTGGCAAAGTACTGAAAAGTTGTGGCAAAGTTCTGCAAAGTCGTGGCAAAGTACTGAAAAGTGTGGCAAAGTACTGAAAAGTTGTGGCAAAGTGCTGAAAAGTGTGGCGAAGTACTGAAAAGTTGTGGCAAAGTGCTGAAAAGTGTGGCAAAGTACTGAAAAGTTGTTGCAAAGTGCTGAAAAGTATTGGCAAAGTACTGAAAAGTCGTGGCAAAGTCGTGGCAAAGTCGTGGCAAAGTACTGAAAAGTGAGGCAAAGTACTGAAAAGTTGTGGCGAAGTGCTGAAAAGTTGTGGCAAAGGACTGAAAAATCGTGGCAAAGTCGTGGCAAAGTACTGAAAAGTGTTGCAAAGTCATGAAAAGTTGTGGCGAAGTGCTGAAAAGTCGTGGCAAAGTACTGAAAAGTGTGGCAAAGTACTGAAAAGTTGTGGCAAAGTGCTGAAAAGTAGTGGCAAAGTGCTGAAAAGTGTGGTAAAGTACTTAAAAGTCGTGGTAAAGTACTGAAAAGTGTGGCAAAGTTCTGAAAAGTTGTGGCAAAGTACTGAAAAGTGTGGCAAAGTAATGAAAAGTAGTGGCAAAGTCGTGGCAAAGTACTGAAAAGTGTGGCAAAGTACTGACAAGTTGTGGCAAAGTGCTGAAAAGTCGTGGCAAAGTACTGAAAAGTATGGCAAAGTGCTGAAAAGTAGTGGCAAAGTACTGAAAAGTGTGGCAAAGTACTGGAAACTTGTAGCAAAGTGCTGTAAAGTAAGGGCAAAGTGCTGAAAATTGTGGCAAAGTACTGAAAAGTGTGGCAAAGTACTGAAAAGTTGTGGCAAAGTCGTGGCAAAGTACTGAAAAGAGTGGCAAAGTACTGAAAAGTTGAGGCAAAGTCGTGGCAAAGTACTGAAAAGTTGTGGCGAAGTGCTGAAAAGTCGTGGCAAAGTACTGAAAAGAGTGGCAAAGTACTGAAAAGTTGAGGCAAAGTACTGAAAAGTGTGGCAAAGTACTGAAAAGTTGTGGCAAAGTGCTGAAAAGTAGTGGCAAAGTACTGAAGAGCAGTTGCAAAGTACTGAAAAGTGTGGCAAAGTACTGAAAAGTCGTGGCAAAGTCGTGGCAAAGTACTGAAAAGTGTGGCAAAGTACTGAAAAGTTGTGGCGAAGTGCTGAAAAGTCGTGGCAAAGTACTGAAAAGTGTGGCAAAGTACTGAAAAGTTGTGGCAAAGTGCTGAAAAGTAGTGGCAAAGTGCTGAAAAGTGTGGCAAAGTACTTAAAAGTCGTGGTAAAGTACTGAAAAGTGTGGCAAAGTACTGAAAAGTTGTGGCGAAGTGCTGAAAAGTCGTGGCAAAGAACTGAAAAGAGTGGCAAAGTACTGAAAAGTTGTGGCAAAGTACTGAAAAGTGGGGCAAAGTACTGAAAAGTTGTGGCAAAGTGCTGAAAAGTAGTGGCAAAGTACTGAAGAGCAGTTGCAATGTACTGAAAAGTGTGGCAAAGTACTGAAAAGTCGTGGCAAAGTCGTGGCAAAGTACTGAACAGTGTGGCAAAGTACTGAAAAGTTGTGGCGAAGTGCTGAAAAGTCGTGGCAAAGTACTGAAAAGTGTGGCAAAGTACTGAAAAGTTGTGGCAAAGTGCTGAAAAGTAGTGGCAAAGTGCTGAAAAGTGTGGCAAAGTACTTAAAAGTCGTGGTAAAGTACTGAAAAGTGTGGCAAAGTACTGAAAAGTTGTGGCAAAGTACTGAAAAGTGTGGCAAAGTAATGAAAAGTAGTGGCAAAGTCGTGGCAAAGTACTGAAAAGTGTGGCAAAGTACTGAAAAGTTGTGGCAGTGTGCTGAAAAGTCGTGGCAAAGTACTGAAAAGTGTGGCAAAGTGCTGAAATGTAGTGGCAAAGTACTGAAAAGTATGGCAAAGTACTGGAAACTTGTAGCAAAGTGCTGTAAAGTAATGGCAAAGTGCTGAAAATTGTGGCAAAGTACTGTAAAGTTGCGGCAAAGTGCTGAAAATTAGTGTCAAAGTACTGAAAAGCAGTGGCAAAGTACTGAAAAGTGTGGCAAAGTACTGAAAAGTTGTGGCAAAGTCGTGGCAAAGTACTGAAAAGTGTGGCAAATTACTGAAAAGTTGTGGCAAAGTGCTGAAAAGTCGTGGCAAAGTACTGATAAGTGTGGCAAAGTGCTGAAAAGTAATGGCAAAGTGCTGAAAAGTGTGGCAAAGTACTGGAAAGTTGTGGCCAAGTCGTGGCAAAGTATTGAAAAGTGTGGCAAAGTACTGGAAAGTTGTGGCAAAGTACTGAAAAGTAGTGGCAAAGTGCTCAAAATTGTGGCAAAGTACTGTAAAGTTGTGGCAAAGTGCTGAAAATTAGTGTCAAAGTACTGAAAAGCAGTGGAAAAGTACTGAAAAGTTGTGGCAAAGTGCTGAAAAGTGTGGCATAGTACTGAAAAGTTGTGGCAAAGTGCTGAAAGTAGTGGGAAAGTTCTGAAGAGCAGTTGCAAAGTACTGAAAAGTGTGGCAAAATAATGAAAAGTCGTGGCAAAGTACTGAAAAGTGTGGCAAAGTACTGAAAAGTTGTGACAAAGTACTGAAAAGTGTGGCAAAGTACTGAAAAGTTGTGGCAAAGTGCTGAAAAGTGTGGCAAAGTGCTGAAAAGTAGTGGCAAAGTACTGAAAAGTCGTGGCAAAGTCGTGGCAAAGTACTGAAAAGTGAGGCAAAGTACTGAAAAGTTGTGGCGAAGTGCTGAAAAGTTGTGGCAAAGTACTGAAAAGTCGTGGCAAAGTCGTGGCAAAGTAGTGAAAAGTGTTGCAAAGTACTGAAAAGTTGTGGCGAAGTACTGAATAGTGTGGCAAAGTAATGAAAAGTAGTGGCAAAGTCGTGGCAAAGTACTGAAAAGTGTGGCAAAGTACTGAAAAGTTGTGGCAAAGTGCTGAAAAGTCGAGGCAAAGTACTGAAAAGTGTGGCAAAGTGCTGAAAAGTAGTGGCAAAGTACTGAAAAGTGTGGCAAAGTACTGGAAACTTGTAGCAAAGTGCTGTAAAGTAAGGGCAAAGTGCTGAAAATTGTGGCAAAGTACTGAAAAGTGTGGCAAAGTACTGAAAAGTTTTGGCAAAGTCGTGGCAAAGTACTGAAAAGAGTGGCAAAGTACTGAAAAGTTGTGGCAAAGTCGTGGCAAAGTACTGAAAAGTGTGGCAAAGTACTGAAAAGTTGTGGCGAAGTGCTGAAAAGTCGTGGCAAAGTACTGAAAAGAGTGGCAAAGTACTGAAAAGTTGTGGCAAAGTACTGAAAAGTGTGGCAAAGTACTGAAAAGTTGTGGCAAAGTGCTGAAAAGTAGTGGCAAAGTACTGAAGAGCAGTTGCAAAGTACTGAAAAGTCGTGGCAAAGTCGTGGAAAAGTACTGAAAAGTGTGGCAAAGTACTGAAAAGTTGTGGCGAAGTGCTGAAAAGTCGTGGCAAAGTACTGAAAAGTGTGGCAAAGTACTGAAAAGTTGTGGCAAAGTGCTGAAAAGTAGTGGCAAAGTGCTGAAAAGTGTGGCAAAGTACTTAAAAGTCGTGGTAAAGTACTGAAAAGTGTGGCAAAGTACTGAAAAGTTGTGGCAGTGTGCTGAAAAGTCGTGGCAAAGTACTGAAAAGTGTGGCAAAGTGCTGAAAAGTAGTGGCAAAGTACTGAAAAGTATGGCAAAGTACTGGAAACTTGTAGCTAAGTGCTGTAAAGTAATGGCAAAGTGCTGAAAATTGTGGCAAAGTACTGTAAAGTTGCGGCAAAGTGCTGAAAATTAGTGTCAATGTACTGAAAAGCAGTGGCAAAGTACTGAAAAGTGTGGCAAAGTACTGAAAAGTTGTGGCAAAGTCGTGGCAAAGTACTGAAAAGTGTGGCAAATTACTGAAAAGTTGTGGCAAAGTGCTGAAAAGTCGTGGCAAAGTACTGATAAGTGTGGCAAAGTGCTGAAAAGTAGTGGCAAAGTACTGAAAAGTCGTGGCAAAGTCGTGGCAAAGTACTGAAAAGTGAGGCAAAGTACTGAAAAGTTGTGGCGAAGTGCTGAAAAGTTGTGGCAAAGTACTGAAAAGTCGTGGCAAAGTCGTGGCAAAGTACTGAAAAGTGTTGCAAAGTACTGAAAAGTTGTGGCGAAGTACTGAATAGTGTGGCAAAGTAATGAAAAGTAGTGGCAAAGTCGTGGCAAAGTACTGAAAAGTGTGGCAAAGTACTGAAAAGTTGTGGCAAAGTGCTGAAAAGTCGTGGCAAAGTACTGAAAAGTGTGGCAAAGTGCTGAAAAGTAGTGGCAAAGTACTGAAAAGTGTGGCAAAGTACTGGAAACTTGTAGCAAAGTGCTGTAAAGTAAGGGCAAAGTGCTGAAAATTGTGGCAAAGTACTGAAAAGTGTGGCAAAGTACTGAAAAGTTTTGGCAAAGTCGTGGCAAAGTACTGAAAAGAGTGGCAAAGTACTGAAAAGTTGTGGCAAAGTCGTGGCAAAGTACTGAAAAGTGTGGCAAAGTACTGAAAAGTTGTGGCGAAGTGCTGAAAAGTCGTGGCAAAGTACTGAAAAGAGTGGCAAAGTACTGAAAAGTTGTGGCAAAGTACTGAAAAGTGTGGCAAAGTACTGAAAAGTTGTGGCAAAGTGCTGAAAAGTAGTGGCAAAGTACTGAAGAGCAGTTGCAAAGTACTGAAAAGTCGTGGCAAAGTCGTGGAAAAGTACTGAAAAGTGTGGCAAAGTACTGAAAAGTTGTGGCGAAGTGCTGAAAAGTCGTGGCAAAGTACTGAAAAGTGTGGCAAAGTACTGAAAAGTTGTGGCAAAGTGCTGAAAAGTAGTGGCAAAGTGCTGAAAAGTGTGGCAAAGTACTTAAAAGTCGTGGTAAAGTACTGAAAAGTGTGGCAAAGTACTGAAAAGTTGTGGCAGTGTGCTGAAAAGTCGTGGCAAAGTACTGAAAAGTGTGGCAAAGTGCTGAAAAGTAGTGGCAAAGTACTGAAAAGTATGGCAAAGTACTGGAAACTTGTAGCTAAGTGCTGTAAAGTAATGGCAAAGTGCTGAAAATTGTGGCAAAGTACTGTAAAGTTGCGGCAAAGTGCTGAAAATTAGTGTCAATGTACTGAAAAGCAGTGGCAAAGTACTGAAAAGTGTGGCAAAGTACTGAAAAGTTGTGGCAAAGTCGTGGCAAAGTACTGAAAAGTGTGGCAAATTACTGAAAAGTTGTGGCAAAGTGCTGAAAAGTCGTGGCAAAGTACTGATAAGTGTGGCAAAGTGCTGAAAAGTAGTGGCAAAGTACTGAAAAGTCGTGGCAAAGTCGTGGCAAAGTACTGAAAAGTGAGGCAAAGTACTGAAAAGTTGTGGCGAAGTGCTGAAAAGTTGTGGCAAAGTACTGAAAAGTCGTGGCAAAGTCGTGGCAAAGTACTGAAAAGTGTTGCAAAGTACTGAAAAGTTGTGGCGAAGTACTGAATAGTGTGGCAAAGTAATGAAAAGTAGTGGCAAAGTCGTGGCAAAGTACTGAAAAGTGTGGCAAAGTACTGAAAAGTTGTGGCAAAGTGCTGAAAAGTCGTGGCAAAGTACTGAAAAGTGTGGCAAAGTGCTGAAAAGTAGTGGCAAAGTACTGAAAAGTGTGGCAAAGTACTGGAAACTTGTAGCAAAGTGCTGTAAAGTAAGGGCAAAGTGCTGAAAATTGTGGCAAAGTACTGAAAAGTGTGGCAAAGTACTGAAAAGTTTTGGCAAAGTCGTGGCAAAGTACTGAAAAGAGTGGCAAAGTACTGAAAAGTTGTGGCAAAGTCGTGGCAAAGTACTGAAAAGTGTGGCAAAGTACTGAAAAGTTGTGGCGAAGTGCTGAAAAGTCGTGGCAAAGTACTGAAAAGAGTGGCAAAGTACTGAAAAGTTGTGGCAAAGTACTGAAAAGTGTGGCAAAGTACTGAAAAGTTGTGGCAAAGTGCTGAAAAGTAGTGGCAAAGTACTGAAGAGCAGTTGCAAAGTACTGAAAAGTCGTGGCAAAGTCGTGGAAAAGTACTGAAAAGTGTGGCAAAGTACTGAAAAGTTGTGGCGAAGTGCTGAAAAGTCGTGGCAAAGTACTGAAAAGTGTGGCAAAGTACTGAAAAGTTGTGGCAAAGTGCTGAAAAGTAGTGGCAAAGTGCTGAAAAGTGTGGCAAAGTACTTAAAAGTCGTGGTAAAGTACTGAAAAGTGTGGCAAAGTACTGAAAAGTTGTGGCAGTGTGCTGAAAAGTCGTGGCAAAGTACTGAAAAGTGTGGCAAAGTGCTGAAAAGTAGTGGCAAAGTACTGAAAAGTATGGCAAAGTACTGGAAACTTGTAGCTAAGTGCTGTAAAGTAATGGCAAAGTGCTGAAAATTGTGGCAAAGTACTGTAAAGTTGCGGCAAAGTGCTGAAAATTAGTGTCAAAGTACTGAAAAGCAGTGGCAAAGTACTGAAAAGTGTGGCAAAGTACTGAAAAGTTGTGGCAAAGTCGTGGCAAAGTACTGAAAAGTGTGGCAAATTACTGAAAAGTTGTGGCAAAGTGCTGAAAAGTCGTGGCAAAGTACTGATAAGTGTGGCAAAGTGCTGAAAAGTAATGGCAAAGTGCTGAAAAGTGTGGCAAAGTACTGGAAAGTTGTGGCCAAGTCGTGGCAAAGTATTGAAAAGTGTGGCAAAGTACTGGAAAGTTGTGGCAAAGTACTGAAAAGTAGTGGCAAAGTGCTCAAAATTGTGGCAAAGTACTGTAAAGTTGTGGCAAAGTGCTGAAAATTAGTGTCAAAGTACTGAAAAGCAGTGGAAAAGTACTGAAAAGTTGTGGCAAAGTGCTGAAAAGTGTGGCATAGTACTGAAAAGTTGTGGCAAAGTGCTGAAAGTAGTGGGAAAGTTCTGAAGAGCAGTTGCAAAGTACTGAAAAGTGTGGCAAAATACTGAAAAGTCGTGGCAAAGTACTGAAAAGTGTGGCAAAGTACTGAAAAGTTGTGACAAAGTACTGAAAAGTGTGGCAAAGTACTGAAAAGTTGTGGCAAAGTGCTGAAAAGTGTGGCAAAGTGCTGAAAAGTAGTGGCAAAGTACTGAAAAGTCGTGGCAAAGTCGTGGCAAAGTACTGAAAAGTGAGGCAAAGTACTGAAAAGTTGTGGCGAAGTGCTGAAAAGTTGTGGCAAAGTACTGAAAAGTCGTGGCAAAGTCGTGGCAAAGTACTGAAAAGTGTTGCAAAGTACTGAAAAGTTGTGGCGAAGTACTGAATAGTGTGGCAAAGTAATGAAAAGTAGTGGCAAAGTCGTGGCAAAGTACTGAAAAGTGTGGCAAAGTACTGAAAAGTAGTGGCAAAGTCGTGGAAAAGTACTGAAAAGTGTGGCAAAGTACTGAAAAGTTGTGGCGAAGTGCTGAAAAGTCGTGGCAAAGTACTGAAAAGTGTGGCAAAGTACTGAAAAGTTGTGGCAAAGTGCTGAAAAGTAGTGGCAAAGTGCTGAAAAGTGTGGCAAAGTACTTAAAAGTCGTGGTAAAGTACTGAAAAGTGTGGCAAAGTACTGAAAAGTTGTGGCAGTGTGCTGAAAAGTCGTGGCAAAGTACTGAAAAGTGTGGCAAAGTGCTGAAAAGTAGTGGCAAAGTACTGAAAAGTATGGCAAAGTACTGGAAACTTGTAGCTAAGTGCTGTAAAGTAATGGCAAAGTGCTGAAAATTGTGGCAAAGTACTGTAAAGTTGCGGCAAAGTGCTGAAAATTAGTGTCAAAGTACTGAAAAGCAGTGGCAAAGTACTGAAAAGTGTGGCAAAGTACTGAAAAGTTGTGGCAAAGTCGTGGCAAAGTACTGAAAAGTGTGGCAAATTACTGAAAAGTTGTGGCAAAGTGCTGAAAAGTCGTGGCAAAGTACTGATAAGTGTGGCAAAGTGCTGAAAAGTAGTGGCAAAGTACTGAAAAGTCGTGGCAAAGTCGTGGCAAAGTACTGAAAAGTGAGGCAAAGTACTGAAAAGTTGTGGCGAAGTGCTGAAAAGTTGTGGCAAAGTACTGAAAAGTCGTGGCAAAGTCGTGGCAAAGTACTGAAAAGTGTTGCAAAGTACTGAAAAGTTGTGGCGAAGTACTGAATAGTGTGGCAAAGTAATGAAAAGTAGTGGCAAAGTCGTGGCAAAGTACTGAAAAGTGTGGCAAAGTACTGAAAAGTTGTGGCAAAGTGCTGAAAAGTCGTGGCAAAGTACTGAAAAGTGTGGCAAAGTGCTGAAAAGTAGTGGCAAAGTACTGAAAAGTGTGGCAAAGTACTGGAAACTTGTAGCAAAGTGCTGTAAAGTAAGGGCAAAGTGCTGAAAATTGTGGCAAAGTACTGAAAAGTGTGGCAAAGTACTGAAAAGTTTTGGCAAAGTCGTGGCAAAGTACTGAAAAGAGTGGCAAAGTACTGAAAAGTTGTGGCAAAGTCGTGGCAAAGTACTGAAAAGTGTGGCAAAGTACTGAAAAGTTGTGGCGAAGTGCTGAAAAGTCGTGGCAAAGTACTGAAAAGAGTGGCAAAGTACTGAAAAGTTGTGGCAAAGTACTGAAAAGTGTGGCAAAGTACTGAAAAGTTGTGGCAAAGTGCTGAAAAGTAGTGGCAAAGTACTGAAGAGCAGTTGCAAAGTACTGAAAAGTCGTGGCAAAGTCGTGGAAAAGTACTGAAAAGTGTGGCAAAGTACTGAAAAGTTGTGGCGAAGTGCTGAAAAGTCGTGGCAAAGTACTGAAAAGTGTGGCAAAGTACTGAAAAGTTGTGGCAAAGTGCTGAAAAGTAGTGGCAAAGTGCTGAAAAGTGTGGCAAAGTACTTAAAAGTCGTGGTAAAGTACTGAAAAGTGTGGCAAAGTACTGAAAAGTTGTGGCAGTGTGCTGAAAAGTCGTGGCAAAGTACTGAAAAGTGTGGCAAAGTGCTGAAAAGTAGTGGCAAAGTACTGAAAAGTATGGCAAAGTACTGGAAACTTGTAGCTAAGTGCTGTAAAGTAATGGCAAAGTGCTGAAAATTGTGGCAAAGTACTGTAAAGTTGCGGCAAAGTGCTGAAAATTAGTGTCAAAGTACTGAAAAGCAGTGGCAAAGTACTGAAAAGTGTGGCAAAGTACTGAAAAGTTGTGGCAAAGTCGTGGCAAAGTACTGAAAAGTGTGGCAAATTACTGAAAAGTTGTGGCAAAGTGCTGAAAAGTCGTGGCAAAGTACTGATAAGTGTGGCAAAGTGCTGAAAAGTAATGGCAAAGTGCTGAAAAGTGTGGCAAAGTACTGGAAAGTTGTGGCCAAGTCGTGGCAAAGTATTGAAAAGTGTGGCAAAGTACTGGAAAGTTGTGGCAAAGTACTGAAAAGTAGTGGCAAAGTGCTCAAAATTGTGGCAAAGTACTGTAAAGTTGTGGCAAAGTGCTGAAAATTAGTGTCAAAGTACTGAAAAGCAGTGGAAAAGTACTGAAAAGTTGTGGCAAAGTGCTGAAAAGTGTGGCATAGTACTGAAAAGTTGTGGCAAAGTGCTGAAAGTAGTGGGAAAGTTCTGAAGAGCAGTTGCAAAGTACTGAAAAGTGTGGCAAAATACTGAAAAGTCGTGGCAAAGTACTGAAAAGTGTGGCAAAGTACTGAAAAGTTGTGACAAAGTACTGAAAAGTGTGGCAAAGTACTGAAAAGTTGTGGCAAAGTGCTGAAAAGTGTGGCAAAGTGCTGAAAAGTAGTGGCAAAGTACTGAAAAGTCGTGGCAAAGTCGTGGCAAAGTACTGAAAAGTGAGGCAAAGTACTGAAAAGTTGTGGCGAAGTGCTGAAAAGTTGTGGCAAAGTACTGAAAAGTCGTGGCAAAGTCGTGGCAAAGTACTGAAAAGTGTTGCAAAGTACTGAAAAGTTGTGGCGAAGTACTGAATAGTGTGGCAAAGTAATGAAAAGTAGTGGCAAAGTCGTGGCAAAGTACTGAAAAGTGTGGCAAAGTACTGAAAAGTTGTGGCAAAGTGCTGAAAAGTCGTGGCAAAGTACTGAAAAGTGTGGCAAAGTGCTGAAAAGTAGTGGCAAAGTACTGAAAAGTGTGGCAAAGTACTGGAAACTTGTAGCAAAGTGCTGTAAAGTAAGGGCAAAGTGCTGAAAATTGTGGCAAAGTACTGAAAAGTGTGGCAAAGTACTGAAAAGTTTTGGCAAAGTCGTGGCAAAGTACTGAAAAGAGTGGCAAAGTACTGAAAAGTTGTGGCAAAGTCGTGGCAAAGTACTGAAAAGTGTGGCAAAGTACTGAAAAGTTGTGGCGAAGTGCTGAAAAGTCGTGGCAAAGTACTGAAAAGAGTGGCAAAGTACTGAAAAGTTGTGGCAAAGTACTGAAAAGTGTGGCAAAGTACTGAAAAGTTGTGGCAAAGTGCTGAAAAGTAGTGGCAAAGTACTGAAGAGCAGTTGCAAAGTACTGAAAAGTGTGGCAAAGTACTGAAAAGTCGTGGCAAAGTCGTGGCAAAGTACTGAAAAGTGTGGCAAAGTACTGAAAAGTTGTGGCGAAGTGCTGAAAAGTCGTGGCAAAGTACTGAAAAGTGTGGCAAAGTACTGAAAAGTTGTGGCAAAGTGCTGAAAAGTAGTGGCAAAGTGCTGAAAAGTGTGGCAAAGTACTTAAAAGTCGTGGTAAAGTACTGAAAAGTGTGGCAAAGTACTGAAAAGTTGTGGCAAAGTACTGAAAAGTGTGGCAAAGTAATGAAAAGTAGTGGCAAAGTCGTGGCAAAGTTCTGAAAAGTGTGGCAAAGTACTGAAAAGTTGTGGCAAAGTGCTGAAAAGTCGTGGCAAAGTACTGAAAAGTGTGGCAAAGTGCTGAAAAGTAGTGGCAAAGTACTGAAAAGTGTGGTAAAGTACTGGAAAGTTGTAGCAAAGTGCTGTAAAGTAATGGCAAAGTGCTGAAAATTGTAGCAAAGTACTGTAAAGTTGCGGCAAAGTGCAGAAAATTAGTGTCAAAGTACTGAAAAGCAGTGGCAAAGTACTGAAAAGTGTGGCAAAGTACTGAACAGTTGTGGCAAAATCTTGGCAAAGTACTGAAAAGTGTGGTAAAGTACTGAAAAGTTGTGGCAAAGTCGTGGCAAAGTACTGAAAAGTGTGGCAAATTACTGAAAAGTTGTGGCAAAGTGCTGAAAAGTCGTGGCAAAGTACTGAAAAGTGTGGCAAAGTGCTGAAAAGTAGTGGCAAAGTGCTGAAAAGTGTGGCAAAGTACTGGAAAGTTGTGGCAAAGTCGTGGCAAAGTATTGAAAAGTGTGGCAAAGTACTGGAAAGTTGTGGCAAAGTACTGAAAAGTAGTGGCAAAGTGCTCAAAATTGTGGCAAAGTACTGTAAAGTTGTGGCAAAGTGCTGAAAATTAGTGTCAAAGTACTGAAAAGCAGTGGCAAAGTACTGAAAAGTTGTGGCAAAGTGCTGAAAAGTGTAGCATAGTACTGAAAAGTTGTGGCAAAGTGCTGAAAAGTAGTGGGAAAGTTCTGAAGAGCAGTTGCAAAGTACTGAAAAGTGTGGCAAAATACTGAAAAGTCGTGGCAAAGTCGTGGCAAAGTACTGAAAAGTGTGGCAAAGTACTGAAAAGTTGTGGCAAAGTACTGAAAAGTGTGGCAAAGTACTGAAAAGTTGTGGCAAAGTGCTGAAAAGTGTGCCAAAGTACTGAAAAGTTGTGGCAAAGTGCTGAAAAGTCGTGGCAAAGTACTGAAAAGTGTGGCAAAGTACTGAAAAGTTGTGGCGAAATGCTGAAAAGTCGTGGCAAGCACTGAAAAGTGTGGCAAAGTACTGAAAAGTTGTGGCAAAGTCGTGGCTAAGTACTGAAAAGTGAGGCAAAGTACTGAAAAGTTGTGGCGAAATGCTGAAAAGTTGTGGCAAAGTGCTGAAAGTAGTGGCAAAGTACTGAAAAGTCGTGGCAAAGTCGTGGCAAAGTACTGAAAAGTGAGGCAAAGTACTGAAAAGTTGTGGCGAAGTGCTGAAAAGTTGTGGCAAAGTACTGAAAAGTCGTGGCAAAGTCGTGGCAAAGTACTGAAAAGTGTGGCAAAGTACTGAAAAGTTGTGGCGAAGTGCTGAAAAGTCGTGGCAAAGTACTGAAAAGTGTGGCAAAGTGCTGAAAAGTTGTGGCAAAGTACTGAAAAGTCGTGGCAAAGTCGTGGCAAAGTACTGAAAAGTGTGGCAAAGTAATGAAAAGTAGTGGCAAAGTCGTGGCAAAGTACTGAAAAGTGTGGCAAAGTACTGAAAAGTTGTGGCAAAGTGCTGTAAAGTAATGGCAATGTGCTGAAAATTGTGGCAAAGTACTGTAAAGTTGCGGCAAAGTACTGAAAAGTGTGGCAAAGTGCTGAAAAGTAGTGGCAAAGTACTGAAAAGTGTGGCAAAGCACTGGAAACTTGTAGCAAAGTGCTGTAAAGTAATGGCAAAGTGCTGAAAATTGTGGCAAAGTACTGTAAAGTTGCGGCAAATTGCTGAAAATTAGTGTCAAAGTACTGAATAGCAGTGGCTAAGTACTGAAAAGTGTGGCAAAGTACTGAACAGTTGTGGCAAAGTCTTGACAAAGTACTGAAAAGTGTGGTAAAGTACTGAAAAGTTGTGGCAAATTCGTGGCAAAGTACTGAAAAGTGTGGCAAAGTACTGAAAAGTTGTGGCAAAGTACTGAAAAGTGTGGCAAAGTACTGAAAAGTTGTGGCAAAGTGCTGAAAGGTGTGCCAAAGTACTGAAAAGTTGTGGCAAAGTGCTGAAAAGTCGTGGCAAAGTACTGAAAAGTGTGGCAAAGTACTGAAAAGTTATGGCAAAGTGCTGCCATGTCGTGGCAAAGCACTGAAAAGTGTGGCAAAGTACTGAAAAGTTGTGGCAAAGTGCTGAAAAGTGTGGCAAAGTACTGAAAAGTTGTGGCAAAGTGCTGAAAAGTGTGGCAAAGTACTGAAAAGTTGTGGCAAAGTGCTGAAAAGTAGTGGCAAAGTACTGAAAAGTCGTGGCAAATTCGTGGCAAAGTACTGAAAAGTGAGGCAAAGTACTGAAAAGTTGTGGCGAAGTGCTGAAAAGTCGAGGCAAAGTACTGAAAAGTGTGGCAAAGTACTGAAAAGTTGTGGCGAAGTCGTGGCAAAGTACTGAATAGAGTGGCAAAGTGCTGCAAAGTGGTGGAAAAGTACTGAAAAGTTGTGGCAAAGTGCTGAAAAGTGTGGCAAAGTACTGAAAAGTTGTGGCAAAGTGCTGAAAAGTGTGGCAAAGTGCTGCAAAGTCGTGGCAAAGTACTGAAAAGTGTGGCAAAGTAAAGAAAAGTTGTGTCAAAGTGCTGAAAAGTGTGGCAAAGTACTGAAAAGTTGTGGCAAAGTGCTGAAAAGTAGTGGCAAAGTACTGAAAAGTCGTGGCAAAGTACTGAAAAGTGTGGCAAAGTACTGAATAGTTGTGGCAAAGTCGTGGCTAAGTACTGAAAAGAGTGGCAAAGTACTGAAAAGTTGTGGCAAAGTGCTGAAAATTAGTGTCAAAGTACTGAAAAGCAGTGGCAAAGTACTGAAAAGTTGTGGCAAAGTGCTGAAAAGTGTGGCATAGTACTGAAAAGTTGTGGCAAAGTGCTGAAAAGTAGTGGGAAAGTTCTGAAGAGCAGATGCAAAGTACTGAAAAGTGTGGCAAAATACTGAAAAGTCGTGGCAAAGTCGTGGCAAAGTACTGAAAAGTGTGGCAAAGTACTGAAAAGTGTGGCAAAGTACTGAAAAGTTGTGGCAAAGTGCTGAAAAGTGTGCCAAAGTACTGAAAAGTTGTGGCAAAGTGCTGAAAAGTCGTGGCAAAGTACTGAAAAGTGTGGCAAAGTACTGGAAACTTGTAGCAAAGTGCTGTAAAGTAATGGCAAAGTGCTGAAAATTGTGGCAAAGTACTGTAAAGTTGCGGCAAAGTGCTGAAAATTAGTGTCAAAGTACTGAAAAGCAGTGGCAAAGTACTGAAAAGTGTGGCAAAGTACTGAAAAGTTGTGGCAAAGTCGTGGCAAAGTACTGAAAAGTGTGGCAAATTACTGAAAAGTTGTGGCAAAGTGCTGAAAAGTCGTGGCAAAGTACTGATAAGTGTGGCAAAGTGCTGAAAAGTAATGGCAAAGTGCTGAAAAGTGTGGCAAAGTACTGGAAAGTTGTGGCCAAGTCGTGGCAAAGTATTGAAAAGTGTGGCAAAGTACTGGAAAGTTGTGGCAAAGTACTGAAAAGTAGTGGCAAAGTGCTCAAAATTGTGGCAAAGTACTGTAAAGTTGTGGCAAAGTGCTGAAAATTAGTGTCAAAGTACTGAAAAGCAGTGGAAAAGTACTGAAAAGTTGTGGCAAAGTGCTGAAAAGTGTGGCATAGTATTGAAAAGTTGTGGCAAAGTGCTGAAAGTAGTGGGAAAGTTCTGAAGAGCAGTTGCAAAGTACTGAAAAGTGTGGCAAAATACTGAAAAGTCGTGGCAAAGTACTGAAAAGTGTGGCAAAGTACTGAAAAGTTGTGACAAAGTACTGAAAAGTGTGGCAAAGTACTGAAAAGTTGTGGCAAAGTGCTGAAAAGTGTGGCAAAGTGCTGAAAAGTAGTGGCAAAGTACTGAAAAGTCGTGGCAAAGTCGTGGCAAAGTACTGAAAAGTGAGGCAAAGTACTGAAAAGTTGTGGCGAAGTGCTGAAAAGTTGTGGCAAAGTACTGAAAAGTCGTGGCAAAGTCGTGGCAAAGTACTGAAAAGTGTTGCAAAGTACTGAAAAGTTGTGGCGAAGTACTGAATAGTGTGGCAAAGTAATGAAAAGTAGTGGCAAAGTCGTGGCAAAGTACTGAAAAGTGTGGCAAAGTACTGAAAAGTTGTGGCAAAGTGCTGAAAAGTCGTGGCAAAGTACTGAAAAGTGTGGCAAAGTGCTGAAATGTAGTGGCAAAGTACTGAAAAGTGTGGCAAAGTACTGGAAACTTGTAGCAAAGTGCTGTAAAGTAAGGGCAAAGTGCTGAAAATTGTGGCAAAGTACTGAAAAGTGTGGCAAAGTACTGAAAAGTTTTGGCAAAGTCGTGGCAAAGTACTGAAAAGAGTGGCAAAGTACTGAAAAGTTGTGGCAAAGTCGTGGCAAAGTACTGAAAAGTGTGGCAAAGTACTGAAAAGTTGTGGCGAAGTGCTGAAAAGTCGTGGCAAAGTACTGAAAAGAGTGGCAAAGTACTGAAAAGTTGTGGCAAAGTACTGAAAAGTGTGGCAAAGTACTGAAAAGTTGTGGCAAAGTGCTGAAAAGTAGTGGCAAAGTACTGAAGAGCAGTTGCAAAGTACTGAAAAGTGTGGCAAAGTACTGAAAAGTCGTGGCAAAGTCGTGGCAAAGTACTGAAAAGTCGTGGCAAAGTACTGAAAAGTGTGGCAAAGTACTGACAAGTTGTGGCAAAGTGCTGAAAAGTAGTGGCAAAGTGCTGAAAAGTGTGGCAAAGTACTTAAAAGTCGTGGTAAAGTACTGAAAAGTGTGGCAAAGTACTGAAAAGTTGTGGCAAAGTACTGAAAAGTGTGGCAAAGTAATGAAAAGTAGTGGCAAAGTCGTGGCAAAGTACTGAAAAGTGTGGCAAAGTACTGAAAAGTTGTGGCAAAGTGCTGAAAAGTCGTGGCAAAGTACTGAAAAGTGTGGCAAAGTGCTGAAAAGTAGTGGCAAAGTACTGAAAAGTGTGGCAAAGTACTGGAAAGTTGTAGCAAAGTGCTGTAAAGTAATGGCAAAGTGCTGAAAATTGTAGCAAAGTACTGTAAAGTTGCGGCAAAGTGCAGAAAATTAGTGTCAAAGTACTGAAAAGCAGTGGCAAAGTACTGAAAAGTGTGGCAAAGTACTGAACAGTTGTGGCAAAATCTTGGCAAAGTACTGAAAAGTGTGGTAAAGTACTGAAAAGTTGTGGCAAAGTCGTGGCAAAGTACTGAAAAGTGTGGCAAATTACTGAAAAGTTGTGGCAAAGTGCTGAAAAGTCGTGGCAAAGTACTGAAAAGTGTGGCAAAGTGCTGAAAAGTAGTGGCAAAGTGCTGAAAAGTGTGGCAAAGTACTGGAAAGTGGTGGCAAAGTCGTGGCAAAGTACTGGAAAGTTGTGGCAAAGTACTGAAAAGTAGTGGCAAAGTGCTCAAAATTGTGGCAAAGTACTGTAAAGTTGTGGCAAAGTGCTGAAAATTAGTGTCAAAGTACTGAAAAGCAGTGGCAAAGTACTGAAAAGTTGTGGCAAAGTGCTGAAAAGTGTAGCATAGTACTGAAAAGTTGTGGCAAAGTGCTGAAAAGTAGTGGGAAAGTTCTGAAGAGCAGTTGCAAAGTACTGAAAAGTGTGGCAAAATACTGAAAAGTCGTGGCAAAGTCGTGGCAAAGTACTGAAAAGTGTGGCAAAGTACTGAAAAGTTGTGGCAAAGTACTGAAAAGTGTGGCAAAGTACTGAAAAGTTGTGGCAAAGTGCTGAAAAGTGTGCCAAAGTACTGAAAAGTTGTGGCAAAGTGCTGAAAAGTCGTGGCAAAGTACTGAAAAGTGTGGCAAAGTACTGAAAAGTTGTGGCGAAATGCTGAAAAGTCGTGGCAAGCACTGAAAAGTGTGGCAAAGTACTGAAAACTTGTAGCAAAGTGCTGTAAAGTAATGGCAAAGTGCTGAAAATTGTGGCAAAGTACTGTAAAGTTGCGGCAAAGTGCTGAAAAGCAGTGGCAAAGTACTGAAAAGTGTGGCAAAGTACTGAACAGTTGTGGCAAAGTCTTGGCAAAGTACTGAAAAGTGTGGTAAAGTACTAAAAAGTTGTGGCAAAGTCGTGGCAAAGTACTGAAAAGTGTGGCAAATTACTGAAAAGTTGTGGCAAAGTGATGAAAAGTCGTGGCAAAGTACTGAAAAGTCGTGGCAAAGTCGTGGCAAAGTACTGAAAAGTGTGGCAAAGTAATGAAAAGTAGTGGCAAAGTCGTGGCAAAGTACTGAAAAGTGTGGCAAAGTACTGAAAAGTTGTGGCAAAGTGCTGTAAAGTAATGGCAATGTGCTGAAAATTGTGGCAAAGTACTGTAAAGTTGCGGCAAAGTACTGAAAAGTGTGGCAAAGTGCTGAAAAGTAGTGGCAAAGTACTGAAAAGTGTGGCAAAGCACTGGAAACTTGTAGCAAAGTGCTGTAAAGTAATGGCAAAGTGCTGAAAATTGTGGCAAAGTACTGTAAAGTTGCGGCAAATTGCTGAAAATTAGTGTCAAAGTACTGAATAGCAGTGGCAAAGTACTGAAAAGTGTGGCAAAGTACTGAACAGTTGTGGCAAAGTCTTGGCAAAGTACTGAAAAGTGTGGTAAAGTACTGAAAAGTTGTGGCAAATTCGTGGCAAAGTACTGAAAAGTGTGGC
Source organism: Saccoglossus kowalevskii (assembly GCF_978046115.1). NCBI lineage: Eukaryota > Metazoa > Hemichordata > Enteropneusta > Harrimaniidae > Saccoglossus > Saccoglossus kowalevskii. The sequence goes on along the minus strand of NW_028188622.1, from coordinate 28,220 downwards.
AAAGTACTGAAAAGTTGTGGCAAAGTACTGAAAAGTGTGGCAAAGTACTGAAAAGTTGTGGCAAAGTGCTGAAAAGTGTGCCAAAGTACTGAAAAGTTGTGGCAAAGTGCTGAAAAGTCGTGGCAAAGTACTGAAAAGTGTGGCAAAGTACTGAAAAGTTATGGCAAAGTGCTGCCATGTCGTGGCAAAGCACTGAGAAGTGTGGCAAAGTACTGAAAAGTTGTGGCAAAGTGCTGAAAAGTGTGGCAAAGTACTGAAAAGTTGTGGCAAAGTGCTGAAAAGTGTGGCAAAGTACTGAAAAGTTGTGGCAAAGTGCTGAAAAGTAGTGGCAAAGTACTGAAAAGTCGTGGCAAAGTCGTGGCAAAGTACTGAAAAGTGAGGCAAAGTACTGAAAAGTTGTGGCGAAGTGCTGAAAAGTCGAGGCAAAGTACTGAAAAGTGTGGCAAAGTACTGAAAAGTTGTGGCGAAGTCGTGGCAAAGTACTGAATAGAGTGGCAAAGTGCTGCAAAGTGGTGGAAAAGTACTGAAAAGTTGTGGCAAAGTGCTGAAAAGTGTGGCAAAGTACTGAAAAGTTGTGGCAAAGTGCTGAAAAGTGTGGCAAAGTGCTGCAAAGTCGTGGCAAAGTACTGAAAAGTGTGGCAAAGTAAAGAAAAGTTGTGGCAAAGTGCTGAAAAGTGTGGCAAAGTACTGAAAAGTTGTGGCAAAGTGCTGAAAAGTAGTGGCAAAGTACTGAAAAGTCGTGGCAAAGTACTGAAAAGTGTGGCAAAGTACTGAATAGTTGTGGCAAAGTCGTGGCTAAGTACTGAAAAGAGTGGCAAAGTACTGAAAAGTTGTGGCAAAGTGCTGAAAATTAGTGTCAAAGTACTGAAAAGCAGTAGCAAAGTACTGAAAAGTTGTGGCAAAGTGCTGAAAAGTGTGGCATAGTACTGAAAAGTTGTGGCAAAGTGCTGAAAAGTAGTGGGAAAGTTCTGAAGAGCAGATGCAAAGTACTGAAAAGTGTGGCAAAATACTGAAAAGTCGTGGCAAAGTCGTGGCAAAGTACTGAAAAGTGTGGCAAAGTACTGAAAAGTGTGGCAAAGTACTGAAAAGTTGTGGCAAAGTCGTGGCAAAGTACTGAAAAGTGTGGCAAAGTACTGAAAAGTTGTGGCAAAGTGCTGAAAAGTCGTGGCAAAGTACTGAAAAGTGTGGCAAAGTGCTGAAATGTAGTGGCAAAGTACTGAAAAGTGTGGCAAAGTACTGGAAACTTGTAGCAAAGTGCTGTAAAGTAAGGGCAAAGTGCTGAAAATTGTGGCAAAGTACTGAAAAGTGTGGCAAAGTACTGAAAAGTTTTGGCAAAGTCGTGGCAAAGTACTGAAAAGAGTGGCAAAGTACTGAAAAGTTGTGGCAAAGTCGTGGCAAAGTACTGAAAAGTGTGGCAAAGTACTGAAAAGTTGTGGCGAAGTGCTGAAAAGTCGTGGCAAAGTACTGAAAAGAGTGGCAAAGTACTGAAAAGTTGTGGCAAAGTACTGAAAAGTGTGGCAAAGTACTGAAAAGTTGTGGCAAAGTGCTGAAAAGTAGTGGCAAAGTACTGAAGAGCAGTTGCAAAGTACTGAAAAGTGTGGCAAAGTACTGAAAAGTCGTGGCAAAGTCGTGGCAAAGTACTGAAAAGTCGTGGCAAAGTACTGAAAAGTGTGGCAAAGTACTGACAAGTTGTGGCAAAGTGCTGAAAAGTAGTGGCAAAGTGCTGAAAAGTGTGGCAAAGTACTTAAAAGTCGTGGTAAAGTACTGAAAAGTGTGGCAAAGTACTGAAAAGTTGTGGCAAAGTACTGAAAAGTGTGGCAAAGTAATGAAAAGTAGTGGCAAAGTCGTGGCAAAGTACTGAAAAGTGTGGCAAAGTACTGAAAAGTTGTGGCAAAGTGCTGAAAAGTCGTGGCAAAGTACTGAAAAGTGTGGCAAAGTGCTGAAAAGTAGTGGCAAAGTACTGAAAAGTGTGGCAAAGTACTGGAAAGTTGTAGCAAAGTGCTGTAAAGTAATGGCAAAGTGCTGAAAATTGTAGCAAAGTACTGTAAAGTTGCGGCAAAGTGCAGAAAATTAGTGTCAAAGTACTGAAAAGCAGTGGCAAAGTACTGAAAAGTGTGGCAAAGTACTGAACAGTTGTGGCAAAATCTTGGCAAAGTACTGAAAAGTGTGGTAAAGTACTGAAAAGTTGTGGCAAAGTCGTGGCAAAGTACTGAAAAGTGTGGCAAATTACTGAAAAGTTGTGGCAAAGTGCTGAAAAGTCGTGGCAAAGTACTGAAAAGTGTGGCAAAGTGCTGAAAAGTAGTGGCAAAGTGCTGAAAAGTGTGGCAAAGTACTGGAAAGTGGTGGCAAAGTCGTGGCAAAGTACTGGAAAGTTGTGGCAAAGTACTGAAAAGTAGTGGCAAAGTGCTCAAAATTGTGGCAAAGTACTGTAAAGTTGTGGCAAAGTGCTGAAAATTAGTGTCAAAGTACTGAAAAGCAGTGGCAAAGTACTGAAAAGTTGTGGCAAAGTGCTGAAAAGTGTAGCATAGTACTGAAAAGTTGTGGCAAAGTGCTGAAAAGTAGTGGGAAAGTTCTGAAGAGCAGTTGCAAAGTACTGAAAAGTGTGGCAAAATACTGAAAAGTCGTGGCAAAGTCGTGGCAAAGTACTGAAAAGTGTGGCAAAGTACTGAAAAGTTGTGGCAAAGTACTGAAAAGTGTGGCAAAGTACTGAAAAGTTGTGGCAAAGTGCTGAAAAGTGTGCCAAAGTACTGAAAAGTTGTGGCAAAGTGCTGAAAAGTCGTGGCAAAGTACTGAAAAGTGTGGCAAAGTACTGAAAAGTTGTGGCGAAATGCTGAAAAGTCGTGGCAAGCACTGAAAAGTGTGGCAAAGTACTGAAAACTTGTAGCAAAGTGCTGTAAAGTAATGGCAAAGTGCTGAAAATTGTGGCAAAGTACTGTAAAGTTGCGGCAAAGTGCTGAAAAGCAGTGGCAAAGTACTGAAAAGTGTGGCAAAGTACTGAACAGTTGTGGCAAAGTCTTGGCAAAGTACTGAAAAGTGTGGTAAAGTACTAAAAAGTTGTGGCAAAGTCGTGGCAAAGTACTGAAAAGTGTGGCAAATTACTGAAAAGTTGTGGCAAAGTGATGAAAAGTCGTGGCAAAGTACTGAAAAGTCGTGGCAAAGTCGTGGCAAAGTACTGAAAAGTGTGGCAAAGTAATGAAAAGTAGTGGCAAAGTCGTGGCAAAGTACTGAAAAGTGTGGCAAAGTACTGAAAAGTTGTGGCAAAGTGCTGTAAAGTAATGGCAATGTGCTGAAAATTGTGGCAAAGTACTGTAAAGTTGCGGCAAAGTACTGAAAAGTGTGGCAAAGTGCTGAAAAGTAGTGGCAAAGTACTGAAAAGTGTGGCAAAGCACTGGAAACTTGTAGCAAAGTGCTGTAAAGTAATGGCAAAGTGCTGAAAATTGTGGCAAAGTACTGTAAAGTTGCGGCAAATTGCTGAAAATTAGTGTCAAAGTACTGAATAGCAGTGGCAAAGTACTGAAAAGTGTGGCAAAGTACTGAACAGTTGTGGCAAAGTCTTGGCAAAGTACTGAAAAGTGTGGTAAAGTACTGAAAAGTTGTGGCAAATTCGTGGCAAAGTACTGAAAAGTGTGGCAAAGTACTGAAAAGTTGTGGCAAAGTACTGAAAAGTGTGGCAAAGTACTGAAAAGTTGTGGCAAAGTGCTGAAAAGTGTGCCAAAGTACTGAAAAGTTGTGGCAAAGTGCTGAAAAGTCGTGGCAAAGTACTGAAAAGTGTGGCAAAGTACTGAAAAGTTATGGCAAAGTGCTGCCATGTCGTGGCAAAGCACTGAGAAGTGTGGCAAAGTACTGAAAAGTTGTGGCAAAGTGCTGAAAAGTGTGGCAAAGTACTGAAAAGTTGTGGCAAAGTGCTGAAAAGTGTGGCAAAGTACTGAAAAGTTGTGGCAAAGTGCTGAAAAGTAGTGGCAAAGTACTGAAAAGTCGTGGCAAAGTCGTGGCAAAGTACTGAAAAGTGAGGCAAAGTACTGAAAAGTTGTGGCGAAGTGCTGAAAAGTCGAGGCAAAGTACTGAAAAGTGTGGCAAAGTACTGAAAAGTTGTGGCGAAGTCGTGGCAAAGTACTGAATAGAGTGGCAAAGTGCTGCAAAGTGGTGGAAAAGTACTGAAAAGTTGTGGCAAAGTGCTGAAAAGTGTGGCAAAGTACTGAAAAGTTGTGGCAAAGTGCTGAAAAGTGTGGCAAAGTGCTGCAAAGTCGTGGCAAAGTACTGAAAAGTGTGGCAAAGTAAAGAAAAGTTGTGGCAAAGTGCTGAAAAGTGTGGCAAAGTACTGAAAAGTTGTGGCAAAGTGCTGAAAAGTAGTGGCAAAGTACTGAAAAGTCGTGGCAAAGTACTGAAAAGTGTGGCAAAGTACTGAATAGTTGTGGCAAAGTCGTGGCTAAGTACTGAAAAGAGTGGCAAAGTACTGAAAAGTTGTGGCAAAGTGCTGAAAATTAGTGTCAAAGTACTGAAAAGCAGTAGCAAAGTACTGAAAAGTTGTGGCAAAGTGCTGAAAAGTGTGGCATAGTACTGAAAAGTTGTGGCAAAGTGCTGAAAAGTAGTGGGAAAGTTCTGAAGAGCAGATGCAAAGTACTGAAAAGTGTGGCAAAATACTGAAAAGTCGTGGCAAAGTCGTGGCAAAGTACTGAAAAGTGTGGCAAAGTACTGAAAAGTGTGGCAAAGTACTGAAAAGTTGTGGCAAAGTGCTGAAAAGTGTGCCAAAGTACTGAAAAGTTGTGGCAAAGTGCTGAAAAGTCGTGGCAAAGTACTGAACAGTGTGGCAAAGTACTGAAAAGTTGTGGCGAAATGCTGAAAAGTCGTGGCAAAGTACTGAAAAGTTGTGGCAAAGTCGTGACTAAGTACTGAAAAGAGTGGCAAAGTATTGAAAAGTTGTGGCAAAGTGCTGCAAAGTCGTGGCAAAGTACTGAAAAGTGTGGCAAAGTACTGAAAAGTTGTGGCAAAGTGCTGAAAAGTGTGGGAAAGTACTGAAAAGTTGTGGCAAAGTGCTGAAAAGTGTGGCAAAGTACTGAAAAGTTGTGGCAAAGTGCTGAAAAGTAGTTGTAAAGTACTGAAAAGTCGTGGCAAAGTCGTGGCAAAGTACTGAAAAGTGAGGCAAAGTACTGAAAAGTTGTGGCGAAGGGCTGAAAAGTTGTGGCAAAGTACTGAAAAGTCGTGGCAAAGGCGTGGCAAAGTATTGAAAAGTGTGGCAAAGTACTGAAAAGTTGTGGCGAAGTGCTGAAAAGTCGTGGCAAAGTACTGAAAAGTGTGGCGAAGTACTGAAAAGTTGTGGCAAAGTGCTGAAAAGTAGTGGCAAAGTGCTGAAAAGTGTGGCAAAGTACTTAAAAGTCGTGGTAAAGTACTGAAAAGTGTGGCAAAGTACTGAAAAGTTGTGGCAAAGTACTGAAAAGTGTGGCAAAGTAATGAAAAGTAGTGGCAAATTCGTGGCAAAGTACTGAAAAGTGTGGCAAAGTACTGAAAAGTTGTGGCAAAGTGCTGAAAAGTCGTGGCAAAGTACTGAAAAGTGTGGCAAAGTGCTGAAAAGTAGTGGCAAAGTACTGAAAAGTGTGGCAAAGTACTGGAAACTTGTAGCAAAGTGCTGTAAAGTAATGGCAAAGTGCTGAAAATTGTGGCAAAGTACTGTAAAGTTGCGGCAAAGTGCTGAAAAGCAGTGGCAAAGTACTGAAAAGTGTGGCAAAGTACTAAACAGTTGTGGCAAAGTCTTGGCAAAGTACTGAAAAGTGTGGTAAAGTACTAAAAAGTTGTGGCAAAGTCGTGGCAAAGTACTGAAAAGTGTGGCAAATTACTGAAAAGTTGTGGCAAAGTGATGAAAAGTCGTGGCAAAGTACTGAAAAGTGTGGCAAAGTGCTGAAAAGTAGTGGCAAAGTGCTGAAAAGTGTGGCAAAGTGCTGAAAAGTCGTGGCAAAGTACTGAAAAGTGTGGCAAAGTACTGAAAAGTTGTGGCGAAATGCTGAAAAGTCGTGGCAAAGCACTGAAAAGTGTGGCAATGAACTGGAAAGTTGTGGCAAAGTTCTGAAGAGCAGTTGCAAAGTACTGAAAAGTGTGGCAAAATACTGAAAAGTCGTGGCAAAGTCGTGGCAAAGTACTGAAAAGTGTGGCAAAGTACTGAAAAGTTGTGGCAAAGTACTGAAAAGTGTGGCAAAGTACTGAAAAGTTGTGGCAAAGTGCTGAAAAGTGTGCCAAAGTACTGAAAAGTTGTGGCAAAGTGCTGAAAAGTCGTGGCAAAGTCGTGGCAAAGTACTGAAAAGTGTGGCAAAGTACTGAAAAGTTGTGGCGAAATGCTGAAAAGTCGTGGCAAAGCACTGAAAAGTGTGGCAAAGTACTGAAAAGTTGTGGCTAAGTCGTGGCTAAGTACTGAAAAGAGTGGCAAAGTAATGAACAGTTGTGGCAAAGTGCTGCAAAGTCGTGGCAAAGTACTGAAAAGTGTGGCAAAGTACTGAAAAGTTGTGGCAAAGTGCTGAAAAGTGTGGCAAAGTACTGAAAAGTTGTGACAAAGTGCTGAAAAGTGTGGCAAAGTACTGAAAAGTTGTGTAAAGTGCTGAAAAGTAGTGGCAAAGTACTGAAAAGTCGTGGCAAAGTCGTGGCAAAGTACTGAAAAGTAAGGCAAAGTACTGAAAAGTTGTGGCGAAGTGCTGAAAGTCGTGGCAAAATACTGAAAAGTGTGGCAAAGTACTGAAAAGTTGTGGCAAAGTCGTGGCAAAGTACTGAAAAGTGTGGCAAAGTGCTGAAAAGTGTGCCAAAGTACTGAAAAGTTGTGGCAAAGTGCTGAAAAGTCGTGGCAAAGTACTGAAAAGTGTGGCAAAGTACTGAAAAGTTGTGGCGAAATGCTGAAAAGTCGTGGCAAGCACTGAAAAGTGTGGCAAAGTACTGAAAACTTGTAGCAAAGTGCTGTAAAGTAATGGCAAAGTGCTGAAAATTGTGGCAAAGTACTGTAAAGTTGCGGCAAAGTGCTGAAAAGCAGTGGCAAAGTACTGAAAAGTGTGGCAAAGTACTGAACAGTTGTGGCAAAGTCTTGGCAAAGTACTGAAAAGTGTGGTAAAGTACTAAAAAGTTGTGGCAAAGTCGTGGCAAAGTACTGAAAAGTGTGGCAAATTACTGAAAAGTTGTGGCAAAGTGATGAAAAGTCGTGGCAAAGTACTGAAAAGTCGTGGCAAAGTCGTGGCAAAGTACTGAAAAGTGTGGCAAAGTAATGAAAAGTAGTGGCAAAGTCGTGGCAAAGTACTGAAAAGTGTGGCAAAGTACTGAAAAGTTGTGGCAAAGTGCTGTAAAGTAATGGCAATGTGCTGAAAATTGTGGCAAAGTACTGTAAAGTTGCGGCAAAGTACTGAAAAGTGTGGCAAAGTGCTGAAAAGTAGTGGCAAAGTACTGAAAAGTGTGGCAAAGCACTGGAAACTTGTAGCAAAGTGCTGTAAAGTAATGGCAAAGTGCTGAAAATTGTGGCAAAGTACTGTAAAGTTGCGGCAAATTGCTGAAAATTAGTGTCAAAGTACTGAATAGCAGTGGCAAAGTACTGAAAAGTGTGGCAAAGTACTGAACAGTTGTGGCAAAGTCTTGGCAAAGTACTGAAAAGTGTGGTAAAGTACTGAAAAGTTGTGGCAAATTCGTGGCAAAGTACTGAAAAGTGTGGCAAAGTACTGAAAAGTTGTGGCAAAGTACTGAAAAGTGTGGCAAAGTACTGAAAAGTTGTGGCAAAGTGCTGAAAAGTGTGCCAAAGTACTGAAAAGTTGTGGCAAAGTGCTGAAAAGTCGTGGCAAAGTACTGAAAAGTGTGGCAAAGTACTGAAAAGTTATGGCAAAGTGCTGCCATGTCGTGGCAAAGCACTGAGAAGTGTGGCAAAGTACTGAAAAGTTGTGGCAAAGTGCTGAAAAGTGTGGCAAAGTACTGAAAATTTGTGGCAAAGTGCTGAAAAGTGTGGCAAAGTACTGAAAAGTTGTGGCAAAGTGCTGAAAAGTAGTGGCAAAGTACTGAAAAGTCGTGGCAAAGTCGTGGCAAAGTACTGAAAAGTGAGGCAAAGTACTGAAAAGTTGTGGCGAAGTGCTGAAAAGTCGAGGCAAAGTACTGAAAAGTGTGGCAAAGTACTGAAAAGTTGTGGCGAAGTCGTGGCAAAGTACTGAATAGAGTGGCAAAGTGCTGCAAAGTGGTGGAAAAGTACTGAAAAGTTGTGGCAAAGTGCTGAAAAGTGTGGCAAAGTACTGAAAAGTTGTGGCAAAGTGCTGAAAAGTGTGGCAAAGTGCTGCAAAGTCGTGGCAAAGTACTGAAAAGTGTGGCAAAGTAAAGAAAAGTTGTGGCAAAGTGCTGAAAAGTGTGGCAAAGTACTGAAAAGTTGTGGCAAAGTGCTGAAAAGTAGTGGCAAAGTACTGAAAAGTCGTGGCAAAGTACTGAAAAGTGTGGCAAAGTACTGAATAGTTGTGGCAAAGTCGTGGCTAAGTACTGAAAAGAGTGGCAAAGTACTGAAAAGTTGTGGCAAAGTGCTGAAAATTAGTGTCAAAGTACTGAAAAGCAGTAGCAAAGTACTGAAAAGTTGTGGCAAAGTGCTGAAAAGTGTGGCATAGTACTGAAAAGTTGTGGCAAAGTGCTGAAAAGTAGTGGGAAAGTTCTGAAGAGCAGATGCAAAGTACTGAAAAGTGTGGCAAAATACTGAAAAGTCGTGGCAAAGTCGTGGCAAAGTACTGAAAAGTGTGGCAAAGTACTGAAAAGTGTGGCAAAGTACTGAAAAGTTGTGGCAAAGTGCTGAAAAGTGTGCCAAAGTACTGAAAAGTTGTGGCAAAGTGCTGAAAAGTCGTGGCAAAGTACTGAAAAGTGTGGCAAAGTACTGAAAAGTTGTGGCGAAATGCTGAAAAGTCGTGGCAAAGCACTGAAAAGTGTGGCAAAGTACTGAAAAGTTGTGGCAAAGTCGTGACTAAGTACTGAAAAGAGTGGCAAAGTATTGAAAAGTTGTGGCAAAGTGCTGCAAAGTCGTGGCAAAGTACTGAAAAGTGTGGCAAAGTACTGAAAAGTTGTGGCAAAGTGCTGAAAAGTGTGGGAAAGTACTGAAAAGTTGTGGCAAAGTGCTGAAAAGTGTGGCAAAGTACTGAAAAGTTGTGGCAAAGTGCTGAAAAGTAGTTGTAAAGTACTGAAAAGTCGTGGCAAAGTCGTGGCAAAGTACTGAAAAGTGAGGCAAAGTACTGAAAAGTTGTGGCGAAGGGCTGAAAAGTTGTGGCAAAGTACTGAAAAGTCGTGGCAAAGGCGTGGCAAAGTATTGAAAAGTGTGGCAAAGTACTGAAAAGTTGTGGCGAAGTGCTGAAAAGTCGTGGCAAAGTACTGAAAAGTGTGGCGAAGTACTGAAAAGTTGTGGCAAAGTGCTGAAAAGTAGTGGCAAAGTGCTGAAAAGTGTGGCAAAGTACTTAAAAGTCGTGGTAAAGTACTGAAAAGTGTGGCAAAGTACTGAAAAGTTGTGGCAAAGTACTGAAAAGTGTGGCAAAGTAATGAAAAGTAGTGGCAAATTCGTGGCAAAGTACTGAAAAGTGTGGCAAAGTACTGAAAAGTTGTGGCAAAGTGCTGAAAAGTCGTGGCAAAGTACTGAAAAGTGTGGCAAAGTGCTGAAAAGTAGTGGCAAAGTACTGAAAAGTGTGGCAAAGTACTGGAAACTTGTAGCAAAGTGCTGTAAAGTAATGGCAAAGTGCTGAAAATTGTGGCAAAGTACTGTAAAGTTGCGGCAAAGTGCTGAAAAGCAGTGGCAAAGTACTGAAAAGTGTGGCAAAGTACTAAACAGTTGTGGCAAAGTCTTGGCAAAGTACTGAAAAGTGTGGTAAAGTACTAAAAAGTTGTGGCAAAGTCGTGGCAAAGTACTGAAAAGTGTGGCAAATTACTGAAAAGTTGTGGCAAAGTGATGAAAAGTCGTGGCAAAGTACTGAAAAGTGTGGCAAAGTGCTGAAAAGTAGTGGCAAAGTGCTGAAAAGTGTGGCAAAGTGCTGAAAAGTCGTGGCAAAGTACTGAAAAGTGTGGCAAAGTACTGAAAAGTTGTGGCGAAATGCTGAAAAGTCGTGGCAAAGCACTGAAAAGTGTGGCAATGAACTGGAAAGTTGTGGCAAAGTTCTGAAGAGCAGTTGCAAAGTACTGAAAAGTGTGGCAAAATACTGAAAAGTCGTGGCAAAGTCGTGGCAAAGTACTGAAAAGTGTGGCAAAGTACTGAAAAGTTGTGGCAAAGTACTGAAAAGTGTGGCAAAGTACTGAAAAGTTGTGGCAAAGTGCTGAAAAGTGTGCCAAAGTACTGAAAAGTTGTGGCAAAGTGCTGAAAAGTCGTGGCAAAGTCGTGGCAAAGTACTGAAAAGTGTGGCAAAGTACTGAAAAGTTGTGGCGAAATGCTGAAAAGTCGTGGCAAAGCACTGAAAAGTGTGGCAAAGTACTGAAAAGTTGTGGCTAAGTCGTGGCTAAGTACTGAAAAGAGTGGCAAAGTAATGAACAGTTGTGGCAAAGTGCTGCAAAGTCGTGGCAAAGTACTGAAAAGTGTGGCAAAGTACTGAAAAGTTGTGGCAAAGTGCTGAAAAGTGTGGCAAAGTACTGAAAAGTTGTGACAAAGTGCTGAAAAGTGTGGCAAAGTACTGAAAAGTTGTGTAAAGTGCTGAAAAGTAGTGGCAAAGTACTGAAAAGTCGTGGCAAAGTCGTGGCAAAGTACTGAAAAGTAAGGCAAAGTACTGAAAAGTTGTGGCGAAGTGCTGAAAGTCGTGGCAAAATACTGAAAAGTGTGGCAAAGTACTGAAAAGTTGTGGCAAAGTCGTGGCAAAGTACTGAAAAGTGTGGCAAAGTACTGTAAAGTTGCGGCAAAGTGCTGAAAATTAGTGTCAAAGTACTGAAAAGCAGTGGCAAAGTACTGAAAAGTGTGGCAAAGTACTGAACAGTTGTGGCAAAGTCTTGGCAAAGTACTGAAAAGTGTGTCAAAGTACTGAAAAGTTGTGGCAAAGTACTGAAAAGTGTGGCAAAGTACTGAAAAGTGTGGCAAAGTACTGAAAAGTTGTGGCGAAGTCGTGGCAAAGTACTGAAAAGAGTGGCAAAGTACTGAAAAGTTGTGGCGAAGTGCTGAAAAGTCGTGGCAAAGTGCTGAAAAGTAGTGGCAAAGTGCTGAAAAGTGTGGCAAAGTACTTAAAAGTCGTGGAAAAGTACTGAAAAGTGTGGCAAAGTACTGAAAAGTTGTGGCAAAGTACTGAAAAGTGTGGCAAAGTAATGAAAAGTAGTGGCAAAGTACTTAAAAGTCGTGGAAAAGTACTGAAAAGTGTGGCAAAGTACTGAAAAGTTGTGGCAAAGTACTGAAAAGTGTGGCAAAGTAATGAAAAGTAGTGGCAAAGTCGTGGCAAAGTACTGAAAAGTGTGGCAAAGTACTGAAAAGTTGTGGCAAAGTGCTGAAAAGTCGTGGCAAAGTACTGAAAAGTGTGGCAAAGTGCTGAAAAGTAGTGGCAAAGTACTGAAAAGTGTGGCAAAGTACTGGAAACTTGTAGCAAAGTGCTGTAAAGTAATGGCAAAGTGCTGAAAATTGTGGCAAAGTACTGTAAAGTTGCGGCAAAGTGCTGAAAAGCAGTGGCAAAGTACTGAAAAGTGTGGCAAAGTACTGAACAGTTGTGGCAAAGTCTTGGCAAAGTACTGAAAAGTGTGGTAAAGTACTAAAAAGTTGTGGCAAAGTCGTGGCAAAGTACTGAAAAGTGTGGCAAATTACTGAAAAGTTGTGGCAAAGTGATGAAAAGTCGTGGCAAAGTACTGAAAAGTGTGGCAAAGTGCTGAAAAGTAGTGGCAAAGTGCTGAAAAGTGTGGCAAAGTGCTGAAAAGTCGTGGCAAAGTACTGAAAAGTGTGACAAAGTACTGAAAAGTTGTGGCGAAATGCTGAAAAGTCGTGGCAAAGCACTGAAAAGTGTGGCAATGAACTGGAAAGTTGTGGCAAAGTTCTGAAGAGCAGTTGCAAAGTACTGAAAAGTGTGGCAAAATACTGAAAAGTCGTGGCAAAGTCGTGGCAAAGTACTGAAAAGTGTGGCAAAGTACTGAAAAGTTGTGGCAAAGTACTGAAAAGTGTGGCAAAGTACTGAAAAGTTGTGGCAAAGTGCTGAAAAGTGTGCCAAAGTACTGAAAAGTTGTGGCAAAGTGCTGAAAAGTCGTGGCAAAGTCGTGGCAAAGTACTGAAAAGTGTGGCAAAGTACTGAAAAGTTGTGGCGAAATGCTGAAAAGTCGTGGCAAAGCACTGAAAAGTGTGGCAAAGTACTGAAAAGTTGTGGCTAAGTCGTGGCTAAGTACTGAAAAGAGTGGCAAAGTAATGAACAGTTGTGGCAAAGTGCTGCAAAGTCGTGGCAAAGTACTGAAAAGTGTGGCAAAGTACTGAAAAGTTGTGGCAAAGTGCTGAAAAGTGTGGCAAAGTACTGAAAAGTTGTGACAAAGTGCTGAAAAGTGTGGCAAAGTACTGAAAAGTTGTGTAAAGTGCTGAAAAGTAGTGGCAAAGTAATGAAAAGTCGTGGCAAAGTCGTGGCAAAGTACTGAAAAGTAAGGCAAAGTACTGAAAAGTTGTGGCGAAGGGCTGAAAGTCGTGGCAAAATACTGAAAAGTGTGGCAAAGTACTGAAAAGTTGTGGCAAAGTCGTGGCAAAGTACTGAAAAGTGTGGCAAAGTACTGTAAAGTTGCGGCAAAGTGCTGAAAATTAGTGTCAAAGTACTGAAAAGCAGTGGCAAAGTACTGAAAAGTGTGGCAAAGTACTGAACAGTTGTGGCAAAGTCTTGGCAAAGTACTGACAAGTGTGTCAAAGTACTGAAAAGTTGTGGCAAAGTACTGAAAAGTGTGGCAAAGTACTGAAAAGTGTGGCAAAGTACTGAAAAGTTGTGGCGAAGTCGTGGCAAAGTACTGAAAAGAGTGGCAAAGTACTGAAAAGTTGTGGCGAAGTGCTGAAAAGTCGTGGCAAAGTGCTGAAAAGTAGTGGCAAAGTGCTGAAAAGTGTGGCAAAGTACTTAAAAGTCGTGGAAAAGTACTGAAAAGTGTGGCAAAGTACTGAAAAGTTGTGACAAAGTACTGAAAAGTGTGGCAAAGTAATGAAAAGTAGTGGCAAAGTACTTAAAAGTCGTGGAAAAGTACTGAAAAGTGTGGCAAAGTACTGAAAAGTTGTGGCAAAGTACTGAAAAGTGTGGCAAAGTAATGAAAAGTAGTGGCAAAGTCGTGGCAAAGTACTGAAAAGTGTGGCAAAGTACTGAAAAGTTGTGGCAAAGTGCTGAAAAGTCGTGGCAAAGTACTGAAAAGTGTGGCAAAGTGCTGAAAAGTAGTGGCAAAGTGCTGAAAAGTGTGGCAAAGTACTGGAAAGTTGTGGCAAAGTCGTGGCAAAGTATTGAAAAGTGTGGCAAAGTACTGGAAAGTTGTGGCAAAGTACTGAAAAGTAGTGGCAAAGTACTGAAAAGCAGTGGCAAAGTACTGAAAAGTTGTGGCAAAGTGCTGAAAAGTGTGGCATAGTACTGAAAAGTTGTGGCAAAGTGCTGAAAAATAGTGGGAAAGTTCTGAAGAGCAGTTGCAAAGTACTGAAAAGTGTGGCAAAATACTGAAAAGTCGTGGCAAAGTCGTGGCAAAGTACTGAAAAGTGTGGCAAAGTACTGAAAAGTTGTGGCAAAGTACTGAAAAGTGTGGCAAAGTACTGAAAAGTTGAGCCAAAGTCGTGGCTAAGTACTGAAAAGAGTGGCAAAGTACTGAAAAGTTGTGGCAAAGTGCTGCAAAGTCGTGGCAAAGTACTGAAAAGTGTGGCAAAGTACTGAAAAGTTGTGGCTACGTGCTGAAAAGTGTGGCAAAGTACTGAAAAGTTGTGGCAAAGTGCTGAAAAGTGTGGCAAAGTACTGAAAAGTTGTTGCAAAGTGCTGAAAAGTATTGGCAAAGTACTGAAAAGTCGTGGCAAAGTCGTGGCAAAGTACTGAAAAGTGAGGCAAAGTACTGAAAAGTTGTGGCGAAGTGCTGAAAAGTTGTGGCAAAGGACTGAAAAGTCGTGGCAAAGTCGTGGCAAAGTACTGAAAAGTGTTGCAAAGTCATGAAAAGTTGTGGCGAAGTGCTGAAAAGTCGTGGCAAAGTACTGAAAAGTGTGGCAAAGTACTGAAAAGTTGTGGCAAAGTGCTGAAAATTAGTGGTAAAGTACATAAAAGTCGTGGTAAAGTACTGAAAAGTGTGGCAAAGTACTGAAAAGTTGTGGCAAAGTACTGAAAAGTGTGGCAAAGTAATGAAAAGTAGTGGCAAAGTCGTGGCAAAGTACTGAAAAGTGTGGCAAAGTAAAGACAAGTTGTGGCAAAGTGCTGAAAAGTCGTGGCAAAGTACTGAAAAGTGTGGCAAAGTGCTGAAAAGTAGTGGCAAAGTACTAAAAAGTGTGGCAAAGTACTGGAAACTTGTAGCAAAGTGCTGTAAAGTAAGGGCAAAGTGCTGAAAATTGTGGCAAAGTACTGAAAAGTGTGGCAAAGTACTGAAAAGTTGAGGCAAAGTCGTGGCAAAGTACTGAAAAGTTGTGGCGAAGTGCTGAAAAGTCGTGGCAAAGTACTGAAAAGAGTGGCAAAGTACTGAAAAGTTGTGGCAAAGTACTGAAAAGTGTGGCAAAGTACTGAAAAGTTGTGGCAAAGTGCTGCAAAGTCGTGGAAAAGTACTGAAAAGTGTGGCAAAGTACTGAAAAGTTGTGGCAACGTGCTGAAAAGTGTGGCAAAGTACTGAAAAGTTGTGGCAAAGTGCTGAAAAGTGTGGCAAAGTACTGAAAAGTTGTTGCCAAGTGCTGAAAAGTATTGGCAAAGTACTGAGAAGTCGTGGCAAAGTCGTGGCAAAGTACTGAAAAGTGAGGCAAAGTACTGAAAAGTTGTGGCGAAGTGCTGAAAAGTTGTGGCAAAGGACTGAAAAGTCGTGGCAAAGTCGTGGCAAAGTACTGAAAAGTGTTGCAAAGTCATGAAAAGTTGTGGCGAAGTGCTGAAAAGTGTGGTAAAGTACTTAAAAGTCGTGGTAAAGTACTGAAAAGTGTGGCAAAGTACTGAAAAGTTGTGGCAAAGTACTGAAAAGTGTGGCAAAGTAATGAAAAGTAGTGGCAAAGTCGTGGCAAAGTACTGAAAAGTGTGGCAAAGTAATGACAAGTTGTGGCAAAGTGCTGAAAAGTCGTGGCAAAGTACTGAAAAGTGTGGCAAAGTGCTGAAAAGTAGTGGCAAAGTACTAAAAAGTGTGGCAAAGTACTGGAAACTTGTAGCAAAGTGCTGTAAAGTAAGGGCAAAGTGCTGAAAATTGTGGCAAAGTACTGAAAAGTGTGGCAAAGTACTGAAAAGTTGAGGCAAAGTCGTGGCAAAGTACTGAAAAGTTGTGGCGAAGTGCTGAAAAGTCGTGGCAAAGTACTGAAAAGAGTGGCAAAGTACTGAAAAGTTGTGGCAAAGTACTGAAAAGTGTGGCAAAGTACTGAAAAGTTGTGGCAAAGTGCTGCAAAGTCGTGGAAAAGTACTGAAAAGTGTGGCAAAGTACTGAAAAGTTGTGGCAACGTGCTGAAAAGTGTGGCAAAGTACTGAAAAGTTGTGGCAAAGTGCTGAAAAGTGTGGCAAAGTACTGAAAAGTTGTTGCCAAGTGCTGAAAAGTATTGGCAAAGTACTGAGAAGTCGTGGCAAAGTCGTGGCAAAGTACTGAAAAGTGAGGCAAAGTACTGAAAAGTTGTGGCGAAGTGCTGAAAAGTTGTGGCAAAGGACTGAAAAGTCGTGGCAAAGTCGTGGCAAAGTACTGAAAAGTGTTGCAAAGTCATGAAAAGTTGTGGCGAAGTGCTGAAAAGTGTGGTAAAGTACTTAAAAGTCGTGGTAAAGTACTGAAAAGTGTGGCAAAGTACTGAAAAGTTGTGGCAAAGTACTGAAAAGTGTGGCAAAGTAATGAAAAGTAGTGGCAAAGTCGTGGCAAAGTACTGAAAAGTGTGGCAAAGTAATGACAAGTTGTGGCAAAGTGCTGAAAAGTCGTGGCAAAGTACTGAAAAGTGTGGCAAAGTGCTGAAAAGTAGTGGCAAAGTACTAAAAAGTGTGGCAAAGTACTGGAAACTTGTAGCAAAGTGCTGTAAAGTAAGGGCAAAGTGCTGAAAATTGTGGCAAAGTACTGAAAAGAGTGGCAAAGTACTGAAAAGTTGTGGCAAAGTACTGAAAAGTGTGGCAAAGTACTGAAAAGTTGTGGCAAAGTGCTGCAAAGTCGTGGAAAAGTACTGAAAAGTGTGGCAAAGTACTGAAAAGTTGTGGCAACGTGCTGAAAAGTGTGGTAAAGTACTTAAAAGTCGTGGTAAAGTACTGAAAAGTGTGGCAAAGTACTGAAAAGTTGTGGCAAAGTACTGAAAAGTGTGGCAAAGTAATGAAAAGTAGTGGCAAAGTCGTGGCAAAGTACTGAAAAGTGTGGCAAAGTAATGACAAGTTGTGGCAAAGTGCTGAAAAGTCGTGGCAAAGTACTGAAAAGTGTGGCAAAGTGCTGAAAAGTAGTGGCAAAGTACTAAAAAGTGTGGCAAAGTACTGGAAACTTGTAGCAAAGTGCTGTAAAGTAAGGGCAAAGTGCTGAAAATTGTGGCAAAGTAATGAAAAGTGTGGCAAAGTACTGAAAAGTTGTGGCAAAGTCGTGGCAAAGTACTGAAAAGAGTGGCAAAGTACTGAAAAGTTGAGGCAAAGTCGTGGCAAAGTACTGAAAAGTTGTGGCGAAGTGCTGAAAAGTCGTGGCAAAGTACTGAAAAGAGTGGCAAAGTACTGAAAAGTTGTGGCAAAGTACTGAAAAGTGTGGCAAAGTACTGAAAAGTTGTGGCAAAGTGCTGAAAAGTAGTGGCAAAGTACTGAAGAGCAGTTGCAAAGTACTGAAAAGTGTGGCAAAGTACTGAAAAGTCGTGGCAAAGTCGTGGCAAAGTACTGAAAAGTGTGGCAAAGTACTGAAAAGTTGTGGCGAAGTGTTGAAAAGTCGTGGCAAAGTACTGAAATTGTGGCAAAGTACTGAAAAGTTGTGGCAAAGTGCTGAAAAGTAGTGGCAAAGTGCTGAAAAGTGTGGCAAAGTACTTAAAAGTTGTGGCAAAGTGCTGAAAAGTAGTAGCAAAGTACTGAAGAGCAGTTGCAAAGTACTGAAAAGTGTGGCAAAGTACTGAAAAGTCGTGGCAAAGTCGTGGCAAAGTCCTGAAAAGTGTGGCAAAGTACTGAAAAGTTGTGGCGAAGTGCTGAAAAGTCGTGGCAAAGTACTGAAAAGTGTGGCAAAGTACTGAAAAGTTGTGGCAAAGTGCTGAAAAGTAGTGGCAAAGTGCTGAAAAGTGTGGCAAAGTACTTAAAAGTCGTGGTAAAGTACTGAAAAGTGTGGCAAAGTACTGAAAAGTTGTGGCAAAGTACTGAAAAGTGTGGCAAAGTACTGAAAAGTTGTGGCAAAGTCGTGGCAAAGTACTGAAAAGTGTGGCAAATTACTGAAAAGTTGTGGCAAAGTGCTGAAAAGTCGTGGCAAAGTACTGAAAAGTGTGACAAAGTGCTGAAAAGTAATGGCAAAGTGCTGAAAAGTGTGGCAAAGTACTGGAAAGTTGTGGCAAAGTCGTGGCAAAGTATTGAAAAGTGTGGCAAAGTACTGGAAAGTTGTGGCAAAGTACTGAAAAGTAGTGGCAAAGTGCTCAAAATTGTGGCAAAGTACTGTAAAGTTGTGGCAAAGTGCTGAAAATTAGTGTCAAAGTACTGAAAAGCAGTGGAAAAGTATTGAAAAGTTGTGGCAAAGTGCTGAAAAGTGTGGCATAGTACTGAAAAGTTGTGGCAAAGTGCTGAAAAGTAGTGGGAAAGTTCTGAAGAGCAGTTGCAAAGTACTGAAAAGTGTGGCAAAATACTGAAAAGTCGTGGCAAAGTACTGAAAAGTGTGGCAAAGTACTGAAAAGTTGTGACAAAGTACTGAAAAGTGTGGCAAAGTACTGAAAAGTTGTGGCAAAGTGCTGAAAAGTGTGGCAAAGTGCTGAAAAGTAGTGGCAAAGTACTGAAAAGTCGTGGCAAAGTACTGAAAAGTGATGCAAAGTACTGAAAAGTTGTGGCGAAGTGCTGAAAAGTTGTGGCAAAGTACTGAAAAGTCGTGGCAAAGTCGTGGCAAAGTACTGAAAAGTGTTGCAAAGTACTGAAAAGTTGTGGCGAAGTACTGAAAAGTGTGGCAAAGTAATGAAAAGTAGTGGCAAAGTCGTGGCAAAGTACTGAAAAGTGTGGCAAAGTACTGAAAAGTTGTGGCAAAGTGCTGAAAAGTAGTGGCAAAGTGCTGAAAAGTGTGGCAAAGTACTTAAAAGTCGTGGAAAAGTACTGAAAAGTGTGGCAACGTACTGAAAAGTTGTGGCAAAGTACTGAAAAGTGTGGCAAAGTAATGAAAAGTAGTGGCAAAGTCGTGGCAAAGTACTGAAAAGTGTGGCAAAGTACTGAAAAGTTGTGGCAAAGTGCTGAAAAGTAGTGGCAAAGTGCTGAAAAGTGTGGCAAAGTACTGGAAAGTTGTGGCAAAGTCGTGGCAAAGTATTGAAAAGTGTGGCAAAGTACTGGAAAGTTGTGGCAAAGTACTGAAAAGTAGTGGCAAAGTGCTCAAAATTGTGGCAAAGTACTGTAAAGTTGTGGCAAAGTGCTGAAAATTAGTGTCAAAGTACTGAAAAGCAGTGGCAAAGTACTGAAAAGTTGTGGCAAAGTGCTGAAAAGTGTGGCATAGTACTGAAAAGTTGTGGCAAAGTTCTGAAAAGTAGTGGGAAAGTTCTGAAGAGCAGTTGCAAAGTACTGAAAAGTGTGGCAAAATACTGAAAAGTCGTGGCAAAGTCGTGGCAAAGTACTGAAAAGTGTGGCAAAGTACTGAAAAGTTGTGGCAAAGTACTGAGAACTGTGGCAAAGTACTGAAAAGTTGAGCCAAAGTCGTGGCTAAGTACTGAAAAGAGTGGCAAAGTACTGAAAAGTTGTGACAAAGTGCTGCAAAGTCGTGGCAAAGTACTGAAAAGTCGTGGCAAAGTCGTTGCAAAGTACTGAAAATGTGGCAAAGTACTGAAAAGTTGTGGCAAAGTGCTGAAAAGTGTGGCAAAGTACTGAAAAGTTGTGGCAAAGTGCTGAAAAGTGTGGCAAAGTACTGAAAAGTTGTTGCAAAGTGCTGAAAAGTATTGGCAAAGTACTGAAAAGTCGTGGCAAAGTCGTGGCAAAGTACTGAAAAGTGAGGCAAAGTACTGAAAAGTTGTGGCGAAGTGCTGAAAAGTTGTGGCAAAGGACTGAAAAGTCGTGGAAAAGTCGTGGCAAAGTACTGAAAAGTGTTGCAAAGTCATGAAAAGTTGTGGCGAAGTGCTGAAAAGTCGTGGCAAAGTACTGAAAAGTGTGGCAAAGTACTGAAAAGTTGTGGCAAAGTGCTGAAAAGTAGTGGCAAAGTGCTGAAAAGTGTGGTAAAGTACTTAAAAGTCGTGGTAAGGTACTGAAAAGTGTGGCAAAGTACTGAAAAGTTGTGGCAAAGTATTGAAAAGTGTGGCAAAGTAATGAAAAGTAGTGGCAAAGTCGTGGCAAAGTACTGAAAAGTGTGGCAAAGTACTGACAAGTTGTGGCAAAGTGCTGAAAAGTCGTGGCAAAGTACTGATAAGTGTGGCAAAGTACTGGAAACTTGTAGCAAAGTGCTGTAAAGTAAGGGCAAAGTGCTGAAAATTGTGGCAAAGTACTGAAAAGTGTGGCAAAGTACTGAAAAGTGTGGCAAAGTCGTGGCAAAGTACTGAAAAGAGTGGCAAAGTACTGAAAAGTTGAGGCAAAGTCGTGGCAAAGTACTGAAAAGTTGTGGCGAAGTGCTGAAAAGTCGTGGCAAAGTACTGAAAAGAGTGGCAAAGTACTGAAAAGTTGTGGCAAAGTACTGAAAAGTGTGGCAAAGTACTGAAAAGTTGTGGCAAAGTGCTGAAAAGTAGTGGGAAAGTTCTGAAGAGCAGTTGCAAAGTTCTGAAAAGTGTGGCAAAATACTGAAAAGTCGTGGCAAAGTCGTGGCAAAGTACTGAAAAGTGTGGCATAGTACTGAAAAGTTGTGGCAAAATGCTGAAAAGTAGTGGGAAAGTTCTGAAGAGCAGTTGCAAAGTACTGAAAAGTGTGGCAAAATACTGAAAAGTCGTGGCAAAGTACTGAAAAGTGTGGCAAAGTACTGAAAAGTTGTGACAAAGTACTGAAAAGTGTGGCAAAGTACTGAAAAGTTGTGACAAAGTACTGAAAAGTGTGGCAAAGTACTGAAAAGTTGTGGCAAAGTGCTGAAAAGTGTGGCAAAGTGCTGAAAAGTAGTGGCAAAGTACTGAAAAGTCGTGGCAAAGTACTGAAAAGTGATGCAAAGTACTGAAAAGTTGTGGCGAAGTGCTGAAAAGTTGTGGCAAAGTACTGAAAAGTCGTGGCAAAGTCGTGGCAAAGTACTGAAAAGTGTTGCAAAGTACTGAAAAGTTGTGGCGAAGTACTGAAAAGTGTGGCAAAGTAATGAAAAGTAGTGGCAAAGTCGTGGCAAAGTACTGAAAAGTGTGGCAAAGTACTGAAAAGTTGTGGCAAAGTGCTGAAAAGTAGTGGCAAAGTGCTGAAAAGTGTGGCAAAGTACTTAAAAGTCGTGGAAAAGTACTGAAAAGTGTGGCAACGTACTGAAAAGTTGTGGCAAAGTACTGAAAAGTGTGGCAAAGTAATGAAAAGTAGTGGCAAAGTCGTGGCAAAGTACTGAAAAGTGTGGCAAAGTACTGAAAAGTTGTGGCAAAGTGCTGAAAAGTAGTGGCAAAGTGCTGAAAAGTGTGGCAAAGTACTGGAAAGTTGTGGCAAAGTCGTGGCAAAGTATTGAAAAGTGTGGCAAAGTACTGGAAAGTTGTGGCAAAGTACTGAAAAGTAGTGGCAAAGTGCTCAAAATTGTGGCAAAGTACTGTAAAGTTGTGGCAAAGTGCTGAAAATTAGTGTCAAAGTACTGAAAAGCAGTGGCAAAGTACTGAAAAGTTGTGGCAAAGTGCTGAAAAGTGTGGCATAGTACTGAAAAGTTGTGGCAAAGTGCTGAAAAGTAGTGGGAAAGTTCTGAAGAGCAGTTGCAAAGTACTGAAAAGTGTGGCAAAATACTGAAAAGTCGTGGCAAAGTCGTGGCAAAGTACTGAAAAGTGTGGCAAAGTACTGAAAAGTTGTGGCAAAGTACTGAAAACTGTGGCAAAGTACTGAAAAGTTGAGCCAAAGTCGTGGCTAAGTACTGAAAAGAGTGGCAAAGTACTGAAAAGTTGTGACAAAGTGCTGCAAAGTCGTGGCAAAGTACTGAAAAGTGTGGCAAAGTACTGAAAAGTTGTGGCAAAGTGCTGAAAAGTGTGGCAAAGTACTGAAAAGTTGTGGCAAAGTGCTGAAAAGTGTGGCAAAGTACTGAAAAGTTGTTGCAAAGTGCTGAAAAGTATTGGCAAAGTACTGAAAAGTCGTGGCAAAGTCGTGGCAAAGTACTGAAAAGTGAGGCAAAGTACTGAAAAGTTGTGGCGAAGTGCTGAAAAGTTGTGGCAAAGGACTGAAAAGTCGTGGAAAAGTCGTGGCAAAGTACTGAAAAGTGTTGCAAAGTCATGAAAAGTTGTGGCGAAGTGCTGAAAAGTCGTGGCAAAGTACTGAAAAGTGTGGCAAAGTACTGAAAAGTTGTGGCAAAGTCGTGGCAAAGTACTGAAAAGTGTGGCAAAGTACCGGAAAGTTGTGGCAAAGTTCTCAAAAGTAGTGGCAAAGTGCTGAAAATTGTGGCAAAGTACTGTAAAGTTGTGGCAAAGTGCTGAAAATTAGTGTCAAAGTACTGAAAAGCAGTGGCAAAGTACTGAAAAGTTGTGGCAAAGTGCTGAAAAGTGTGGCATAGTACTGAAAAGTTGTGGCAAAGTGCTGAAAAGTAGTGGGAAAGTTCTGAAGAGCAGTTGCAAAGTACTGAAAAGTGTGGCAAAATACTGAAAAGTCGTGGCAAAGTCGTGGCAAAGTACTGAAAAGTGTGGCAAAGTACTGAAAAGTTGTGGCAAAGTACTGAAAACTGTGGCAAAGTACTGAAAAGTTGAGCCAAAGTCGTGGCTAAGTACTGAAAAGAGTGGCAAAGTACTGAAAAGTTGTGACAAAGTGCTGCAAAGTCGTGGCAAAGTACTGAAAAGTGTGGCAAAGTACTGAAAAGTTGTGGCAAAGTGCTGAAAAGTGTGGCAAAGTACTGAAAAGTTGTGGCAAAGTGCTGAAAAGTGTGGCAAAGTACTGAAAAGTTGTTGCAAAGTGCTGAAAAGTATTGGCAAAGTACTGAAAAGTCGTGGCAAAGTCGTGGCAAAGTACTGAAAAGTGAGGCAAAGTACTGAAAAGTTGTGGCGAAGTGCTGAAAAGTTGTGGCAAAGGACTGAAAAGTCGTGGAAAAGTCGTGGCAAAGTACTGAAAAGTGTTGCAAAGTCATGAAAAGTTGTGGCGAAGTGCTGAAAAGTCGTGGCAAAGTACTGAAAAGTGTGGCAAAGTACTGAAAAGTTGTGGCAAAGTGCTGAAAAGTAGTGGCAAAGTGCTGAAAAGTGTGGTAAAGTACTTAAAAGTCGTGGTAAGGTACTGAAAAGTGTGGCAAAGTACTGAAAAGTTGTGGCAAAGTATTGAAAAGTGTGGCAAAGTAATGAAAAGTAGTGGCAAAGTCGTGGCAAAGTACTGAAAAGTGTGGCAAAGTACTGACAAGTTGTGGCAAAGTGCTGAAAAGTCGTGGCAAAGTACTGATAAGTGTGGCAAAGTACTGGAAACTTGTAGCAAAGTGCTGTAAAGTAAGGGCAAAGTGCTGAAAATTGTGGCAAAGTACTGAAAAGTGTGGCAAAGTACTGAAAAGTTGTGGCAAAGTCGTGGCAAAGTACTGAAAAGAGTGGCAAAGTACTGAAAAGTTGAGGCAAAGTCGTGGCAAAGTACTGAAAAGTTGTGGCGAAGTTCTGAAAAGTCGTGGCAAAGTACTGAAAAGAGTGGCAAAGTACTGAAAAGTTGTGGCAAAGTACTGAAAAGTGTGGCAAAGTACTGAAAAGTTGTGGCAAAGTGCTGAAAAGTAGTGGGAAAGTTCTGAAGAGCAGTTGCAAAGTACTGAAAAGTGTGGCAAAATACTGAAAAGTCGTGGCAAAGTCGTGGCAAAGTACTGAAAAGTGTGGCATAGTACTGAAAAGTTGTGGCAAAATGCTGAAAAGTAGTGGGAAAGTTCTGAAGAGCAGTTGCAAAGTACTGAAAAGTGTGGCAAAATACTGAAAAGTCGTGGCAAAGTACTGAAAAGTGTGGCAAAGTACTGAAAAGTTGTGACAAAGTACTGAAAAGTGTGGCAAAGTACTGAAAAGTTGTGGCAAAGTGCTGAAAAGTGTGGCAAAGTGCTGAAAAGTAGTGGCAAAGTACTGAAAAGTCGTGGCAAAGTCGTGGCAAAGTTCTGAAAAGTGAGGCAAAGTACTGAAAAGTTGTGGCGAAGTGCTGAAAAGTTGTGGCAAAGTACTGAAAAGTCGTGGTAAAGTCGTGGCAAAGTACTGAAAAGTGTTGCAAAGTACTGAAAAGTTGTGGCGAAGTACTGAAAAGTGTGGCAAAGTAATGAAAAGTAGTGGCAAAGTCGTGGCAAAGTAATGAAAAGTGTGGCAAAGTACTGAAAAGTTGTGGCAAAGTGCTGAAAAGTCGTGGCAAAGTACTGAAAAGTGTGGCAAAGTGCTGAAAAGTGTGGCAAAGTACTGAAAAGTTGTGGCAAAGTGCTGAAAAGTGTGGCAAAGTACTGAAAAGTTGTTGCAAAGTGCTGAAAAGTATTGGCAAAGTACTGAAAAGTCGTGGCAAAGTCGTGGCAAAGTACTGAAAAGTGAGGCAAAGTACTGAAAAGTTGTGGCGAAGTGCTGAAAAGTTGTGGCAAAGGACTGAAAAGTCGTGGAAAAGTCGTGGCAAAGTACTGAAAAGTGTTGCAAAGTCATGAAAAGTTGTGGCGAAGTGCTGAAAAGTCGTGGCAAAGTACTGAAAAGTGTGGCAAAGTACTGAAAAGTTGTGGCAAAGTGCTGAAAAGTAGTGGCAAAGTGCTGAAAAGTGTGGTAAAGTACTTAAAAGTCGTGGTAAGGTACTGAAAAGTGTGGCAAAGTACTGAAAAGTTGTGGCAAAGTATTGAAAAGTGTGGCAAAGTAATGAAAAGTAGTGGCAAAGTCGTGGCAAAGTACTGAAAAGTGTGGCAAAGTACTGACAAGTTGTGGCAAAGTGCTGAAAAGTCGTGGCAAAGTACTGATAAGTGTGGCAAAGTACTGGAAACTTGTAGCAAAGTGCTGTAAAGTAAGGGCAAAGTGCTGAAAATTGTGGCAAAGTACTGAAAAGTGTGGCAAAGTACTGAAAAGTTGTGGCAAAGTCGTGGCAAAGTACTGAAAAGAGTGGCAAAGTACTGAAAAGTTGAGGCAAAGTCGTGGCAAAGTACTGAAAAGTTGTGGCGAAGTGCTGAAAAGTCGTGGCAAAGTACTGAAAAGAGTGGCAAAGTACTGAAAAGTTGTGGCAAAGTACTGAAAAGTGTGGCAAAGTACTGAAAAGTTGTGGCAAAGTGCTGAAAAGTAGTGGGAAAGTTCTGAAGAGCAGTTGCAAAGTACTGAAAAGTGTGGCAAAATACTGAAAAGTCGTGGCAAAGTCGTGGCAAAGTACTGAAAAGTGTGGCATAGTACTGAAAAGTTGTGGCAAAATGCTGAAAAGTAGTGGGAAAGTTCTGAAGAGCAGTTGCAAAGTACTGAAAAGTGTGGCAAAATACTGAAAAGTCGTGGCAAAGTACTGAAAAGTGTGGCAAAGTACTGAAAAGTTGTGACAAAGTACTGAAAAGTGTGGCAAAGTACTGAAAAGTTGTGGCAAAGTACTGAAAAGTTGTGACAAAGTACTGAAAAGTGTGGCAAAGTACTGAAAAGTTGTGACAAAGTACTGAAAAGTGTGGCAAAGTACTGAAAAGTTGTGGCAAAGTGCTGAAAAGTGTGGCAAAGTGCTGAAAAGTAGTGGCGAAGTGCTGAAAAGTTGTGGCAAAGTACTGAAAAGTCGTGGCAAAGTCGTGGCAAAGTACTGAAAAGTGTTGCAAAGTACTGAAAAGTTGTGGCGAAGTACTGAAAAGTGTGGCAAAGTAATGAAAAGTAGTGGCAAAGTCGTGGCAAAGTACTGAAAAGTGTGGCAAAGTACTGAAAAGTTGTGGCAAAGTGCTGAAAAGTAGTGGCAAAGTGCTGAAAAGTGTGGCAAAGTACTTAAAAGTCGTGGAAAAGTACTGAAAAGTGTGGCAACGTACTGAAAAGTTGTGGCAAAGTACTGAAAAGTGTGGCAAAGTAATGAAAAGTAGTGGCAAAGTCGTGGCAAAGTACTGAAAAGTGTGGCAAAGTACTGAAAAGTTGTGGCAAAGTGCTGAAAAGTAGTGGCAAAGTGCTGAAAAGTGTGGCAAAGTACTGGAAAGTTGTGGCAAAGTCGTGGCAAAGTATTGAAAAGTGTGGCAAAGTACTGGAAAGTTGTGGCAAAGTACTGAAAAGTAGTGGCAAAGTGCTCAAAATTGTGGCAAAGTACTGTAAAGTTGTGGCAAAGTGCTGAAAATTAGTGTCAAAGTACTGAAAAGCAGTGGCAAAGTACTGAAAAGTTGTGGCAAAGTGCTGAAAAGTGTGGCATAGTACTGAAAAGTTGTGGCAAAGTGCTGAAAAGTAGAGGGAAAGTTCTGAAGAGCAGTTGCAAAGTACTGAAAAGTGTGGCAAAATACTGAAAAATCGTGGCAAAGTCGTGGCAAAGTACTGAAAAGTGTGGCAAAGTACTGAAAAGTTGTGGCAAAGTACTGAAAACTGTGGCAAAGTACTGAAAAGTTGAGCCAAAGTCGTGGCTAAGTACTGAAAAGAGTGGCAAAGTACTGAAAAGTTGTGACAAAGTGCTGCAAAGTCGTGGCAAAGTACTGAAAAGTGTGGCAAAGTACTGAAAAGTTGTGGCAAAGTGCTGAAAAGTGTGGCAAAGTACTGAAAAGTTGTTGCAAAGTGCTGAAAAGTATTGGCAAAGTACTGAAAAGTCGTGGCAAAGTCGTGGCAAAGTACTGAAAAGTGAGGCAAAGTACTGAAAAGTTGTGGCGAAGTGCTGAAAAGTTGTGGCAAAGGACTGAAAAGTCGTGGAAAAGTCGTGGCAAAGTACTGAAAAGTGTTGCAAAGTCATGAAAAGTTGTGGCGAAGTGCTGAAAAGTCGTGGCAAAGTACTGAAAAGTGTGGCAAAGTACTGAAAAGTTGTGGCAAAGTGCTGAAAAGTAGTGGCAAAGTGCTGAAAAGTGTGGTAAAGTACTTAAAAGTCGTGGTAAGGTACTGAAAAGTGTGGCAAAGTACTGAAAAGTTGTGGCAAAGTATTGAAAAGTGTGGCAAAGTAATGAAAAGTAGTGGCAAAGTCGTGGCAAAGTACTGAAAAGTGTGGCAAAGTACTGACAAGTTGTGGCAAAGTGCTGAAAAGTCGTGGCAAAGTACTGATAAGTGTGGCAAAGTACTGGAAACTTGTAGCAAAGTGCTGTAAAGTAAGGGCAAAGTGCTGAAAATTGTGGCAAAGTACTGAAAAGTGTGGCAAAGTACTGAAAAGTTGTGGCAAAGTCGTGGCAAAGTACTGAAAAGAGTGGAAAAGTACTGAAAAGTTGAGGCAAAGTCGTGGCAAAGTACTGACAAGATGTGGCGAAGTGCTGAAAAGTCGTGGCAAAGTACTGAAAAGAGTGGCAAAGTACTGAAAAGTTGTGGCAAAGTACTGAAAAGTGTGGCAAAGTACTGAAAAGTTGTGGCAAAGTGCTGAAAAGTAGTGGGAAAGTTCTGAAGAGCAGTTGCAAAGTACTGAAAAGTGTGGCAAAATACTGAAAAGTCGTGGCAAAGTCGTGGCAAAGTACTGAAAAGTGTGGCAAAGTACTGAAAAGTTGTGGCAAAGTGCTGAAAAGTGTGGCAAAGTGCTGAAAAGTAGTGGCAAAATACTGAAAAGTCGTGGCAAAGTCGTGGCAAAGTTCTGAAAAGTGAGGCAAAGTACTGAAAAGTTGTGGCGAAGTGCTGAAAAGTTGTGGCAAAGTACTGAAAAGTCGTGGTAAAGTCGTGGCAAAGTACTGAAAAGTGTTGCAAAGTACTGAAAAGTTGTGGCGAAGTACTGAAAAGTGTGGCAAAGTAATGAAAAGTAGTGGCAAAGTCGTGGCAAAGTACTGAAAAGTGTGGCAAAGTACTGAAAAGTTGTGGCAAAGTGCTGAAAAGTCGTGGCAAAGTACTGAAAAGTGTGGCAAAGTGCTGAAAAGTAGTGGCAAAGTACTGAAAAGTGTGGCAAAGTACTGGAAACTTGTAGCAAAGTGCTGTAAAGTAAGGGCAAAGTGCTGAAAATTGTGGCAAAGTACTGAAAAGAGTGGCAAAGTACTGAAAAGTTGTGGCAAAGTCGTGGCAAAGTACTGAAAAGTGTGGCAAAGTACTGAAAAGTTGTGGCGAAGTGCTGAAAAGTCGTGGCAAAGTACTGAAAAGTGTGGCAAAGTACTGAAAAGTTGTGACAAAGTACTGAAAAGTGTGGGAAAGTACAGAAAAGTTGTGGCAAAGTGCTGAAAAGTGTGGCAAAGTGCTGAAAAGTAGTGGCAAAGTACTGAAAAGTCGTGGCAAAGTCGTGGCAAAGTACTGAAAAGTGAGGCAAAGTACTGAAAAGTTGTGGCGAAGTGCTGAAAAGTTGTGGCAAAGTACTGAAAAGTCGTGGCAAAGTCGTGGCAAAGTACTGAAAAGTGTTGCAAAGTACTGAAAAGTTGTGGCGAAGTACTGAAAAGTGTGGCAACGTAATGAAAAGTAGTGGCAAAGTCGTGGCAAAGTACTGAAAAGTGTGGCCAAGTACTGAAAAGTTGTGGCAAAGTGCTGAAAAGTCGTGGCAAAGTACTGAAAAGTGTGGCAAAGTGCTGAAAAGTAGTGGCAAAGTACTGAAAAGTGTGGCAAAGTACTGGAAACTTGTAGCAAAGTGCTGTAAAGTAAGGGCAAAGTGCTGAAAATTGTGGCAAAGTACTGAAAAGAGTGGCAAAGTACTGAAAAGTTGTGGCAAAGTCGTGGCAAAGTACTGAAAAGTGTGGCAAAGTACTGAAAAGTTGTGGCGAAGTGCTGAAAAGTCGTGGCAAAGTACTGAAATGAGTGGCAAAGTACTGAAAAACTTGTGGCAAAGTACTGAAAAGTGTGGCAAAGTACTGAAAAGTTGTGGCAAAGTGCTGAAAAGTAGTGGCAAAGTACTGAAGAGCAGTTGCAAAGTACTGAAAAGTGTGGCAAAGTACTGAAAAGTCGTGGCAAAGTCGTGGCAAAGTACTGAAAAGTG